>NC_085008.1:17943781-18306281 GCF_963854185.1 Sardina pilchardus | reverse complement strand
TACTTATTTTTTTCAATCCTTTTCTCTGTTTTTTTTTTTTTTAACCTTGTCAAAATTTAAAAAGACTTCAGCGGTCTGCGCAGCGAAGCCAAGATCCTATTATGTTTTTAAAAGGCTTGGGTGGGTTCCTGCTGGGATTCGTCTTTGGCTTTAACTGCTCTTTTACTCCATATTATTTTTAATGGCTCCATTTGGTTCATATGGCTGGCGCTAAGTGTTTGGAGACCATTAGCAAAGACGACACTGATTGCAGAGGCCTTGGAAAGCCCCCCCCCCCTCTCTCTCTCTCACTCTCTCCTTCTCCTTCTTTCTCTGTCTCCTTCTTTCTCTCTCTCTCCCTCTCTCTCTCTCTCTCTCTCTCTGTCTACTTGGCCCGACCGGGCCTTGTAGTTCTACATAATTTATAATCATTAAGCACATCACAACATATCTGGCCTCCCGACTCCAGGGACCGCCCATTGCTCTCTGCTTATTCAGTTGCTGCTACTGGGAAGAAACAGAGCAAATTTGAGAGCTGTCTTTGTGAGGGAGAAAAAAAAAACAACAAGCAATATCTGTATAGGGAACTGTGGAGATTCAAAACAAGAGCTAACGCATGATTAAATTCTGAAATGAAGCCACAGCATAATTAAATTCTGAAATTGAACTAATTAAATTGGGTATTAGAGTTAATCCCAGCGTTGGGCAGAGCTGTGTAATTTTGGTGAGATGTTCAGTGGAGCGTGTCCGCATGGTTCCCCACAGTCTCAAATAAGGAGAAACGTTCACGCAATATACACCTAGAGAGATTCCTTTACACAACTACACTACACTGCAATCAATGAGATAGTACAATGCAGCGCTTAGATAGTTTCAAAGTGCATATACAGTATACTGTACATACACTCTTAAATGAATAACTATTGATTTATCAATCAGTCGTACTGGTCAATAGTACAAAACCATTATGAAACAGTAACGCCACTGAACAATGAAGATCACTGAGAATTACACAGTAAATTCAAATCAATTCAATTAATTTAAATTCAGCTCTGTTCAATTAAATTTCATTGCCACATCAGAACACATTAACACATTAACGTTTAATCATTTTGGAAGCATATAATGATTATACTGTATAATATTCCCTGATGATTGTTATTGATTGTTGTAAATAATTTGACAGAGTCAGGGCATCCATTTTGCCCATCTTCACTGGTCAGCCCTGAGGCCTGCTGTGTGTATTAATGGTGTGTGTCCTCTCTGTTCTCTCCTGCAGTCCTGGTACCTGGGGAACTGACGGACACATGGACAGAGGCCACGAGCATGAGCTTGGATTTCAGATTCATCACTTTGTGGAATTCAGAAAAATAAAAAATGTAAAGAAGATGCAAGAGGGAAAACGTATATACATATATATGAGGTATATGTATATATAAACAGTGTATATTTATACACATCTAAATATATGTATCTCCATGTATATATATATTTAGATATGTATACTGATCTAAAAAGATGCTTTTTGAGTGACGATCGCAAGGCAGAGGAGAAACAGGCCATGGACAGAGACTAGAGGTGAGAAGAGGATGTTTTGGGGCAGCCACATGAACTTAGAGGGGGGCAAAGACACTACCCCCCCCCCCCCCCAAAAAAAAAAATCTACCCCAGCAAGCTTCCCCCGTCCTCCTGGGATGCTCTTCCTCGACGCCCTCCCTTCCCCTCAGCTACGGTGCTGCTTTCTCATATATGCAAAACAAATATCCTTTATTTTCTTAACCAACAGGGAAGAGAAAATCTGACGACGTTCCGGTGGCGACGCTTTTGCTCATGGATTACACGGATCCCCAGATTTTTTTCCAAGAAAAAAAAAAGTGGGAAAGGGACGAGGGGCAACGTTTTAAGAAACAAAAAAAAAAGCGTCTTTAAAAAAAAAAAAAAAAATGTTTTCGATTGGTGGACAGCTTCCCTTTCAAGCGATATTTTGACGAAAAGAAGTCAGCTTTTCATCCAATTTTATTGACAATCATGAATCTGTCAGTTCCTTTGTTCTGAGATTTTTTTTTTTCTTTGGAGGAAACACTGCAACATTTATACTAGGAGCCACTTTTTCGTGGAGGCCTTCTCATTCGAAACACACTGATGTTGATGATGCTTCTGTGACAAGAATATGCACACCCAGAGAAACACATACGCACACACACACACACACACACACACATACATACACACGTGCTCACACACACATACATACTGACAAGGGTCAGTATTGTGGTAGGGTGAAGACTTGAAAGTTCAGGGTATGATGTCTTTTTTTGGCTGATGCTTCTGACAGACATCAAAAGAAGAGAGCGTAAAAGTGTAGCCGTTTCCCTTGATGTGTTTGTATGTGTGTGTATGTGTGTGTGTGTGTGTGTGTATGTGTGAGTGAGTGTGTATGTTTGTGTGTATGTATGTACGTACACGTGTGCAGAGACTGCTATTCTGATCATTGTCTTGATAGTCCCTTCCCATTGCCAATCCATTGGCCTTACCCAACCTAACGTTCTTTTTAATTTTTTAGTATAGAAAGGGGGGTTCAGTATATTCTGCATAGTGATAAAGGGAGTACCGGGCCTTATTCTGTTACTATCATGACAGTATTGGGTGTAAATGATAGGTCTTTCTTCTTTGTTTTGCATTGACTTAAAAATTGCTTTGGAAATTACATGCATTGCACTACTATACAATTAATTTTCCTCTCTGCAGCTTCTCTTTTTGGACTAATCACATGAAATGCTGCAAGTCAGAGTTAGCCATTAGGATTTTATTGTCGACTTTTTTTTTTTTAGTTATTTTGGTAGCAGGGTACATGAGTTGTGAGTGTCGAGCTATCAGTAGGATCAAAATAACCCAACCCTTCTGTGTTCATCATAATCATATAGTCAGACGTGGAAAATGTTTCCAAGTGTGTGCGCATTTCTGGGGGAGAAAACAATTAATTTTGGCAGTTCAACTATTTTTTAAAGTCTGTATCTTCATTCAGTGGAATGACAGAGCTGTCTATGTGATTTCAAAAATAGACAATTTTTCAAAGGGGGAGGGAGGGGTGGTTGCATCATAAAACCAATGGCACGATTGTGCGTGTGTTAGCGATAGAAGTGAGTCGTCACTGTGTGTGTGTGTGTTTGTGTGTGTGCGCGTGCGCGTGTGTGTGTGTGTGTGTGTGTGTGCGTGAATCATCATGACGATAGTGATGCCACTGGCACCACAAAGTCACGTGTTGGTGACAGTGTTTGTGCGTGCCTGTGTGTGTATATGTGTGTGCGTGCGTGTGTGTGTATGGGCATGGCTGGGGTTGTGGCCTGTAGACATCCTCATGGAGGGCTGGTCTGCCAGTCATAGAAGTTGTGTTTCTGTGCCCGAGCTCTCTCTATGGCTGGTGCCTGGGTCCCACTCCTGTGATGCAAAGGAGCTAACAGCGAGCTCAGACAAGGGCACAGCAGACTGGGCAAATGGGATTTGTACTGATGTAAAAAAAACAAAAAAAGCAAAACAAAAACTAATCCACATCAGGGCTTCTGACTCCTCTACCAAACCCAAATCTCAAAGCCATGAAAAGTGCCTAAGACATTGCAAGAGTTTGAATTGTTTTCTTTTCCTTCTTCTTCTTCTTCTTCCTCTTCTTCTTTCAAATGAATTGTTTAGTTTGTTTGTTTGTTTTTCCTTGTGAACGTATGAGCCTGAATTAGCTCCAGGTTGGCCACACAATGGTGGGAAGGAGAGTGGGCGATATTGAGAGAGTATGAGCAAGAGAGAGACAGACAGAGAGAGAGAAAGAGAGAGAGAGAGCTCTCAATCCCCGAATCTCTCAAATGCACCTTTTATGCGTGTCCTTCTGAACTGAAGTCACCTTCTGAAGCTACGAGAGAGAGAGAGAGAATGAGAGAGAGAGAGGGAGAGAGAAGAAAATAACAACCCCCCCAGCTATCGGCACAACCGCATAACCGATACATATCAATGTTATATGCAGAGGCTTACTGGAAACAGTATACAGCTAACAATAATCCAGAAAACACAGATGCAGTAGTCTCTCGGAATTCTGACTTTTTCTTTTCAATACAGCTTTGCGATGGCAAACTTTAAAACCAGTTGAGTTGCAATCTGAACCCAGACTTGTGAAGATTATACACAAAAATGAATTGTTTATACAAGGGTGCTGATATAAAAAAAATGATCTTGATATATATAAATGCATGGTGCTTTCAAAAGAAAAAAAAACATGGAAACTTGGCTCTTAAGGCCACCGTAATGCGAACATGGGTGCATGGCAGATGCTCTTAGTACCCCTCAGAAGCTGCCCTGCCCCATTCTACAACCCCTACTCTACCCCCTGCCCTTACCCCACGACTGCCCCATTTTCTCCCCAGACCCATGGAATAGAGAGCCAGAGATCCAGATGGGTTAAAACCGTTTAACCACGTTTCTTATGATTTGTATTCCCTGTCCCTCTTCTACTTTGCACGATATTTTATATAACACATTATGTGCCTTGCCTTTAGTTAAGAACAGTAATACATGATTGAAAGACAAAAATGTAAATTTGTTTCTTTTACTGATGTAACCAGTATCGCTGCAAAAAAAACAACAAAACAACAAAAAAAAACAATAACAGTACAATGCTGCATGTTTGATTGCTTGCCATTATCCAATTAGAATTAACAGATGAATTCAAATAAGTCGCAGTTTTTTTTGGAACTGAAAACAAATGGATTCTCATCACCTTTGACTTCCCCCTTTTTATAAGAACAGTGACTGTCTTTCCTGTTATTCGCATGGAATCAATGCTACATGTTTTACTTTATGACTTTCAGTTTTTCTTTCTTTCAGTCTTTAATGTGTTCGATTTGATGGGTTTGTGTTCTGTTTTTGTTTTTTGTTTTTGTCTCTCGTCGGTGTTCTGTGGCTTTCTGCTCACTCTGCCCCATTCTGCTTCCGCTTATGCAATGTGAAATATGCAATTCCAGTACTCATCTCCACTTTGGCAGTGTTTTCCCAGATCAGTTAGGGGGTTTTTCTTTTTATAACGAGAGGAGTTCCGAATGTATTTAGCAGATAGGAGAGCAGAGAGCACAGCGGTCTGTGTCACATACCCGCGCAACTGAGAGTGATCCAAGCAGGAGAGCCAATCGAGCCTTGTTGTTTTGCACCAACGACGTAGTTTAGGGGTTTTTTGCTCCTTTGGTGACAGGGATCAAAGCGAAAGAGAGAACAGACACGCCTGATTTATGTCACCGGGGTGTGAGGAAAGTATTTGCACAGAACAAGATTGTAAAGTACTGAGCTAGTTTTAAGGAGTGCAATCAGGTCTCTTTTATCCACTTGGGTTGCAAGGGTTTTTGGACCTGAGCTGTTTGTAGTTGACACAGGAATGGCAGTCTCAGCACTTTTATAAACTGTCTTCAGTGCATTTGAAATTGAAATCCAACCTTTTTTTTGTTATACACGTTGAAAGCCATGTGTTCAAATTCTAGCTATAATAACTATATTCAGACCAGAGATGAGAGAACTTTTGTACTCGCACCTATAGAGCAGAGTTTAAGTACTGAAGGATTGTGGAAACAACTATGACTGGAATAGCTAACTTTTTCAATGAGAAATTCTTACGTAGAATGTACACTGTCTTGTTGCATTCGTCAATGTTGCGCTGGGTGCAGTGCTTCAGAACTTGTGTGTGTGTGTGTGTGTGTGTGCGTGTGTGTGTACGTGTGTGTGCGTGCATGCGTGTGTGTGTGTGTGTGTGTGTGTGTGTGTGTGTGTGTGTGTGTGTGTGTGTGTTGTGTATGTCTTTGGATGTGCAAGGTTTAACGTACAGTATGTATGAATGTGTGTGTGTACTGTGATATATATTTCTCTTAGCAAGTTGATGACAGACACAGAGAAAGGAAAGGAAAGAATGTGTTCAGGTGGATGAGAATGAACTGAATCTGATCGATCAGATCTACCACAGCACTTTGCTGTCTTTCTCAGATTGTAAATATATGAATGCAAATGTGCCACAAACATGGGGAAGAGTCAGCATCGGATGGACTTTTTAAAAGAGAGAGTGAGAAAACGCTAATTTAATTTGACTCAAAGCAAGGTTTCAAATTTCTTTTCTGTAGACATGTCAATAGAGCACTACTAACTTGTGTGTAAGGGAACATAGTTGTAACTATTGCACAAGAATTGTTGAAAAATGCAATAAATTGCATTGTCCATGTCAAATCTCCTCAAGAATATTTTGCTAACATTCGGTCCCTCAGACACATATAAGCAAATAGTTCTCACTCCCCATTTTGTGATTTTGTTGTCGTTACTGAAGTATTGGTTAGTTCTACTTTGGAACTCTTATCATAGTTGTAGTGCAGAGACAACAACAACAGAAAAACTCTAAGCAACAGCGCCATGGCAACCAGAACCTGACTCCGAGAAGGAGCTAGAATATTGCTGTCTCACAGTACTGCCCTCTCTGGATATTCAGGCTTCTGAGACCTTCACCTTTTTTTTCCTTCTTTTTTTTCCAAGCAGATACATCATAGCCTACCTTTTGAAAGAGCTCCTTAATACAGTCTATCGTAGACTTAGCTTTGTATGACATGTAGAGTATTACTTTGTGAGTTTGTACATGCATAGATTCATTCTAGTCCCTGAATTTGGCCTGTGCTGTTCACCACAGCAAAATGCCATTGGTTTTGCTTATCCCCATGCCTATGGTGAATAAAACCAGAGCTATTGTATTCTAGACGTGATAAGTCTGAGTTAGGAAGAGGTCAAGTAAGCCCAATTATAGCCACCATAATGATTTTTTAAAACCTGTTTTTTTTCTGTAGTTTTTTCTTTTTCTTTTTTTTAAAATTAGTGGTTAGGTGATAATTTATAATTTCTTACTTAGTAGTGTAATGGGAGTATATTGAATAAGAGAAGATGTTGTGTTATTTTTTTCAACAGGGTCAAAAGGCCATGTGATAGTTTGTTATGCAGTGTACAGTATTGTTTCTGCAATGGATATTGCAACGCTGGTAGCTATTAAGATTTGCTGGTAGCTATAAAGAGTTTTCAGTGAAATGGCAGAACAAGAGGAATTGTTTACATGCTCGTCTTAAGATCTTGGCAGTGACGGTTTATGTGCCCTGGTACTGGCCCAGGTTGAAGTGGAGTGCTGTAGCCAAACGCATTCCATCAGATTCATACGACTCACACGTCTCGCAAGATGCTGCCATCATTCAGCAAGCAATTTTGTATTTTTTAAAAACAGGACAGGTGACGGGATGAGCGTCTGCTCCCCCATCTGGGGGGTCAAAGTGCACAGTGGGGGTCCACTTCCTGTTATGCTATTCACAAAGGCTGGGCTGTCTTTGCACAAAATGTCCATGTTTATATTTGACATTGCCATCGGGCCTTTGATTTGTAACTTGAATTTGAATGACTGCTGTATATGCGTAACTAACGACAAAATGACCAAAATCTCTTCGGTATATGTAAATTCACCTAGTCTAGTCCAGGCCGGTCAACTGTGGACACATGGCCCACCAATCATTCCAGCAGTCTTTTGTGTACCTGTATAGTCAAAACACACACCTGGACACAACATCTTACATGAATCCAGCCAGCGACCAAACAGTCGCACTCAGCCCAACCCCCTTATCCACTCGCCCACCACTCGAACCCCCCCGCGGGCAGACTGTCTCGCTCCACCACGTGTCCTGTGAAGATTTGCACTGCTCCACACCCACCCATCGAACTCTGTCACACAACCAGCCTGGGCGCGGCCATGGGCACATACAGTAGGGGGACTGGGGTCCGATGCCACCATCTAGTCTAGCCTGCACAGTTAGTCCTGCAGCGCCGCCTAGGGGCTGCAGTGCGCATGCGTGTCGCCTCGCCTCGCCTGCACGCGCCTTCCTATTCGTCCTTTTTTTTTCTCTTTTTTTGGCTTTTTCGTGTACCTTTACTCAGCCACGCCAGACAGACTGACAAACACACGCAAATCTGAAGACCACCCAGATGGCTGCACCTGTCTGGTCGGGTTACCGTATCCCAAAACACCTTCCTTTTTAAACTGGCCACATGTGATGATTGAACTTACTCTGACAATATTATGCATTAGTGGATGCATGTAAAATATTATCCTTATCTTATTTCTGAACCCTTGACTAATATTTTTTTTATAGTTTTAGTAATTATTATTGTTATGCTTAATGTTTAATTGTTACATTTTGGACACATTATCCTGTGTATAAATCCTTACAGTATATCAAGTAGAATGAAAAAAGGTAAAAATGTACATAAAAAATCTTCTTTTTTTGTATGAGAAAATATATGTTTATGTTTCTTGTGTTTGGGTTTAGTTGTCATAAGCTTGTGGCCAAGCCACAATAAGTGAGAATTCCTTCTAAGGGATCTGTTGTGGTCGGTGAGCGCACCCACCAATGCTGCACGCCTTTTTAAAGAAGGTACCTGTCCTCAGGTGGAATGCCTGAGCTTTGGACTCCAGTAATTTCAGCATCACTTGTCGTCATTTTAAACAGAGTTAGCTTCAAGGGGATATGCAAATTCCATTGCCATTTTTTTCCCCACAACTCATCTAACAGTTTTTGCACTTCTTGCATTTTCACTATTGTGCAAGCTTCAAGATCTTAAAAAAAAACTTGTTTTTTCTTTTTTTTCTATTTGGAAGATTGCACTAGATAACCTGGTATTGGTATTGTTGTCTAAGGATACTTCTTTTTAAGATGTGCATCTCTGGAAATATTTGTAGACCGTCAACCCTCTATGGTGTACTTAGAGAAAGAACTAAGTTGGAGAAAGAGCTGCTTTTGTTTTTTTTTCTTTATTGTTGTTATTGTTTTACTTTTTTTCTGTCTGTGTTGAAAACCAGAAATATAAATTTTGCCCCTTGTAATGAAATCCTCAATCGATGTAGGATGTATCCTCCTCTCTTGAATTGTAGGGACTTCCTCTTAGAACGTACTGTACTTGGACCTGTGAGGTTCTAGCTTGCATGCCTGTGCTCACGGTCCGGTTCGCGACAATCACCGGCCG
This sequence comes from Sardina pilchardus, assembly GCF_963854185.1. Classification (NCBI taxonomy): domain Eukaryota; kingdom Metazoa; phylum Chordata; class Actinopteri; order Clupeiformes; family Clupeidae; genus Sardina; species Sardina pilchardus. Next base: position 18,297,239 of record NC_085008.1, on the reverse strand, counting down.
GGCTGACATGCAGTCCGACCCAGGCCTGTGGCTTGGTACCGTGTTAGAGTGAGGTGAAGTCCTAATGGAGCTGGAGCTAAGAGCACCCCCTCCCTCCCACTCTACTCCGAGTGCCTTTCTCACCATAGACCCATGCTGAATGTCTCCATTGGCTGTAGGTACAGGTATGCACTGTTTGAATGAAATGATAGGAGACCTGCTGCTGTTGTTTGCGAGACATCCTTTTTGTAATGAAATGATTGGGGACAATATCTAAAACAGTGTCTGGTAGCGGTGTAGTGATCGGACAAAGCACAAAAAGCTGGCCTAGTAGCGTAGGACACTGACGTCAAGAAAATGAAGTTTGGAGAGAGCAGAGGCTTGGCACTTTTTTTCGCGGAGGCTGATTTGTCCCGTTAGAGCGACACAAAGGTCGGACCGGGGAGAATCGAGATGTTCGGCCACCATCATTGAGGGGTGCTTTATGAGGTGTGAGACTCAGGTTAGTCAGAGGATCATGAGGAGAAGAAAGAGGAATTGCCCACCCCCCATCCCCTACCTCCTGTGCATTGCTTTTTGTCCTTATTTTCCTCTTTTTGTTATTTTCACATTCTGTTTTTTGCATAATGTTCGCAACTCCATTGAGCGTCATGTTTTCCTCCTTAAGCAAGGGCTGGACAATTTCTTCAGGGCAGAAACTACATCATTTGAGTTTGCTCCATTTTCATCCTTAGTTTTGGCTGTGTTGTAACATCCAAGTCCTTGTCTGTCGGGTATTTTTTAATTTATCTTAAATCAGATAGAAAACACTCCTCGTATTGAACCCAGCTGGTCAAAATGTCCTCTTAAAATAATCAATCCCTTAATCTCAGTAAGGGCTAAGTGCACTGGCAAGGCACTCTCAATAAACTTGGATCAAGTTGGCTTCAGAGAAAAACGGTACTTAGGAATACAATTTAGTCATAAAATCTGAGTGGAAATCAACATGTATGTTCAAGTCCTCAATCAGCGTTCGAGATGGGTGTTTTGATAATAATAATACTCTGGTGTTGGTTCATTTCTGTAGATGTAGTGAGCTCTGTTCACTGAGACATGGGAAACTCAAGCCATGCTTGCTCCAGGTTTGTTTGAAGAGACAGTATTCTGACTCTTGGGACTTTGTATCAGATCCACCCCTCTGAGGAGCACATAGGTAAGCCCTATAGGCTGTATAGTTAGCGAGCCATGCTAATATGAGGATATTAAAGACTGTTTCTTTGAGTCAAAACACATTTCCCAGTCCCTGAGAATGAGATGGAAAGTGAGCATTTTCTCTCAAGGAGTCCCATAGGAGTTGTTCATGAAGCGATAATGCATAACCCACTGACTGAATGGAATTCAGTCGCATTTAGGGAATTGTGACAAAGGTTTTTTATTTATTTTCTTTTCTTTTCTTTTTTTTCTGGTTTGTTTGTTTATTTTTTTATTCCATTCCTCTGTAAAAAACCAGCAGGTAAAACTAAAATCCTAAACACAAACACAAATAGTCAATACCAAAAATTGTTTCGACAAGCAGTGCCTCTCATCTTACTGCTAATCTCTGTCAGTTTCAGCTTTCACCTTCATCCAACTCTTTTAAGTTAAATGGCTTGACATGTGCTCTCCCTTTTTGTTTGGGGTAATTTTTTAAGTTTTAAGGGGGACTGGTTTTGGGTTCCACCCATCCACCAGATCTTGCACTTGGTTCCTAATAATACCCCACTGCACAGAGTGTGCGTGGAAGGCACTCCCTCTGTCAACAAGTTGGGGGAAAAACATGAGCATTCTTGGCAGTTCCAGAACTCTTTTCACCATGTGATCCATTCTTTTCAGCCCACATGTTAAATAAATGAAAATGATGATAAGATAGTAATAACAACATGAATCACTGTGGCCTTCTTCCATGGCCAAATATACTCCTAAATGCTCCTGATGGTTTGAGACTGAAATTCACTGACATGGTGTTGGATTGAGCTTTGTTATTTGGTCTGACCTGAGGTGCCCCAACTCTTCGTCACAACATTTGTTTTTATTCGTATTTTTCAATTATTGTTTTTTTTTTTCCTTGTCCATTCTTATTATTTTGTTCTTTTGAAGCATGCTGTTTTTTCAATGTGAGTTGAAGTTGATTTGATGGAGAAGGGATGAGGTCGAAATGTTTCTCAGAGAACATTTGAATGCAGTGTTAAAATTTTAAGGATTTTCTTTTTTGTTTTGTTTTGTTTTGTTTTTCATTATTCTTTACAAATATTACCATAGTAGTTACTCATTATCGCTTGCTTGCTGCACAGACATACACTTCACACCAGGAGAGGGCATGTGGACATTTAGTTAGAACACATCCAGTAGAAACAGACCGCAAATGAAACTGGCATTAACACACCGATCTCCTTTCACAGCTTGTGATTTTTCTTTTCTTCTATTTGTTTTCTATTCTGAACTGTTGGGATGAAAATTGTATCAGCAAAAGTCGGTAATCATATTTTTTTCCAAGTAATTATTTGAAAATGGAGAACAAAGAGACTCTCTTTTTTCTCTTACACACACAAAAAAACAACTAAATTTGCCATGTGTTTTTGAACTGGTGTGGGGGGGAATTTACAGCTTTGACAATATTTCATTATAACATTGTATTCAGCCATCGCTGTTAGCAAAATGCTCATGATTACATTACTGGAAGTGAGTATGTTTCCCTATGCAAAAAAGTATAAAAATAATAAACAAGCTATGCTACAACTCAGAACAATCAAGTGTCTGCCTATTTTTTCAGCGTATATGTGTTCCATACAGGGTTCCGGACACAGAGGATAGGGTGCTGACAGCAGGGATGACATATAACCTGTATACAACATGAGTACATTAGATTGTATAGAATCATCCTCTAATCTGCAATCTGCTGCATGGATGTCAATGATCAGCATGCTGTGTGCAGGCATCTGCTGAGAATGCTGGATGCAGATGACACTGTGTGTTGTGGTGCCATATTTGTCCGGGCCAGCCTGTGAACCTCAGGCCAGCTCAGTGTCTGCTGCTGACAGCACATTGAAACCATGTTAGACAACAGCCTAATTTTAGCACCCCTGGCCCTCTCCCCAGCTCTCAGGCCCACATTATGCACACTGCTTTGGTTCAAAGTGTGTGTGTGTGTGTGTGTGTGTGTGTGTGTGTGTGTGTGTGTGTGTGTGTGTGTGTGTGTGTGTGTGTGTGTGTGTGTGTGTGTGTGTGACTTTTGAGGTGGGGGTTGAAATTGGAAAGTTGGCCATTGGTTTGGCTTCACACCAATGCACAGAATGATCATTGCCCAAGCTCACATCATGGGCTGCAGTTCACAGACAAAATAAACTGTGTGTAGTGAAGATGGCCATCAGTGGTGTTACTGGGGCACATTTTGAACCACTTTAATATTAGTTGGACTAAACACACCACTTTGACTCCATAATGCAGTAAAGGCAATGCCACTTGCCCCTCTGCTTACTTCCCTTACCCCGTTTAAAGAGAATTATGGTGGTAAAGTCTGCATTTGGATATTAGAGTGTGCAATGCCATTTTCAATTGCGCCAACAAGTATAGGATAGGACTTAGAAGGCCTGCTATCACACTGGAATAAGATTCCTTCTCTCGGTTAATGAGTGAGCAGACTGGACTTCTTTCCAAATTCTACTGTACATCGGACTCACATGTATGTATCTACATTCATTTTTCAGACCATAACATTCGAGTCAAATGGCCAACTGTGAATCAGTGTATGTTGGCAAGGCATCCATCAGAATAGCCGCCTGGCTGTTCGTCGAATCAAATGAAACTTTAGCTTCCCACTCACACATTCTTCTCTCATCCATCAGCTCCATTCAAAGCAAGGGTTAGTTTACAGTACATTGTCATCTTTACCTTTTCACAGCTGCGCTCCACACACACACACACACACACACACACATACTGTAGGCCTACATAGGCTTCACGAACGCACATACATACACGCACAATGTGAAGAAGCTAAAGAAAACACACAAACACACGCAGCTGAAAAATCGAAGGCAGTATTAATACCTCAGCCCTCACCAGACGGCTGCTGCGCTGTGGCCGACTGTGTGATGTGATGTAAACGACCAGGGCAGCAACACTGCAAAGCAGCAGGCTTGCTGAAAGGAGTGTGTTTTCAGTTAGACTTGGCCTGCCCGCAATCTGACGCACCTGACTCCAATCATTCCTCTCTCCATTACCCCGATATAAGTTCGCTGGAATCGAGTTCGGAAAAATACAATTGAGGCTTTGGAAAGGAAGTCGAGTTTTATTTCATTTTAATGATTGAAAAAATGCATGAACCAGCACAGCAGGGTTTTTTTTAACCACTGGAGGGGATGCGTATATATGCAGAGGGCAACACTTTCACTGTGGAGGCACGTGCACCACCACGTTTAAGTGCCACAAAAACGCCTAGCATAAGCATCGGTGCCATACGAAAGTCCGGACTCAGCACGCATCCCATGGCTATCTGCAGGAGACCTCTGCTGTTCGACCATAAATTCTCCCGCGCTGGAGCAGTATACGAAAACACCTTCCCTCCCTTCAACGTGTTAGTCCAAATCTGAGAACAACTTGCAGAGATATCGAATGAACCGGAGTAAATGAAAAGCGACTTTGAGAAAGCGGAACAGGTTAATGAAAGAGGGTGAGGAGAGTTGGAGAGACAGAAGAAGCGCCCTGCAGTGTGCCGTGTTATAATATTAAGACTCAAAACCCGCTGGATGTGTATGAGTAATGGGCCGGCCGGCTACCCGAAGGACCGGCCTGTGAGAGCTCCGCTTCTCCCAGAGCTGAAATTACACCGCCCTGGGCTCCAAAGAAAACAGCATACCTCGGAGACAAAGTCAGTTGTTTTTACAAACGAACTGCATATAGACGAGCGCCTGATTCATGAACACTGTATAAACTTACAAAAAGGAACATTTTAATTACAGACTGAGCTGTGTTTGGCCTACGAAAAGAGGACACGGGTTCCACCCGGACACCAATTACTCTCAATGCGGCCCCACATAATGTATTGTTGCAGGAACCGATCTTGGTCTGGAAACTGTCATCAAGACTTTTTAATATCAGTGCTGAATATCAATAAAACACTCGAAGAGAGGCATCAGCCTGCCCTGAATGAGTTCTACAGCTGCTTTGTTTCCCTGACCGACTGTACTCAGGTTATCCATCCCTGGACCGTTTGTTTTGGAAAGATCACTTCAGTCCAGGGGTAGATATTTTTCATTGTGACTGATCAGTTCTGCTAATGGGCCAACATAGTGTCTTATGTGCCAGGAAATCCTATGGACCTTAAAAGCCTTCTGATTGATGTTGAGTAAGAAACATGACTCAAATCGATCAATTGTTGCCATGTATCTTTTTTAAAATCAGAATTAATTGCATCATACTGATTGAGTTGATAATTCCCTCACCATCATGATGAATTCCTGCAGGTAGAACCACACTGCCATTTTTTTTTGCAGACCTGTCTTGCCCATGGCCCTGCTAGGAGCAGGTCTATTTTTTTTTTTTTCAAAGTACAATATTATCCGTATGACAGCTTTTATGAAAGCTCACATAATACTGTGGAGAATTCACATTTCCACAGCGGACACCATTAACCTTAACCTTCCAAATCAGTTTACCTTAGGACAGATGAACCACAGGGGGGATAATTGCTCACAAAGGGACAGGCCTCACTTCATACAGCATATTTCATCTCTGTTCTGAACTTGCGCACAACCCATTCAGAAGATAAGCATTCAAATCTCTCAGTGCCGTGTGATTTAGAAGGAGCAGCTTCTCCAAGCGGCTATGAGTCATGAGACATCTGCACTCGCATGCTCAAGCAACAACACACTTGGCATGGAAGCAAAGCTCGCCTAGACGGTTGCATCCAGGTTTAGCTGTGTTGGGGGAAGTAAAAGCACATACTCTCTCCCTGAAGGCTTTTAGTCATGCTGCAAGAGGAATGTATATGTATGCATATGCATATGTATATGCACAGTATTCTTTTAAATGATCATTTATTTATCCTTTATTTAACCAGGGGGGTCATATTGAGACTGTCTCTTTTTCAAATGGTCCCTGGCCAAGAAAGGCAACACTTAAAACACCATAGTATGTGTATGTACTGTTTATGTATAAGTATATAAGGACAAGTATGCTTTATATACGTAAGTATTTAAGTATAGGACAATGCAACAGGATTGGGAGAGGAACTCATGCCTTTGAGCCGGAGCAGAGCACCACAAAGGGGGAATGCACATATCGCAAGGCTCATTTCGTGAAGCAGACTTTCCCCCATGCCTTGCCTCAGTGTGTTCTGTGCTTATGAATTTAATAACTCAATTTACAGTATATGATGTGAGCGCCTTGTGAAAACACTGTGGCAAACGGTTCCAGATGTCCAAACAAGGGACTGCAGCCTTCCCCCAAGGACTCTCCCTCTCGGCAATATGATAGCAATCAAATTACCAAAGTATATGGAAGTTGCTGGGGAAAAAATGCACACTTTTGTGTTACAAAAAAAAATAGTGACATGCTCTTGCGGTGACATTTTAAAAATACTCTTGGATTCTTGCAAGGTTATCCAAAATTCTAACAATGTTTCTCTAAATCCTTAAATAAACCCTGGAAAAAACAACTGAACTCACTGAAGCAGTTTACCATGAATGGAAATAGTCGATATATTATGCTGTGGCTCTCCTGAACCTGATTTACCCCAGACCTGATATCTCAACATGGTGTTGAATGTTAGCGAGAGCAGATACTGGGTCTCGAAGATCAGATGTGCTGCCCTGTGTAAGCACTTCTGTGGCTGTGGCTGCCTGGACTGGGCTGAGGACTCTCAGGCTGTTAGAGTCTGGCAGCCGCTCACCCTCTTCCTTTCCCAGCCTCTGTGCAGTTCATCACCACCATGGGCCAAAAACAGTCGGAGCCCAGAAGATATGAAGCCGCTGGCTCCCATCTGTTTTGCAGCTCTAAATGGATTTACTTTACTATTTCTGAATTGCATCGACACTCCAGACACTTGCAGCAGCAGATCATGCCGGAGATGGAAAGGGCTGTTGGTCTTAGTCAGAGAGTCTACCTCCAGGAGAGGCACTAAGTCAAAATAACACTGACACGCTCAAACCAGGAATAGCAAGTGAACTCAAAATCATAGAAAGTTCACATGGGGTTCCTAGACATTTTAAATGCATTAGGTAGGAGATGTGGCTTCCTAATTGACATCAGTCATATTACAATCTACTCGTCCCTTCAAGTTTTTTTGGCAGTTATAGACCTCCATGCACATCATGTAATGGGTTATTTAAAATGCAGTTCAGGGGGTAGTTATTGCATTAAAAATGTAATTTCCTTTCAAGTAATTAAGGAGTACATCAGTAATGTCTTGAGGCAGTGGATAAGATAATAACGATAAAAATAGTAGTTACATCTCAAATAAAAGCTTTTCTTTGGTGATAGCATGTGTTTCGATAGGCCTATTAATGCGCGTGTGCTGTTGCGCAGAATGTATACTTTACTACCTCAGGGGATAGTGGGGGTTGCAAGTCACTGGCACCTTAATTTGGGCGTCGCAGGCTGAAAAGTTTGGAAACCCCTGTCTTAAGGCACTGTACAGCATCTATGCCTATAGAGCATGCAGTGCTTTATACAACTATACATTCTATAAAAATACATCTAACTGCCACATCTGGGTTCTTTGAAGAGCTTGCATTATAGTACATTTGATTTATAGCAGGAGAATAAGCTACTTGTTCAGGAGAACATTGCAACTTGAACAGAGGAATTGACTTGCAAGTGTTATTGACCCTGCACAGGTTAGGCAGCCAATTAATCCAGTGTTATTGAACAGCCCAGGAAAATGGTTAAGCAGCCAATAAAATGAAATTAGTGCACTGAATATGATTAATAAATACCCCGACTTTACATCATTTTCATGCTGGCTGATGAAAATCCATTATGACTCAACTGATCCATTTATTCTGACTGTATATTCACTCCATGTCTATGGAAATTGCATTTGCTCACATTGTGCGTTTTGTGTTGTCTGAGCCAAAAGTGTTCCTTTGAGACAAAGGTTCCATATGAGAAAATGCTATTTGGTTGATGTTACATCACTGCACTGGAAACATTTAAGCTGTCAGAACTGCCATTCAAAATGAGTAATCGACTTCATACCATAACCCTCTTTGCATACATACATGCCGAATTCAGAAATGTCACCAAATGCAAGCCCAACTGGCTCAGCCGGCTGTGACGCCGCTGGTCTTTGAAGACTCGAGGTTCACAAACCCACATCATTTGAAACCCTTTGACTCACATCACATCTCCGAGAGCCAAGTGTCATTGGTGTGGTTGAGGGAAGATTTCGAGCACATGGAAAGTCTTTTCTACGTTTATTTTTGTTTATTCTCAATTTATGTTTTCCTCAGTCACTGAATTTGTAATCATTCTAAACCCACTGTTTATAATATAAGTTTTTTATTCTGTAAGATCAATCATAACACAGTCATAACAATCACAACAATTATTTCATTGTATTTCATACAGTGAAACCTCTATTTCAATCACACAGCATGTATGGCATAGTTTAACTCCCTCTTTTGAACTTGTTAATTAATATTCTATTCACTGATAGAGACTGTTTTGGCACTGGTCTTACTAATGAGGATGGATAGTGTGTCTGATACCATCTAGTGGTCGACAAAAGTAAAGATATGCTATTTTTGAAAGAACCAGTCATCTATCGCCGATGACCGTCTTGAGTGTTTATTAAATCACAAACCATAACAATGACTATGTACAAATGTGTCTAAAGAAATGTCTAAATAAGTTACATGAGTTGGATACAGATGACAATCTCAGTGAAAAGTGATTTTGTTTTCTCGCTGCTGTTGAATACAATAGCAGTGTTGGTCCTTAGGCTGTTTTCTCTGGGTCACTCCCTCACAGGACAGTCTGTTTGACATCGGCTTCCTCTTTATCAGAGACGGACTCCGCGGCTTTGTTTTCATAACCTTCCACGTCCTCTGTACTGTAACGGAGAGAGACAGAAGCAGAGCAAAGAGTTCAGACCCCACTGCATGAACCAACTGGTGGCCAGATGAAAGCAAAGCTTTTGTTCAATAGATAGATAGATAGATACTTTATTGATCCCCAAGGGGAAATTCAAGGTCCCAGCAGCTTAAGACACCACACACAACATACAATACAATGTAAACAGGAAAATACAAAGCAAATCAACAAATCAACATGACTAAAGGAGCAGTAAAATACTATAGATAAGATGTGCATGAATGTACTGTACAATCTTCTTGTATGCTCTGTATCAATTGGAATGTGTCCTTTAGTGACAAATTGCTGATAATAAGCAGTTTGATTTACCCTGAAAATGCAATATATATTGCACTCAAATCAGTGAGACAAGGGGCAGATAATTTCCACCCATTATTGTGCATTTCAGGTTTAATAATTAACATTCAATTGTGAATGTTTTGAAGGACCAAGAATATATTTTAATCACAATTGTCTGTGATTTTATCTAGTCATATTAAACTAGTGCCACATACTGACTTTTTTTTTACTACATTTCACAACCTGTCCACAGAGGAGGGTTTAATCATTCTTAATTAGTTAATATGTTAATGCCAGTCCTGTTTTATGGAAATAATTTTACATTGTTAGATAACTTTATCAACAGAAAACACAATAGTTTAACACTATCAGTATCAGATTTCCTCTCCATCACAATTTCCTACAAATTAAAAATAAAATGTTCACAAGGATAACATTTTCACTATTATTTATTTTTGTTTTAAAGGCAAAGTATGCTTCTCCTTGTGCTTGTATGCTTGTTCCCCTGTACAAAATTAAACACTTTTTGTTGTGGAGGAAAAGGACTAACAACAGGCAACAACAGGCAAAAACTATCTTCAAAGAGATATATCTACTGACAAGGTATAATGTTTCAAGATTCTCGCAAGATGTTTTACGGTCAACCATCATGAAGTTGCATTGCTGGCTCTCTCCGGCTATACTCTATGGCTATCTTAAGTGAACGATTCCCTTATTACACATTTGTTTACCATCGAATTGGCTTCGGGGCTGTTGTATTAAGGCCAACAATCCTGCATAGTGCATCTTTAATGCAGTAACAGATAATGCAAAGTACAAAAATGAAAATGTCAGTTATTTCTGATTATATTTTATGCAATTAATGACAAATTGTAGTTAGTAAATTAAAATGCAAATGGTTTCCTGACAAGTGTTTGAAATATGCAGGTGAAATATTAATTTACCCTTTGACCTTCCTCTGGACACATTGCTTTAGTGATTATGTCACTATGTGTCACAAGTGTGATGATGGTGTTGACAAAAGGGCTAAAAGGCACACTTTGATACAGAAACAAAAATCGGTACGAGGTTGTGTGTATTAAAACATATTTCTGTAGATGTAATCATATGCATAAAGTGTTATTTGGCATAGCATAAAGTTTTGTCCCACCATGTTTGGACACATCTTTCACATCTTTAGAATGACTTAGCTGGTGATGGTTAACTAATAAGCTGTCAATGTTTGAACAAGCCCTGCCTGGTAATGTATCTGTACAGATAAGATGGAACCATTGCTCTGTCTGAGAGAAGCCATAAAGCCAAATCATTGTGGTGTCAGTTGTCAGGTAATTACATGAGGAATCATAGTTCAAACTGTGACATTTTAAATGCTTCAAGAATATACAGCAAGCTGTCACCCGTGTGTTTGTGTCACTGGCATAGTGTTAATGTGTATCTGGAATCGTCTTGTTAATGATTCAGAGGGGAAGGGGGGCCACACATACTCATCTTTGCCGTACAGAAGCCTCTTGGCGATCAGCACGATGAAGACGATGAAGAGGAAGCCTGCGACCGCTGCCAAGCCGACCAGCCAGGGCTGCAGTCTGCTATTGGTGGTGCCAGTCGTGGCCTCTCTCATGCCACCTGCGGGCGAGGTGCCAAGTAGAGACGTGAGATCAGCTGTTAGTCACCCAGGCTCAAGAGGCACCCCAGTGGGCCCTGTGACATTTCTACACAGCTCTATGTGCTCTGAGTTTTTGGTGTAAGGTGTCGACATTCAGTCAACATGGTTTTCACAACATGCCAGATCTGTGTGTTGGAAAATGGTATTGCAGTTGCTCAAGTTTGTTAGGACCATCACTACTAGATCACACTCACCATGGTCATGCTATGAGTCAAATGTGATTTCAGACTGAATGGCACGTCTTGTTAGAGCAACCAGAGACTCACACATAGCTTGATTGGTGATCACAGACTAATTTTGCTTTGATAATTGTACATGTTTGAATATACAGCATACTGTACATACAACAATATAACAAGACTTGTTATGGTCACCAGGATACCAGGATACCACCTTTGATATCATCTGACTTGCACATGGACAACAACACACTGGCACCTCTCACCTTAAAACCAGTGCCTGAAGCAAGCTACAGTTAATGCATTATGGATGGTAACTTACCGCTCTGTGCCTGACAGACAGACAGCAGCAGCAGGGTGCCAGCTAGCACGTATCTGTGGAGAGACATGGCGGTGGAGCTGTGTATGCCTTCCAGCGTTTCCCACTGACTTCTGAAAGCGGCTTGGCCGGCGTCGTGGGACCAGACCCTCGCCAGAGGTCCAAAGTACAGGCTCAATCAGCGCGACAATATATCACCGTGAGATTAACAGGTAGTTTTATGGCCGCGAGACTGCACTTGCTTAGTTCACTATAAGACTCAGGCGCCCATGGCTCTTGAGCGCAGCTGTAAGGTCTGATTGAAGACGGCAGCGCGAGCCAAACTTGTGCCATAGACTTGGCCCAAGCGCCTGCACTTCTCTTGTGGAATCGCTGAGATCCACGTTTTAATAATGGTCTGTGGTGAGCATAATGGATGAGAAGCTCTCTGTTCAAGAGGGTCATCTGTCAATCAGGCACAAATCTTGGTCCACTTTAGATGAGCAAGATAAGACTGAGCCAACACATCATGAAGCCAGCACCTGGCATCTGCAATGCATATATTTTACAACGCCATATTTTAATTGATTGAGTGTCTGCAAGGGTGGATCCATTCAGAAATGCTGTCAAATATTGAACAGCATAAATGATCTGACAAAGATATGAGAGAGTGATACATACATCTGAAATGGAGTTTTCTCTTCAAGGAAAATGATCAAGCATTGATATCAAATATATATTATTTTATTGTTTTATATCATCTGTATTTCAGTATCCAACTTTGAATGGTCCTGAGACCACAAACTCTTCATCCATCTGAGGGTGAGACAAACAACTGGTTCAAGACAAATACATAGAGTTCTACATCATTGGCAACAATATTTCAGTCTATACGCTTGCAAGACCAGCAACAATGTATTAGCTTGCATCCTATTTACACCATGATACAGCACTTAGGGTTCAATTTGTTTTGTTTTGCTTAATTGCAGTTTATTTCTTTTCAGCAACAAGCTATTCAGGCATGACATGCTGGATAGCAGCCACCTCTGTTAAGCACTTATCCACACACAACGGTGTGCATAATTTAAATTCACAAGTCCATTGTGTTAAAGGCTCAGTCAGCCATGCCAAGTCAGAACACATTAGTAGTATCTTCTCTGTCAGACCACCCAAGCTTTAGACTGTAAAAGCCAAGGATGGGGTGAGCTGGTGGGATCATATACAAAAGAGGTCCTCCAAAGTCTCAATCAATAAGCACAGTCTTCTGCCTGCCAGTCATGTGTGTGAGCAAAAGCAGCCTTGTAGCGTGTGGGTAGCAGGAGAAGGATTTTAGGATGATAAGAGAGCGCAATGCAATTTCTTTAGCTGTGGACTTTCCAAGCAACTATCCTCAGCAAGAATATCTGACTTCTGTTTGTTTCTCCTCCGGTCTGTCTGTATGGCTAGCTGGCTAGCTGAAGCGTCCAAACATCACACGAGGCCCAGTGCGAGGTGGCCGGGGCTCTCGGCCGTCGGAGATGACCCAGATGGCGGGCGTGTTCTTGTTGCCCTCCAGCAGCACCTGGTACTCCTCCGCCTTCACCATGGCCTCCAGCTCGGGGTTGGTCTCCGGGCACCAGTCGATCTGGAACTTGTCCTTACACTCCCAATAGTTCACCTTCTCCTCCTCAGGCTGCTCCCCAAACAAGTAGTCTACAGATATGGAGAAAGCACACATTTGTTTTACACACTTAAATTATGGACTGGTTTTATGGTGAAATTAGCAGTCATTTATAGTCAAAATAATGCTTCAAAACTAACTACAATATTTAGATTATGATGAAATTGTGTGAAAAGCGTATTCATGATCTGTTTTCCATTGTAGCCAGAGAAACTTAAACAAAAGAATAGGAAGGTTGAAAGAAGAAAACACTGTGCAGGGATTTGGCAGGGATCACCCAGCTGGTGATTACTTTATGCAATGATGAAGTGTATCCTTTTTTATTCAATGTAAATAGGAAGTAACTGCCCTGCCTGAAAACCGTAGAAAATGATGAACATTTCTTGACACCACACATACTGTATTTCCCTCATATGGTATATCTCAAGTGTTGATCCCCCTGAAATTCCATCAAGACGGCTTACACTGTGCCTTCAATCCTAAGAAATACTCTCCTTTGGTTGAGAAGAACTAGGGACATCAATGGTATTCTGTGGAGTAGTATGCAGGCCTGGTGAAGTGGTTACCTGCAAGATCGTGGAGGAGCTCTTTGATGAGGTGCCTAATAATGGCGTATAGAGCAATCAGTGCAGCACTGGAGGCTAGCAGCAGGTAGATGATGTAGTTGGGTAAGGTGATGGCATCTCGGGATGGGGGGATGTAGCTTTCAAATAAAACCTCCTCTGAGACACCCTCGTCCAAAACAGTTTCTGTTACATCCATTTCACTAGTTTATTTGAAAGTCACAGGCGCCTTGACTGTACTGTCATGTTGTCCTGGAAGTCTATTATTTGCTTGATTCCGGTTGTATCATTCTGTCCAAAACAGAGTGAACGATCAGCCATGCATTTATATAAGAACAACAGATAATACAGACTTCACAATACGAATGGTAAGACTTTTTAAAACAAAACCAAAGAAGAGTTCTTACCGGCAATATTTTCTGTTTTGTTTTCACGTGGCAATCCCGTAATCTCCTAATCCTTTCTTTTGGTCGGGAACTGGTTTGCGTGTGAGTGAGGTGCTGTTACAGCTCTCTAGGTCAGCTCATAAGTTGTGGTCATGTTTGAATGACAGCATGAATGATGCTAAGAACGCTGCTATGATGCCCTGGCCAGTGAAGCTACCATGACCGGAGTGTGTCAGACTCAGACTGCCCCAACAGCAGGTAACAAGGGAGCTAATGTACTTAGTGACAATAAGCACTGGGTCAAGGGCACCAATCAGATCCAGGATTTAACTCTGTAGTACTGAAGTAATACTACTAGGGGTCCTGATACTGGTCTGTTTTCAAGTTTATAAGACAGGTTGATAACATACTGTGCATTGGGTAACACTTTACTTGTATCTACATGAGACTGAGAGTGACCCGAACATGACACATGAACCATAACCCTAACAGGAGAGCTACACCAGGTGCGTAACTGAGACCTAACCCTTACTTGTCATGGCAAAAACCAAATGACACTTAATGACAGAAACATTATGTCATACGTTTATGAGTTATTTATAATGTTTGTGACATGCTCATGACAGTGTCATGTCACTCTTATATAGATACCGGTACCTTCAAGTGAAGTGTAACTGTACATTGTAAGTGGCTAAACTTTGCTGTATGAGTATAGGCTCTGTAAGACTGACTCAATGAAATAATCGAGTGCATTATCTACAGTTGCAGAGGTGCCCTGATAGCATTGCTTGAAATAACCTTTGTAATCATGTAAATAAATTATTAAGCCACTATTCAACATCATTATGCATATGCTATACATTTGCTGAGGAACAGGGGTTTACACAAAGAGATACATTTCTGTGGAGAGTTGATTTTCATCCATTCATTTTAATCTGTTCATTTGATATCCACTTGATTTCCATTGGACAGTTCTTTCATATAAACGTCGGATGCTCTATCCTCTATCATCCCTGGGGTGCTGATGTAAGACAGGACTGATAATACTGGATAAAGGTAAGGGGATGGAGATCAGTCCATCACATGAAAACACACACACACACACACACACACACACACACACACACACACACACACACACACACACACACACACACACACACACACACACACACACACACACACACACACACACACACACACACACACACACACAGACAGAGAGAGAGAGAGAGAGTAAGCGAGCATGACTCATATACTGTACAGACACAGACACACACAGATAGCCATTCTGAGAGAGAGAGAAAGACACAGTAAGCAGACGTAGAGACAAATGGGGTTTTATTTAACGCATAACTTGAAATGGAACAGACTGCTGTGTTCATACAGCAGCATGGCACTCAACGTTACAGAAAGACTGGTTATGACAGATTGTTACATGCAAAGGAGGCTCTACCTCGGTTTAGTAAAAGCATGTGTTTTCTTAAGACAACTAACAGTCATGTGGAAACATTTGGGACACATGAACCTTTAAATTAAAAAATAAAAGATGTTCTATTTGACATAATGTTACAGGTTACATCATGTATACTAGAATGCTTCTGATGCTCTGACACAAGGATATTGAAAAATAGATAGAATATAAATTCTATTTATTTAGTTATTTATTTATTTATGAAAAAGAAACACTAATTCAAGTGGATGTTTTCGTTGGAGGTTCTGGGTGAAACATTAAGGGCAAAGTTAGTGCAACAAGTGTGTAGGGATTTTTCTTCTTCGTCCGGGGAAAACATTCACGGAAAAGGAATTGAAGGTCCAGATTCACAACTCGATCTGAAGTCCTGGCAGCGGCCCTCGCTGGTTCTCCTCTGGTGCGCTGGCCTCCATCCCTCTGCTCATCCTCTCCTCCTCTCCCAGCAGCTCATACACATTGCGCTGAACAGGGCTCGATCCAAGTGCCCAATCTGTGTGAAGCACGAAGTAAAAGTATTTATGAGGCTGAACTCAATGACCACGTTTGAATCTCTATAATACACAATTTAATTCAAGTCAATTCAACTAAAGTAAAAATATATTCATTTTAAATAAGTATAATGTATATATAGTGTAAATAAGTATAAGTACAGTATAGTGTGTGTGTGTGTGTGTGTGTGTGTGTGTGTGTGTGTGTGTGTGTGTGTGCTACATCTGTCCTGGTACTCAAAGACTGCAGTCAGTGGAAAGTAGGAAGGTACTGTGCATTTACGTAGCGTAGTGTTTACAGAGTCATCTGGCCCTGTCTAATCTGCCCAAAACCCTCTTAATAACCCTGCTGCTGACACTCTCGTTTCATGGCTTGTCACCGGGAGCACGGTGCGTGAAGGTGAAGGCTTTGCAGGGAGCCAGCCACACAAACAGGGGGGCTGGGGTGGGGTTGGCAGGGGGGAGGAGAGAGGGGGTGGTTGTAATCTACTTAATCCAGCCAAAGAAGCCTCTCTCAGTCCTGTGGTCCTGTGGCGTGTGACTACAGTAGAATGCCCACAGGTATGACCTCTGCACTGGATTCGCTGGACACTGGCCCTGATCGATCAACAGACGTGTGTGCAGATTAAGCCATGGCGGGTCACTGGCTGACTCTGAAAGTCGTTGTTTTCAACAGAGATACTTTTTCTCTTTGTGTAAGTGGAGAGATCCTCATCGGCGCATAATATGCCAAATTAGCGCATAATATGGCAAACCCATATTTAACTAACCCCTGACATCAACCGAATTCTGTTTAACCGAAGTGATTGAGGTGGGTTACCAAAGGTTACCTGCAAAGTCATGGACCAAGTCCTTCAAAAGATGTCCTACTATGCCATAAAGTGCCAACATAATTACAGTGGTGCCCATTAGGATGTACAGCACATATCTAGGCAGGGCGATCTGATCCTTGGAAGAGGGCACGTAATCAGCAAAGAGCGGAGCTTCCTCCACACTCTCCTCAGTCTGGAGAAGATGGCGGAACCTGGAGTCTTCAGTGGAACTGGTCCAGAGCATTCTTCCCACAGCCCCAAACGGGGGCTCCGCACTGGGACTCTGCATGGTGAGCTTCAGCAGCTGGAGGCTTTGGCAGGGTATCCTCCTCAAGCCATTTTCTCAGCATCTCTGTATTGAGATACAGCATATGGAAGTTCTGTGATGGTGATGGATGAATGTCTCCAAGCTTGCAGGAAGATGGATATGCCAGCAGGGAGTTTGTTTCATGCTATAATGATTGGTGTCGCTGAATGACTGTATCAGTGGAGACATATTGGTCTGAAAGGCACATATATTACAGCATGGTGCTGACAAAGCACATAGTTTGACCACACTCCAGCATGTGCATATTATAATCAACCCATGACCAATGATTGATGCAAAGCGCAGTGACTTGAAATGACTCCAGATGAAAACAGATCAGTCATGTCAGAACAAGGATACATGAGGCTACCCCACCAAAAATTCAGGGTGATGGATACAGCATGCAATGGATAGTGCAGGAAGAGACGACGTGAGTTCATCAGTCCTCCCACTGACAAAAGTTTGGCCCGCATGACGCTATAGATCTAAGGAGAGAATCTGACCTGCCCTTCCGTTATATATTAAAGGAACGTCTACAGCAAGCCAAGAAAGATGTCTTGTAATTAAAATTCCATGTATGTCATTGCGTGCAAAGAACAATGTCATGCACATAATGCAAAACGATTAAATCTCCTGATTAAAAGAAAAGATGATGGTGGTACAAATGTCACAAGCTATGTCTGAATAAAAACCTCAGATACACATTAAACAAACCAGAGTTCTGAGCTCAGAGGCATGCAAAGAGACATACTCCAACGAGTACAGACAATACGGAGTTCCGATAGAGCTGACAAATCAAATGTATGCAGGCCTACACAACTAATTAGCAAAAACAAATATGTCTGAAGCCTATTTTACACATGCCTATTTCAAAATTCACCACCAAACACAAACCAGTTAAATGATCACAGAGGGTAAAAGATTTGCTCACTCAAACTGGGACCTCCTGCGGTTTGGGCTCGGAGTCTTTCTCAATCTTCTTGCAGAAGAGTTGTCCAAACAGGAAGTTCCAAAGAACGAGTGTCAGAGACGTGTTGGCCGTGACAATGCCCACCATGATGGGGTGAAGGTTGAACATGTTGGAACGCAGATGAGACGTAGACCAAAGCTGGGGAAACTTTCTGTCTGAACCTCTCACTGGTCCCCTTCACCTGGACATACAAAAGGTGCTCGCTGTCTGACTCTCTGTCTGACTCTCTCTCTCTCTCTCTCTCTCTCTCTCTCTCTCTCTCTCTCTCTCACTCAGAGTGACACTTTAAATCACCGGTCAGTCGGTCATCTACATGTCTGACCTAATTTCAGAATACATTCAATGCCTCCTTGGAGAGGTTAATCTCTCTGTCTGTCTTCAACACCAGTAAGTGGGACACGATGATGAAACATGCTCCGAAATGATGTGATGTGAAAGAGTTACAATGAAAATGAATACAGTGGTCCATTTTTAAAATCGATGAAGCAAGTGGTGTAACGTGTCTTTGTGATGAAGCGTTATTTGAGACAACTGAAACACTTGAGATGATCAATATGATTCAACAACTGATTATACTCGTATCAACTTAATATTAACAACATATGTCTTGCACTGGTACTTTGAAATCCTTTATGAACCTTGTTTAAAAACGTGATCTGGCACGCACGCACACACACACACACACACACACACACACACACACACACACACACACGCATTCGGACTCACTCACACACTCACTCACTCCGGCACGCAGATGTATTTTAGATAAAGCTGATGCATTCTATTTCAATACATTGGCTACATTGCGAAGATATGATTTAGTAGCTGAGTGAAGCTCAGACTGCATTAAAAATTAGACATACCTTAGTCGGTGATCCTCTTTGGCTCGGTAATGACAGGTAATCTTTCCATGCGCTCTCCCATTCCTTGTGTGCACCTCTTCCCAAGATCCAGGGGGTTTCAGGGTTCCGATAATGTATTTCTTTCCTGTTACGTGACAGTTGTTGTCTCGTCCGATGTCTGGATGCTGACAAACAGACCTAAAAGGGAAGGGAAGCGTCCAGGAGAGAGATTTACTTTCAGTAATCTGATGAGACCTTGCCACTGTAACAACAAATTGTTTTTTTTTGTTTGTTTTTTTTGCTCCTTCTTTAGTCCATACACAGTTTAATCTTTCCAGATGCTGTCATATTTAAGGTCAGACAAGGACAAATAATAGGTATCGTTAAATCACTCAAACTGGGACATATATACAGCCTCTACATAGATAGATAGAAAAACAATCACATTACCTGCAGATTCATTCTTGGGGCTTTCATAATCCCTTGACAAAAAAAAGTTAAGACTGAAGAGCTGTTATGTGTATAAAAAAAAATGTTTTCTTTGGCCCAGGTGTATCATGAAAGTACTACGAACGGATCTACCCTAACAACAGAAGTCTACAGATTTACAGAGTTGGGGAGAAAGGCGATCGTTTAAGCAGGGTTGTCTTTCTTGGGCTCATCCTCAACCTTCTTCTGGAAGGCCTCTATGAGAATGAAGGCCCAGTAGATGATGGTGATGGACGTGTTCAGAGTCACGATGCCGATCATGATGGGGTGCAACATGGTGACCGACCCTGTGGGTGAAGAAAGAGCTCCGCGCTGGCCTTGTCTCAGGGGTTCTCAGATCTCATGGATCTCTCTGCTCCGACTGACCCTCCCTTCCTTCCTTCCTTTCTCCTCACCTCCCTCCCTCAGGCTCAAGCCTCATACTTATATCCCCCTGTGCCAATCATCAGGGGAGCTGCAAGCAACCCATCATGCATGTCAGTGATGAACACTACATCTGCTCCTTAAAGGGGCAGGTGAGCCGAAGAAACCAAAATACCGCAGTGTCCATATATCTGAGATACAGCAATTCATAACCTGTATCCTTACTGTATTGTATAGAAAATGGATGGATGGGAAACAGCTTTAGAGAAGTCAAATAGTATAGATAGGTACATATATGAATGGACAGTATAGCTGAGACTTTTTAAGCATTTGTTAATTTAATTAGACATCAGCGTGTCATTACTTATTAATGTGGCCTTTGACTAGGAACTAAGTTGAATGTGGCATACATTTAAATCTTTGAATTTATTTTGATACTTCCTTTCTCTACTCAAATATCTATTGAAGGTGCCATAACTGCCATAACTTTTTTCAGCCCCACATTATGTATCTTTTGACAAGACCACTTAGTGCAGATTTGAACAGCCAGGTTCATTGTTGGAAATTCTAACGCAGCTGTTACAATGATCAAAATTTCAAACACTCAAAAAAAATGATACCTAATGCATCATGTTTGCCTGGTGAACACATTATGGCAACTGAAATACATTTCATGAAACAGTATCATCTAGCACTAATTTTGCCAAACTATTCTTTTACCAGGGTTTAATAACAACAGTTATGTCAGAACAAAGTAAATGCTACCTTGATCAGACTGATGATGGCTTAGTCCGAAATGCGTCTGTGTGGACATAAATATAAGCGATGATGAGAAAAAGCCTGAGTGCGTTTTTTTTTTTTCACTTCAGGATCAGGACTTTATGAAATAACCTGTATTGCAAAGGTCTGACATC
This sequence comes from Sardina pilchardus, assembly GCF_963854185.1. Classification (NCBI taxonomy): domain Eukaryota; kingdom Metazoa; phylum Chordata; class Actinopteri; order Clupeiformes; family Clupeidae; genus Sardina; species Sardina pilchardus. Next base: position 18,276,459 of record NC_085008.1, on the reverse strand, counting down.
AGCATGAGGTGGGGAGTGGGGGGCAAGCCCCTTGCAGCTAAGACACTCAGAATCCCCCGCCTTAATGAAGAAGAAAGACGCACTGCTGCGCGGATTACTCGCGCTTTGCGTAAACCACCCTGATCCTCCTCCCCATAGGGGTACGTGCTCCGTCACCTTTGTTGACCCCTCTGAACAACAGGGACAGACTGATCATTGAAATGGTATGATTTTATGGATGCATTTCAAAATACACACACACATATCACTGCTTGTCACACAACATTATTTTAATGTTGATTAAAATACGCTCAGAACAAAAATGTTTATGCCCTCAAATGGTTGCATTAAATCTTCTCAGGACACTTTAGAACAGATTACTGTGATTTTAGGAAGGATTTTGAGAAATGTATTTGGCTTGTGTGACGCCTACATCATATTTTCCCATAAAAAGAATAAATAAACCAGCCAAAACTCTTTCACAATCCCACAACATAATGGATTATAGTCTGCGAATGAAATAATAAGCAACTCTCATTATACATTTTTTCCGTGAGCACATTTTGACCCAGCGAGCAATAAAACAGTGATGTTTATAGTTGGATACTGCTGATGGGGGGGGGATCTCTCTCTCTCTTAGAGAGAAGTCTTCAACACGACGTCATCCTTCATGAGACGCCCTGCAACCGCAGGAGTCCATCTGCATACTGGAACTGCGTGGAGTTCTCGTAGTCGAGCATGTCCAGCGCCACTTCGCAGCTCTCCTTGACCACGCGCTCCTGGTCCTTGCGGTAGCGCTGGAGGATCTCCAGGCAGGTGTCCTTGCCAATGGAGCCCAGCGCCTCGGCGCACTCGTGCCGCACCATGGCGCTCTCGTCCTCCTTCTCCAGCGCCGCCCGCAGCTGGGGGATGCTGGCCTCGTGCTGGATCTGACCCAGGACGTAGCCGATCTCGTGGCGGAATAAGGCACTACTGCACTGGAGACCTGACCGACAGAGAGTAGGGAGGGAGTCACGTTAGCACACGTTTTCAAAGGCAGAAGCATTGGGTTTTTTTTTTTTTTAAATGTTGCCCTGGTTATAGATAAGAACACTAATAAAATATAAACTAAGTTGTAAAGCTTACTTTTGACAGATTTCTGATTAATGTTCATTATCTGGTTTATACACAAACACACTCCCTCCCTCCCTCCCTCTCTCTATTTACCATCGCCAAGGGCTAGCACAGCCTCCTCAGTGCCCATGTTACGCAGCGCAAACATAGCTCTGTAGCGCTCGAACAGTGGCAGGCTCTCGTCCAAGAGCAGCGTCCTGAGCTCGGGCACAGTCTTCTTGGGGGCCGGCGGCGCCGGGTCCACTGAGCTGTACGGGTTTCCTTCAGCCCCCTCTTCAGTCCCGCCGCTCATCAGCCATTCCAGTCGTCTCACAGCTAGCTGACACGTCTCTGCCACCTGCATAACAGTGGAAATGTCAACAGAAATTGGAATTGAGTTCAGACAGGCAATGCCAAATAGGTATGTTATGGAGGGAATCATGTGATTTGTAGGCAATTCCATACCTCTATAACAGGATCTTCTGAGTATTGTTTGAGTATATCCAACACTTTTGGATTTCCAATAGCTCCCAAAGCCTCACCTAACACAAGGATGATATACAGACGAGATTTGCATTGCATAACATTTAAGCAATAGTGTATTGCTGCAGTCTATACGTTATTGTGATTTTGTTATGTGACAGTCATTGCTTGCCTACCTGCTTCGTGTCTGACCATGGGCTCTTGGCTAGTGTCTTTCAAAACAACCTCCAGAACAGGAATGGCTTGTTCATCTTGCATTTGACCCAAACAGTAAGCTAGTTCATGTTTCAGCAAAGCAGATTCATCTTCGAAGGCCTGACTTATCCATTTGATGGCCTCTGGTCCACCCAGATTGCGCAACGTGAAAAGTGCCCGAAATCTTTTGGCAAGGTCTTGCTTTGAGTTGACCAGTACTTGGCCAATGGCAGCCACATCCTTTTCATCGAACATGACGGTAAAATGTAATTCCTTAAAAGGTTAAGGGAAAGACAGTAAGTCATTTGCTTAAGTGTCCGTATATGGATTACTAATTCACCTGAACAAACTCAGTTAATGTATAACACTGTAATGTTAGCAAAATGGTAATAAACCATTCGTTTTAGACAAAAAAAACATCTGCTATATACCGCGAACAACCCTTCAACAGGGGATCCAATAGTCTCAGTGAACCCAGACGAACCTGAGGGCTGATTGAATTTCCCATCAATTTCGTCTGGGTTCACCCCATAGACCTAACAAGGGATCTATTAGAACCACATACATTTTCATCCCACGTCCACCACTCCTAGCACTTATGATGTTAGCCAGCAAATGTTTCAGTTAAGCATCTTGATCAGTATCGGGATAACGACCACACCGAGAACGGACCAATTATTTAAGTAAGGCCGACAAAAAGCATGCTTTTCGTGGCCTTCTTTTATAACAGCTGGGAACGTCACGCAGTTACAAAACTCTTGCTATGCTAACTAGCTCGATTACAGAAGCCGCTCACTGGTAACCTTACTACAAATACCGATCAAATAGCACCATTCATAAGCTAAATGCAAATAGGTGAATATTTCTGGGAGATTGGCATGATGTGAAATCATTGTTACTTACTGTTATTAAAATCTATCAAATTGGTCCCATCACTCTTTCCACACGTGAACAGGACCTGATGCCAGAGAAAAAGAGAGTCTAGCACAATTTCTTTATTTTGGGATGACTAGAGTGTTTCTTCTCTACATTGGCCCCTACTGACGGGGAGTAGAAGTGTGTGGGCTTGTGCCTGAAGGCAGGCTACCGAGGTTGAATTTGCCTCTTATTTTAAAAAATAAATAGATAAATAAATAAAACATAATAGTTAATGTGCCAAGACATAGAAACGGCAACACGTGGATGAATTGGGTGATAATAAAGAATAGAGTTGGATTCCATGTCACAAGACTGGCACAAGCAGACATTTGCCGCCCGCTTAACTTTTTTGTCACAGCGATTTTTGTCATGCAGAACCAATGAAATTCTGAGCATCAATATGCTACATAACTACCCTGTGAACTTTTATTTCCAAAAAACAATATACAATGCAAACGTGGCGGGTTTGTTTTGATTCGAATCTTGTGACGTAGGTGGTCTTAATGTATACCCAGAATGCTTTGCACTTTCACCCAAAACATCTTCGAAAGCTACAACAGCTACATCAGCTAATCAAATCTTTAGTTGATCAGTAATATTACCTCGGCGTTCCGTGTTTTATTAACAGGTGTATTTCCAAGCTATTTTTACCCAAGACTTAAGGTAAGAAGGCGTGATTGTCTTTTTATTCATCCAGTTAGCAGCTCGCCAGCTAACCAGCTAGCTTGAAAGCTAATTAATCTATTATGTCAAGGTAGTGAATAACCAAAGAAGCGCTAAGTTACTAAGTAATGTTACTTTTGTGACTTCATACGGCGCATGTTTCAAATGACATCAAATTACAAAGTTTAGTGGTATTGAAATAGTTTCAGACATTCTGTTAGAGAAAGTCGATAGCTTTGCAGCTTAACCAGTAATGTTTGAATTTTAATGTTAGCTCCCTGGTTGCCCTCAAGCCACAAAGGTGGTAAAACAGGGTATTTAGGAGACCAGACAGAAAGCTACTAATGTAGCCCTGTTTATCGATTATAAAGTGGCAAAGGAAGGCTGATTAAATATGAATCATAAGGCTGTAGATGGACTGTAGATACGTCTCTTCGTCAAAGTTCGTTTGTTACTGCTGGTTATATGATAGACCACACTGAGAACCGAATTCATATTTTGAACTGTCACTACGACATGACATGCATGTGGCCTAAACATGACCCATTGCCAATGGTATATATGTAACTAGTTTCGCTGTGATTCCTCTGACTGAACCGAAGGTCATCACTTGATCATCACTAAGATCATCCAAATACAATAATACATGCCCCTAGATCTTCCTCACATACATTTATGCTTTCACAGTGATAGACTTTGAAAGACATTTGTGTGTACTGTTAAGTCCGAATATTGATCATACTTTCCCTCATGTCTTCAGTCAGTCTCTTCAATGGACCAGGACTATGAGCGGCGGCTGTTGCGGCAGATCAACATACAGAATATAAACTGCAGTCCCATTGTGAGTGTTACAACATGCCATTTCACACACATTTCTTTGATTAAGTGTTGTGCAATCACATTTGATAGATACTGTATATTGTGATATTATAGATATATTTATATTGCATAATGGATAAGATGAAGTTTTCCATGAAAACCCTTTCATCCTTCCCAAATAGAAATCGACAGAAGTGGTCCGCAACCTGACGCCTACAAGCTCCCCGCTATCATCCCCTAGTAAACATGGAGACAGATTTATCCCATCCCGCGCTGGAGCCAACTGGAGCATCAACTTCCACAGAATAAACGTAAGGGCTATTGCCTGTTTTTAACCACACAGTTAACTGCTTTTAATTGTGAACGTGTAATGACAAATGATCTTTCTTGCATGTAGTCATGTATATTTGTTGGTTTGTTTTCAGGAGAATGAGCGGTCTCCTAGCCAGAACAGAAAAACAAAAGATGCCACCACAGACAACAGTAAAGGTAGGCCTGTCCTGACCAATTGGACATCATCACAGCCTGCATCCATAACTCTCCACATAGACCTCTTTCCATTGGATGGATATTTCACTGTTCTGCTCTGGGAACCCTCGCATCTCATGTGTTTTGGTCTCTCTGTGTCTTTCCTTGTGGTGCTCTGTAGCGGACGGTCTGGCCTACTCGGCCCTGCTGAAGAACGAGTTGCTGGGGGCAGGCATCGAGAAGGTCCAGGACCCTCAGAGCGAGGACCAGCGTCTGCGACCTTCTACCCCGGAGAGGAGGCGGCTATTTAACGTGAGTGGGCCACTCATTCCCTCCTTGCCTCAGTTGCAGACCTCTGTCCAGTGTGTACTCTCTACAAGACAGTTGAATAGACCATTAACATTTTTATTATATTTGTTCTCTCTCTCTCTCGCTCTGTACAGTACTCTCTCAGTGCCAAGCGCTCCTCCCCCGATGACAACAACACTCTGTCCCCTTACTCCCTGTCACCTGTCAGCAGCAAGAGGTAAACTGGCTTTACAGGAACTCATACTAACAGGCTAAAGAAGCCACAGCAGTGACTTCTGTGCTTCCGTACCGTGTGTGTGTGTGTGTGTGTGTGTGTGATGGTGTCTTTTGTTTTAGTTTCATGGTGTATGTCTTCTGATTTGTTATCTTTGCAGTCAGAAGCTATTACGGTCTCCACGAAAGCCCACGCGTAAAATATCCAAGATCCCTTTTAAGGTGCTTGATGCACCGGAACTACAAGACGACTTCTACCTCAACCTAGTGGACTGGTCCTCACTAAACGTACTCAGTGTGGGCCTTGGGACCTGTGTATATCTATGGAGTGCGTGCACAAGTCAGGTAGCTACCACATGGCTTACAAGTGCACAAATTTTTCTTCATGTCAATGAAGTTTTCCTCATAGCTTCAATAGTTTTCAATTTGTTTGTTACGCTAAGCACTGTGATTGAATTGTTTACTACAGGTAACACGCCTGTGTGACCTGTCAGTAGAGGGCGACTCTGTCACATCCGTGGGCTGGTCGGAACGAGTGAGTACACACTCACATACCCAGATCAGGGGGCTCCGTTATGATTTTGCCGTTATGCCTGCAGTATAGGCATGCATACGCGTGACTTGTCTTGAGACTGTGTGTTTCCCCCATAGGGCAATCTGGTGGCAGTGGGCACACATAAAGGCTTTGTACAAATATGGGACGCGGCTGCAGGCAAGAAACTGTTTGCGCTTGAGGGCCACACGGCGAGAGTGGGTAAGTCACGAATTCACATTCAGAGCTGACCTCAAAGAAAACGGTTGGCTTATGGCCACCACACACTACAAGAGAATAGTTTAGTTTTAGATGATGGGCAGAATCTAAAGTGTAATTAAAGCTAACTTAATAGCGTAATAATTAATTGGCAAAATAATGTGCCAATTTAATACAATGAGCAAGATCCTCAGTGTAAACACCAACGGGTCAACTCAGTGATTTCCTCATGCCACACAATAGTTTGCTCTTTGCTAATAGTTTCTCTCTTTTTGTTGTTTAAATTGGGGCCCTTTAATCCTCACCACTAACTTGAATAGAAATGCCCCCATTTACAGTGCCCCGTCTCTCACGGTCCTCCGGTCCTCCTTGCTGACTCTCGTTCTCCGCAGGTGCTTTGGCGTGGAACGCTGATCAGCTCTCGTCCGGCAGCCGCGACCGCATGATCCTGCAGCGGGACGTGCGCACGCCCCCCCAGCAGTCGGAGCGGCGGCTCCAGGGCCACCGGCAGGAGGTGTGCGGCCTCAAGTGGAGCACCGACCACCAGCTGCTCGCCTCCGGGGGCAACGACAACAAGGTAAGCGCTCATCGACTGCTCCGCGATTGATTCTTTTGGTCTGCTCGCTCAGTATCCTGCCCTTCAGGTTATCAGCCTAATTCAGCTAATGAAGCCCCCTGAGGAGTCTTAATGTTTTTGCAGAACCCTGTACGAGCAAGCTGTACGATAGGGCATCAGTGTCTACACAACATTTTTAACATGGGGACAGTTGGTGGTAGATTCCATTGCCCTTTTTGATAATGGCATAGTACAGATGTACTAGGCTATAATTATTATTCTATGGTACAATAGATATTTATAGTATGCTCCATTACACTGCTTTATTGCTGGCAGTGGTGCAAATATCATGACAAAACTAATAGCCATATTGAAGAACAAAATTAATCATACCTTGGTAGTGCTGGCCTGTTCTGGCAATGTAACTAGCTCTATGTGGAGAATACGTTTGATTGGCAGATTTCTGATTTGCGCTTGTCTTCCTCAGCTGCTGGTGTGGAACCACTCTAGTGTGGTGCCCGTGCAACAGTACACGGAGCATCTGGCCGCGGTCAAGGCCATCGCCTGGTCGCCCCACCAGCACGGGCTGCTGGCATCGGGCGGCGGCACGGCCGACCGCAGCATCCGCTTCTGGAACACGCTCACAGGGCAGCCCCTGCAGTCCATCGACACGGGCTCACAAGTCTGCAACCTGGCCTGGTCCAAGCACGCTAACGAGCTGGTACGTAGATCCCAAGGCTAATGTGGACATGTACGAGAGTAGATTGAGAAATGTTCTAGGGTGTTTAATGTGAGGTGAAGTCCTGTTTCTTTGAGCGCAGTGAGTTTCACTAGTTTAGCCTTGCAGTTCTGAAATGGTAGTGAACTAGAAATTGTGGATTGATTCAAATAAACTTGTAGTTCATTACAGACAGGCGACCGTTTGATACTTTTTTTACATCCCACTTGTGGCCTTTTTTTAGAGGGAAAGGGAAGTGTTTATTGATTCTTCCTGGATTGATTGTCCATTAGGTAAGCACACATGGATACTCACAAAACCAGATCCTGGTGTGGAAATACCCATCCCTTACTCAGGTGGCCAAACTGACTGGACACTCGTACCGAGTCCTCTACCTGGTAAGAAGAGAACCTCTCCGTCCAACCCATCCCCTCTGAGCCTTTATTAGCCAGTAGTTGATGAGCAATCTGACCCTGTGTGCGCAGGCCATGTCACCGGATGGAGAAGCCATTGTCACAGGAGCCGGAGATGAGACTCTGCGTTTCTGGAATGTCTTCAGTAAAACGCGCTCGACCAAGGTACACCTCACGTACTACACACACACACACACACACACACCTCCTCACGGTCTGTCCAGGGACATTGTGCATTTCTTTCTATCCGCAAGTTGGTTCTCTGTGGTTTTAGAATACTTTGTGTGCGTGCGTGCGTGCGTGTGTGCAGTGAGCTCATCCATTAGTATTGAGTGCATGATGCTCTTAGCAAACATTTGACGAATTGTTAAACTCAGTCATATTTTCTTTTCAGGAGTCAGTGTCTGTCTTGAACCTCTTCACCAGAGTACGATGACCCCAGGAAAGTGAAAGAGCAAAATCATGTTGAGGGATATGGCCTCTTTTAAAGATGGGTGGAGAAGGCAAAGGTGCTAAAAGAGGGGACTGCTTGTGTCGGTTGATGTTTACAGAATTTTATAGACCTCCATCAGGACTGCCTTGTGTACATTCAGGATTAATTTCAAGAGCTTACTTGATTTGGTGTATTTTATGTTTGTTTTTTGTGTTTTGTTTGCAATTAATGCACATTTTATAACATTTTGTGTTTCTTAAGTTGCTAAATATCCTAAATGTACAATACTGTATAAGCATCAAGAAATGTAAGTGTCCTAAATCATTGCAATTTAAAGATTGATGTCCTTTACCATGGTGTCATCTTTTGTGAGTTGTTTTCAGATCAATGGTGATATTAACAGTGACAATCCAATTGTTGGAATGAGGGGGGAAAAAATTGAATTTTGTTTCATATACAGTAAAAGAGTTTACGTCCCTTGTGTAGTTCCAGTTTGTTTTAGCCGTGCATTTTAAATGTGCACTGTACTTGAGAAAGAGTACCGGTAGTGTACTTTTGAATGTAGCCAGTAACCAATTTAACAGCTAATTTTGGTTAGTGATGTATGATGGTGAAAAATGGTCAAATCATGGCTCGGCCTCCTTAACATAGAGTGTATCAAGTGATGTCCAGTGATAGACTTTGGACATACAGTATCCCCTTGCTCTCATGTAATGAATGGACAAACATCACATATGTCCGTCTTAACTTTATTCCACGTGGTTTTCAACATACCATTTGAATACCTGTATTTACATTCACAGTTCACTGTATATTACAGCAGCTGGGGAGCTAGAGGAAGAGGATACACTGATATTCAGTTATGGTGTGAAAGTGAGTAGACAGTCTGGCACATGTTACAGGTCTATGCATGTATAGGCTATACACAAACACTGTTTAGAGTTGGACAGGCATGATGTGAAAATATAATAATGGATCATTCAACATTGCATACAATATAAGTACTCCCAACCACAATACAATGTCAAAAATCTGTTCGGTGCCGTCAACTGTAATACAAAGGTGGATAGATCTAGTTAAGGTGAACAAAAGGCTAATATCAGTGAAGTCGATATCCGTTAAAAATGTATAGAGCTTTACAAGGAGCAGTCTTGCCAGTCTTTCATCCAAATTGTAAACTCAGACAGTTTGGCATGACACTTGATCGTTTATAGTGAGGTTCTCTCACACACATTGCACAATAAACCATGGCTATCAGAAGAAAGGGGAAACAGTCAACAAAATATAATACAAGTCTAAAATCACATGACTTCATTCAATTATACAAAGTCATGGCTATGGGAACACAAGTACCAGATAGTGATTTCAAGCACTTGTGAAAATGAGCTTCACAGGTTACCATAATAATAATTATAATTTTAAAAAAGTTACTAATATACAGATACATACTGCCTACAGGGAGAGTGCTACTGCTCTCCTCAACACAGGAAATACATGTATTTACACATATTTACATTGTCAGAGTACAGTTTCACTCAGAAACGAATAGAAAAGTTGGTCCCAAGCAATGTTACGCAATGCTCTGCCGTTTTAAATTGCATGTTGGAAAGAGCAACAGAGATGTGGCATTTAAGAAAAACAAAATCAGGTTTAAGTTGACCATGGCTGAAGCATAAATGCATCCTAGCCCTACCCTAAAATACACTGTTTTTGTGGCGCTGTTGATGCTGAGTCTGACACTGGCGTTTTCTACTTAACAAAGGATCTGTTGATACTGCATAAACAATCTGTTCGAAAACACACTTTTGAATAATGATGTAAAATATAATCTGTGGGGTGAGCATCCTAACTCTGTTCCTCTTTCCACTTCATTATTAAACCACAGCTCATACTGTAGTTGTAAAATGGTGAAATGTTGCCCTTTTACCTAGAAATACACACTCATTGGGCAGGAAGAATGTGACATACCCTAGTAAGGATGTAGGGGAGGATAAACGCAAGTAAACCGAGTTTATCTACCTCTGACATTTCAGAAATAGAGTTAATCCACCTCCCAAAAGAGTTTATTCCCCAATTGCAACTTTTAACATTCAAAAATCGCACTGTATTATCCACATTCACAGTATGTACAATCAACAACACTCTAGGGACAATTCAATACCACTGGTATTGCTATAAACATCGGAAAATAACCTCCACCATCATCAAACATGTTCTGAATGCCTCTTTAAAAATCACCAAAAAAAATGGCACAGTCCACCTCACCGAGATCACAGAATTCATAGTTTACCCACGTCCTGTTTCATCATTACATGTTTGTACCCAAGATACTAGCCGACACTGAACTGTCTACACCTCAGATGTCCTGACTCCTGACATTGCCCAACATGAGATCCTCATGAGATCTAGGCTCAACAATTGACCACAAAACGGTTATATGGGGAAGGAGTAACATCCCCAGTTAAAATTGTTTTTCGTGGGCATAAAATCCATTCTCCGTCCACACCCCTTACCCAATACCCCATACCTCACTTCTTACAAAACCAAAAATAAAACCTCAAACTCAAGAAACATATGACCCAGCAGTGGGGGAATTCGGGGATGCATGCAGCCCTGCTACACTCAGGTTTAGGTTGCTCTGTTGGATGTCCTCTGAATATGCTCCAACATGTTCAACCTCAACGCCACGACAAGCCGATCAACAGAGGAGCAGAGTCTGTTGGAAGGGATGGATGGGTCGCATGCAGAGGCAGGAGGAGAGAGGGAAGAGAGGGGCATGCTGGGTAACTGCAGACACCATCAGGGGAACTGGACACGTGCGGATGACCAGTAGAGGGGCGCAGGCATGGCCACTTTGGCTTTGCAGATGGGACACGTGCAATGGTTCCAAAACCACAGCTCGAGGCACTGCAACACAACAACGGACTGTTAGAGAAAGTTGTGACAGCAAGGTATTGCCTGTCTGACATGCTCACTGTAAGATAAACACGTGCTAAAAATAAATCTATAGCGCTCTAGGATGTTAAAGATGTAGTATGGTCTCTGTTGACCTAACAGAGCATATGGAGCTCTTGGAGGCTTGAGGAAAATAATGTATTCATTAGTTCCTTGCACAATCATAATATGTTGGTCTTTAGTGTTTTTGTTTACATTTTTAAAGCCAGAAAAGAAGAAACAGTGTCAACACAGTATTTTTTTGTCCTGTCAAACCTGCATCACTGTATTTATGAGTGACAATTGATGCTGATATAGACAAAGGCCTCTCCAGTGGGTTGGAGTAACACAATGACAGTGAACAACAACAACCACCAGTGGCATGCTTTCACACCCATTCTCTACACACTGCTGCCTCAGTGAAACGTGTAGGTCAAAGATTACTATTGATTTCTGTTGCAGTGGCCGGATCCCATGTAGCCTCCAACTAGTTTCCAGTGAGGGTCGGTGACCTATTTAGCTTCAACCTCTTACCTATCTCCCAGTGATTAAGGACACGACCCTGACCCACCAGCAGACCCTACTGTAGGTCACTCGCACTCAGGCTGTGACCCTTTCGATAGACAACCCATACAGTAGATGACTATACTGTACATCAATATTATGGTGCATTATGAACGGAGGATTGGATTATTTACATTGTTGTGGACTGGTCCTACACCTTACAGCGTAAAGATCAAACAGCAGCACACTAACTTACAGCAGCTTAAGGAAATGGTGAAACCCGCAGTAAGCCACTCCAATTAAGGTCAGACTGAACAAAACATCAGTTTATAAATCAATTGTTTGTATCGCAGAGCAAGCACTAACTGCACATATATGGGCAATGCTGTTTGATGGGCTTTCAGTGGCTAATGGTTGTGAATTGGGCTTCAAAAACAGCAACCCAAAAAAATAAATTATAAATGTTTGGTACAAAACTAATGTAAATGTTTTAAACAAAAAAATCTCTTTAGAAATTTCAAGACAGTGTGCTGGTGTGAGGCATGCAGAATTTGACATTTTTCTTGACCATGAAGCCATGATGCTGTTGACTAGTGGAATCTTCACCTCAGTTTCCAACACCCAACAAAATGTACAAAAATTAGGAGTTGTTATGCTAGCTTCTCCTCTTCAGAATCCTATTGGGGGGGTATGAAACAACGGAAACAATTTGACACCAATTCTGTACATAACTATGACCAACAGCACACACTTCAAAATGGCTGAAAATGGCCCAGTGGTGTCTGCTGCTGATGTTAAACAGTAGCTTTGTGTTGGCACGGCTAGCGTTGGCGCCGTAGGGAGAGCTGGCGGCGGGGGACGTGGTGGTAGTCTTCCTGCTCCGCGGAGAAGGCCGCCTCTCCCGACTTCCTGTGCTCGTCTCCACACTTCCTACGCTCACAGGTGGCTGCTGAGCTGCCACTGCGGGGACGCACCTGCTCCGGTTTCCTTCCCGGCTTCAGGACCAGCCAATCATAATGAAGAATGTCAAAACCTTTTCAGCAGACATTTAAACTAAAAAATGAGTTTTTTAAAAAGGAAAAAAAACATGCACCAGGATAAAGAGGGAATCCAAGTAGGAAGGTGGTCGACTGTCTCTCAGAGTCCTCATTTCATGCAATGACCCATTTCGTCAGAATCATCAGAATTCATTGGCCAAGTTGCCAGAGTATCATAAAACCTGACATGCAACATTTCTATGCTCATGCATAAAACACCCGAGTCTCTTACCTCTTTGTGGAATCGATGTGAGCAGTGCAATTCTTGGACTTGACCATTGCGTTTTTCTTCATGGCAAAGTAGACATACATTATCTGCGTCACCCTGCAACCACATAATCTACACAATTAATCTAGAAGCGTAAGGCCAACTGTAAACAGGAGTAAAACAAAGTCTCAATGTATGTAATCCTCAGTTATATTGAAATCAGAGGCAGACATCCCGAGTTCAGAAAGTACAAGTCCTGCCAAGCATTTGATCCAACCATTAGCAGCCAGATAGATCAGATAATATGTGATATCACCTGTGTTGAGTTCACAGGTAGAAAGAATATACTTTCTGAAACCGGGATGTCCGCCTCTGATTGAGATGATGTGTAATGTATGGTTGCTGATATTCACCAATGACATGACTTTCTGGTTGCGGAACCGTAGCCTCTTCTCGAAGGACTCTGCGAGCTCGGGGATGGGGGTGATGCCAGACGCAGGGATGGTGCTCTTGCGGCTGTTCTCGTCAGAGGAGACGCGGCGTGCGCGAGGATGCGACCGGACCTCCTTGTCCTCTCGGCCCTTCATGTGCGCGGGTGCAGGAGCCATTGCAGCTGCATGGAGCCGGTTCAGGTGCATCGCATCCAACTGTGACTGAGGTGACAAGAGAGAGGGAAGAAGAAAGAAAGAAAGAAAGAAAGAAAGAAAGAAAGAAAGAGACAGATAGAGGTAGACAGGCAGAGATAAGAGAGATTATATGACTTCCTCTGGTGAAGATGAAGTTGTTAATCTGGTGAACATGTGAGGTGTTTTCAATATACAGCATATCAGGAGTTACGCACTCAAGGCCATGACTGAGCATTCCTTCCTTGGAACTGCAGTGATCCAGTGACTCACAGCATATGATAGCCCAGATTACCTATATGTCATAAACCTTAACCAATTCTGTCAATTTGACAATTTGGGAGTGAGATTGTATTGCATCTGTCAATACTGAGACAAATGAGGTAACAGTGTCAGTACACAACAGACATTTTACAGCCAAGAAGGGCCAAAAGCTGAGTGTCTTCCCTGACTGATTTCAACATGTGTCAGTCTCAGTCATGTGCTGGAGTCACTCAAGGCGTCTGGATGATCAAGTTCCCAGTTTTGTCCCATGCTGCTCTTTCAGAGTCAGTCAGGAAGACGTGTTGAGTGATTCACAGTGAGGGGTGGTGAGTTCTTTTCCTTTCATTTGTGAATCTCATTCACCCACCCATCCTTCATTCTTTCTATGCATTGATCATGCATTGAAGGGATCAGTGGCCTATGATGACAGACAGGCTTGTTCTGAAGCTGTTAACAGTTTTAGTAGAGCCCTGATGCAGAAGTGTCTCGGGTCCATTTCCCACAAGGGCACAGGTTCAATTCCAGTCTTATGTAATTTCCTCGAATCCATTCCCCATCTCTCTCCCGATCATTTCCTGTCATATCGCCAATGTCCTGTCAATAACAACTGAAGAAGCCCGGAAATGAAAGCTAAAATATGGGTGCCTCATCCTGTAAGACAACTCGTAACAGATGATGACACAGAACAACACCCATAGTCTTATAATTCTAGGAATAGAAGCTGTTTACCTGAACATGAATAACAAAAGCTTCCCGCAGAAGCGATGTACAGTTTCAAGCGACACTTTTCATGCAATTGTAGCCTGGACACAAGGACTGTGCACACAGTAGCCTATCAGGAAAGATTCACTCACACATGATGATAAAGGCAACCGTGTGTCAACAGTGTTTTCAATAATTGCAAACTGTGATGTAACTTTGTTATGTGATGAGCAGCATTGAACACAGTGCATGCAGGTTCAGGATGGGTTGCCATCAGAGTTATGTTTATGGTGTCCTCAGGGCAACTGATACGAGAGCTACGTGAGGACAGGGCTTTAGGAAGAGCAGGTTAATCATAGGCTACTTCTGATGGCCCAGAATGGTTGTCTAATCTTATCACCCTAAGCCACAGTTAGGCAGCTTGGCCATATTTAGTAACTATTGTCCATTTACCGTACCTCTGTAATTACTGTAAATACCTCTGCAATCATTTAGTCATCCATATGAAACCTTAGTTCGGATGGAAAACAACATCACAGATGCAGCTACACAGAGGCAAAAGGTAGAGGAATGCTGAGGAGAATGCATATATTAAAACTAAAACATATATTAGTATTATTATTGTTACTATTATGATTTTTATGATCATAATAATAATTATTAATAATAACAACAATAATAATAATAATAATAATAATAATGTTCTTAATATTCATATTATTATTATTAGGCTATTCCTCTGTACTCCTGTTTGGTGTTGAGGTATATCATACAATTCATTATTAATATGCAAACATCTTAATTTTACCTCATTTTTCACTGGATAGGAAGATATTATGATTAAAATACCTAATACATACCACCACAATACTCTATATTCATATCTAAATAATTACTGAATATAGCTTTTTGTGAGAAAATACTCAACATGTGAATATGGGCAGCGCACAAATGGTAGGCTTTGTGCCTGAATTTGCAAGATGTTCTGGATATTTCTTGTTATTATATTAATTCTATCCCATTTGATACTTTTGTAATATGAAAACATCCTATTTAGAATGAAGACGTTTCCTAAAATTATAATCCATATTTTCCTGTTCATCAAAGCTGATTACACCTTTATGTAAAACTTTCATCCTGTTAATCTGGTTACTGAATACATGCTGTTTGCATGTTCCTGGTTAGATTAGATGGTGTTCTTTGATATGATACGATATGTGATAAGATACTGATATGATGTTATGTATATTATGATATGGTATTATGTTGATATATTAGACAGGTGAATTTTGGGTTGACCTACTTAATCTGTTTCATCTGTGTTTACAAGTCATCACACAACGCCATCATGAAAGTCATGTTCTTAGCTGTTACCAGTGTAACAATTCTGGCATAAATATATGCTGTATAGTGATACCCCTTCCTATACCTGTAATATGTTTCAAATTGTAAATGTATACAAATTAATGTTAAGCCGCAATAATATATGCAAATCCATCAAAACATTGCATCTCCAATAGTTTAGACTTGACTAAAAATGAAGCCATTCAATGAAAACTCTAACATTCTTGCATTTAACACTTGCAAACCAACAGAGCATTGTTTTCAATGTGGTGGTTGGATACAACCTCTGTAGGAGGCATTACGCATAAACCCATGCTTTACTTTGATAGCTTTTGATAACATAATAGGATAACCAACCAGTGATCTTCTTAAGAGTGTAAACCCATTGCCTGTTCAGCTCTTTCCAGTGACCAATAACGAAATAGAGATAAGGCCAACTAAGTCAACTAAATTAATGCATTTTAGAATAATAAAATGAATGTTGCAGTTCACTGGTGCATGCATGCCAGGCAATTGCCATTGACTGAAGTGACAATATCTGGCTTATGGTTCAGGAGCCTGGCTGCTGCCCAAACTCCAGTTCATCACACCAAAGCTCCTCTGTCTGCACTGCAGCATAGTACAGTTAATCAACAGGGATGACATTATTGATAAAGTGACCAGAGCTCAGCTTTATTGCCACAGGGAAATCTTTTTTTTTTATTGCTGACTACAAACTGAAGTGCCAACAGTGACAGGATGGTAGAGGCCTGCACACTGTTATAAAAGCTCCCAGGCATCGTTTGGACCGGTGAGCAAGCAAACATGCAATACTCAAGCTCACAAGCCCTTTCAATAGACAAGGTGCACAAAGGCTCTTCCTGTACACTCATTTATTTCCGGTGGAAATTAAACTGTTGTAACGGCATCTTTTGTTATATTATGCTCGTTAAATCTTCCACTCTGACACTGAATATCTTGTTCAACTAATAATAACAATTTCAACACATATACAGTAAATCTTTCTTTGTCGTAACGTGCTGATTCCCAGGTGCAGCATCCAACCAGGTCCATACCAATAGCGGCAGGCTCAAACACACCTGGCCCCATCGGAAACAAATGAGCGTACAGAGAGCCTTTCCTGCATGTAGCCTATAAAGCCATTTCCAAACCCTGTGTTGTCCTCACTATCTGCAGCATGTACATGTAAGGCATTGACCCTTGCATCCCTGTGCGTGTGTGAAAAGTGCTTGCATGAGAGAGCTCAAATGAGAGGTGAGAATTGAGAGTGGGCTGTGTGTGTCTTTGTGTGTGTGTGTGTGTGTGTGTGTGTGTGTGTGTGTGTGTGTCTCTGTGTGAGCGAGTGAGTGAGTGAGGGTGTGTGTGTGTGTGTGTGTGTGTGTGTGTGTAGAGAAGGTTAGGAAATGATGCCTCCAGGGGTGCATGAGAACTAATAATGGGTCACCATTTCAACATGTCACATTCTTTGACATTCAACATATGTATTGTGTAATGATGTAAATATGTCATAAACTGCATAGGCCCAATTCAATCCCAAACCAGACCTCCCAACTTTAGTCTTTTGAATAACTAATTTAGAACTAACTAACTAATTCAAGTTTTATCAGACACACGCACACTTCAGACACCCTCATAAATGCAACTGTGCAAGACCGTTGTATGGCTGATAGACTCGCTAGAGTGATTTTACATAAACCATAACTTAAAAGTCTTAAGCACATGTAAGCAAATGCAGCAAGCAAACATGCAATACTCAAGCTCACAACCCTTTCAATAAAGCCATTTCCAAACCCTGTGTTGTCCTCACTATCTGCAGCATGTAAGATATTGACCCTTGCATCCCTGTGCGTGTGTGAAAAGTGCTTGCATGAGAGAGTACAAATGAGAGGTGAGAATTCAGAGTGGGTGTTGTGTGCGTGTGTGAGAGTGTTTCTGTGTCTGTGTGTGTGTGAGAGTGTTTCTGTGTGTGTGTGTGTGTGTGTGTGTGTGTGTGTGTGTGTGTGTGTGTGTGTGTGTGTGTGTGTGTGTGTGTGTGTGTGTGTGTGTGTGTGTGTGTGTGTGTGTGTGTGTGTGTGTGTGTGTGTGTGTGTGTGTGGTAGCGAATGTTAAAAAATGATGCCTCCGGAGGTGCTTGAGAACTATGGGTCACCATTTCAAATAGGCGCAACACGTCACATTCTTAGACAGTCTACAAATGTATTAATGTTATAATATGAATATGTCATATCTCATTAACTACACATATTCACATATTAATTCCCAGACCAGAACTTCCAACTTTAGTCTTTGGAGTAATTAACTTAGACTACACACTTAAATGCAACTGCGCAAGCCATGGTATGACTGATTTGGCTCTTCTAGAGTGATAACTTGACTTAAAAGTCTTGAGCACACGTCAGCAAATGCAGCATGCAAACATGCAATACTCAGGCACACAAGCCCGTTAAATGAAGCCATTCCTGACACTTTTCTACCTGAACTTGGCAAATGATATATAGAGAGATGCTGCTCTTCCCAATAATCGAGCAACACTATTAGCTTAGGGATCGATCAGACAGGACGCGTTGTGAGGTGCGCCTTCTTTATATTCTTTATATAAGTTGTTTCGTGTGCGCGTTTTGCACGCTGCTTCTGCACCCAGAGGTACCCGTGTTTTGTAGCTCTGCATTTTTCTAGAGCGCCTTTTTTAGAGCGCCTTGCTCAGAGCGCCTCGATTTGTGCAGGCGTTTTAAGTGGGCCCAGCGCGTCCTGTCTGATCATTACCGTAAGACTTTCAGTCACCCAAAGCTGATCTCTGATGATGCTCTATCTCTACCGGGATCATGCACAGTTTCCCCCACGTGCAGATACGCTGCAGAAGCTTAGCTCACCGCCCTGCGCTGCCCGTGCCCGTGCCCGTGTCCTTCTCTAGCGTCAGCGGTAGAGGGGGTCCTTACCGGGCAGGGCAGGGAGGCCCGGCGGTCCGCTTTGCGCCGCGCAGAGTTTCCCCGGAAGCTGTGCTTGCGCTCTTTGGAGCGGCTGCCGTCGTGGCCCCAGTAGCTGCTCATCCAGTTGGTGAAGTTGCCATCGTCGTCCTCGTCATTGTCCAGGACGATGGCGGGGAGGAGCCGGAGAGACAGCTTGGCAGCCGGTAACGCGTGGAGCTCCTGACGGGGCTCCTAGGGGGTCCTGCCCGGAAAAAAAAGGGGGAAAAAAGGAAGAGGGACAAAAATGCAGCAGGGCTGACCAGGGCTGACCAGCCTCTGTGTCCACGAGAGAGAGAGAGTGTGTGTTAGTCTCCGTGTGGAGCAGCAGTAGTCAGAGCTCTGTACGGTGAAGATGCTGCTTCTCCTGTAGTCTCCTCTGTTGCACTGGCTTATCCAGTGGCTCTTGGCAGGCGGGTGCGGAGGAGTGACTTTAGTTACCCAGTGACTGCAGGTAGGGCCAGTGAAGGGCTGTAATTAGATCCCTCTGCTCTGTTTTCAGCTCTCCAACGGTGCGACTCGTTCAGATAAGCCAGCCTCCAAAAATACTCTCTCACACACAGCTTTTGCTCATGCCTTTAAATAAGTGAATCCCTATAATCTATTTACCATGGGGTTGGGCTGGATGGGGGTAAGAGAAAGGGATAGTTTAAGGGGAGGGGTGCAAAAGAGGGATGGGAGAGGCTGGTGGAGTCATGGTGGAGGGGGGGGGGCTTTTAATCTTTCCATTACAGAGGCTCTGGCCTAGGGGCGTCTCCCACACGCTGAAACTCCAATTTTCCCATACTTTCCACTCACTGAGCACATCAAACCTGTCAATAATTATGGAGTGAGGCAGGGAGGACTGCCCACTGTGGCCGTGTATGTGTGCATGTGTGAGTGAGTGAGTGAGTGAGAGAGAGAGAGAGAGAGAGAGAGAGAGAGACAGAGACGGAGAGACAGACACAGACAGAGAGAGAGAGAGAGAGAGAGAGAGGGAGGGAGGGAGGAAGATTGAGCTTGTGATGGGATGTTGTTGATGTTAGTAGTGGGGTCGCTCAACGGGCACAGTGCCCACTCACTTTGGATCCGATAAACAATGACTTCCTTCTCAGAATTTTCACCTCTGGATCCCATCACTGCTAACTGATGTCAACACAGTCCTTACACTACACAGCAAGCAAGACTTTTATGCTCTACTTTACTCTACTTCTATGGAGAGGACAGGACAATTGCAAATAAAACTGATGCATTTTAATTAACAACACTTCAGCATGCTATGCATATATCCTAATATATACATGCATGGTGTATGGCACGTAACGAAACCATCTCGGGAACTGACATTGAGGTTAGCCTCCTTCCTACGGGCACTGAGTTTATTGCAGACTGACCCCGTTTGGGATAGGAAGGCCCCTTCATAAAGCCCAAATCTGGGCCATACTGTCGCACCCCCTCAGCCCTGCCCTGTCTACTGTCCTGCTCCAGTTGGTCATCAGACTTCAGCAGCCTTTGGCTGCTCTGCCGTGTGCGAATATACACACACACACGCGCACACACACACACACACACACACACATGTCAAAAGTTATGCTGGTGCTCAGTGGTTCAAAAGACCCAGTTATTTTCAGTGGGGAGATCTGACATTAGACATTCTTCTACAGTAATCTTAAACAGC
Organism: Sardina pilchardus; assembly: GCF_963854185.1. Taxonomy (NCBI): domain Eukaryota; kingdom Metazoa; phylum Chordata; class Actinopteri; order Clupeiformes; family Clupeidae; genus Sardina; species Sardina pilchardus. Next base: position 18,256,213 of record NC_085008.1, on the reverse strand, counting down.
GGCTCTGTGGTCTGCCAATTCTTTAAGCCCAATTTTAATGTTAAAAATAAATACAAAAAAGTGAAACATGCCCTATATTATATGAATCTGTCAGTATTAGAGTTCAACATGTACACAAAACACTTACCTGGCACTAGAGGCCACCCCTGCACATTACTGTCAGTTCCGTTATGAGAAATACAATTCTGCATGATAGGAGGTCCCTCCACCGTATCAGTCAATGGGTCCTTGACCTGAAAAACATAGAAGATCTCCGCTTTAATCTAATTTACATGTATGCATACAATATTACATTCTTGCAATGGCAGGTGCTCTAACAGTTGCAACACATGAGAGACAGTCTGAGACAGGGTGCTTGCACTTTCCCCTGTCCCAAGCTGATTTTGTTGACTTGTGTTGTTTACTGCTATCAATTGCCCATGGCATCATTTGATTATTTAGCAGATGGGCAACTGTGCTATAAGTACATCAATAATCATTCATTCAGTTGTCAATGGGTTCCCCAAGAAACCGACCTTTAACCCCACTTAACCAGCCGCATTAGTGTAGGTCCACCAACAGACAGATCAAGCAGAGATTGTTCAGCCTGCCAGTTGGGGTCTTGCTCAGGTAGACAGACTACTGACTCCCTGACCTCTTTAGCTGCCAGAGTGAGATACCTGCATGGCGGCACACACAGACTACTGTATTCTTGGTCAAAAGTAGTAAAACTATCTTTGGCTGCTATTTGAAGATGTTTAATCTTATTATCCTATTGCTCACTGTGTAAGTTGTGTGTCTTGACACAAGCGTGTAAGTTCAAAGGTATCTGTGAACATAACCAGCAACACTAGTATTTTTAGTTACCATTTTGTATCACTCAAAACTTGCATTTCACTGTTATTGCATCTATCATAGCAATTAAATGTGATTCTTAAATTGACACAATATTGAGACTTTACATAGTTCACAGTTCAAAGGCAAGAGAAGGGAGGTATTGTGTTATCAAAACATGTAAATCACAATAATTACACTTTTGATAATCACATTTTTAAATAAAATATGTAATATTTATTTTTATTATGTTTATATAAACATGTAATAGCCTTTAAATATTTCATATACAGTAGTATTGTTTATATTATAAGTGAATAAATAATTAAGGATAAAAAATTAAGGATAAATATAAGCAAAAGATTTAGTTGAAACTTATGAGAAGGACACGCTAGCTGCCTTAACAGCGTCTGACCGGTATAGAGATGTGTCAAAATGACACACTGCGTGTGAGCTCAGGGACAACACGATTTTGTGTTCATTTCGTGTGGTGGCAACAACAACAACAAAAACAAGCAAACAAACAAACAAAAAGGTACATATTTTTGCAGATAAACATTTTGTTGTTTTGAGATAGCTGAACTCTGTTTTTCACCAAGCCAGCCACACAATTGCTGAAATTGACACAAAATGTGTAGTCCCTGAGTACACACAGAAAATGTGTCAAATTTACACATCTCTTCTTAGAGGTGTGAAGGATTTCACACTAGCGAAGGAGGATCTGTCACTTTTGAAGATTCGCCAAACTGCTTCAAAGTGCTGCCTAGAGATACAAACAACTGACCCGTGCTTCTGGAGCTTTGGCCTGGTTGGATGTTCAAGAGCATCTGACCCCATTTCTGCCAAATTTGTGATTGACTTTTCAAGAGCAGTTTTTTAATGATCATTATTTATTACAATTAATTAAAAGAGCTGTGCTTATTTTTTATTTGACTTTGTCTGTAAACTCATATAGCCTTTCAGGACATTGAAAAGAGCTTTATGTTCAGTCAATTTGGTCAATTTGCCCTAAATAAACGATGGTTGATGATGAAGGAGAAAAAGCATAACATGATGATTAGATCTCATAGTATTATAATGTGTGTGTGTGTGTGTGTGTGTGTGTGTGTGTGCGTGCGTGCGTGCGTGCGTGCGTGCGTGCGTGCGTGCGTGCGTTCGTGTGTGTGTGACACTAATATAAGTAGCGTATAAACAGCAAAGCCAGAGAGGGTTAAGATATACAGTATAATGAAGGATCTTTGGCAAAGCTCCGGGCCTTGCCTATCACTATTCATTTCCATGGTAACAGCACAAACAAGTATATCCTAAAATCCTAAAGATATCCTAGATCTATAGGTTCTAATCATAAACTGTCGCAGTAATGATGGTGGATGATGCTGAGGACAGTACAAAGGTAATTGTGCCCATTTGCAACTTTGAAGTAATTTTTAAATTATTTTTTTTTATTATAAGAGGGGCATGTCTAATGCTATTCATTATTTTGTCCAATCACAAAATCTTAATTATCAGAACAGTTTTAAAATCTGGCTTGAGGACTAAACTATCAATTTTGAATATAGTGTTTCTAACAGGAATTTATATATTGCTTTGTTAAAGACAAACTGAACCTTGCCCCATGCTTGACACTCTTGAAAAGTTCTAATCCAAAAGGCTTTAACAGGACCAAGTCAACAATGATGCCAGTTCATAAAAGGGTTATATACTGTATAGATTCACTCATAGTTTGTGACTGCTGCAGTCAGATAACCTTTACATTGGGATCACTGAACCATCAGTCAGTGACAGAACCCAAGTCACATTTGGACTATCTAGGATTACAGTCATATCTAGAGAAAAGGACATCTGTGATTGACAAATGGAATCTTGGCCATTCAAAAGTTCTCATAGAGTTCTTTACAAAACCTTGATTATGCAGATGGTACAGTAGCTGTCCTTGAGGAACGTGTGTCTATGCAGCTGGCCTGGAATGATCTGTACAAAGTTTGTACATCAGTTTCAGCCCTGTCATCTATGACTACTGTGCGCCAACAACTGTGATTGATTGTGTCGCGTGTACCAGCTTGAAGCTACAATTGATCGGAGGACCTATCCAAAATCCTGCTGTGTAGTCTGCAATGAATGGATGTGTCAAATGATGTCTCATGAGTTCTGCTATAGCGAGAACATTCTGACCTACTCGTCAAACGTCATTATTTATTTTCCGACACTATCATGATGCCAGTGTGATAGGCTGCATGCGCTTTTAATCCAAGAGAACAACATACACTCTTCACTATATGGCATTATGACAACAAAAACATCTCTTCCAGGGAACTGAAATGCATTTGAACATATCAGCATGTTCCTTGGTCCTCGAGTGGTATATTGAATAATGCTGGGCATATTTTAGGCAGCAAAATATATACGCATGTTTTAAAAAGGAGTCAGAAATGTGTGTGAAAACTCTGTTGCCATGTATTTCTACCAGTTTACTTCATGTCAAGCTTGTTGTTGTGTTTGGGGACAGTTTGCCTGAGGGCACTTCAATTGAGCTGATGCCTGAACCTCAGTGTACCTCCTCCATCACTGGCAGCAGAGTCACACATAGACTACCCACAATAATGTGACTCAAGAGGATCGAAACCATGCAACAGCAAACACCATGGCATCACATGATAGGATGAGCTTGTTCAGTTGTTTTTGCTTTCAAGTACCAACAGCTCTTGTCAGGTCTCTCCAAAGATATTCAATTAGGTTCCAGTCAGGGCACTAGTTGAAAATGTGCTAAGTGACCATGGGACATAGAATTGTTTCTGTGTGCTTGGGGTCATTGTCATGCAGGTGAACCTTCGGCTCCGTCTGTTGTCCTAAGTGCCCTGAACCAGGGTTTCATTTACTTTCCTCTGTTCAGCTTCCACTGAACCCATTTGAATGAGCATTGTGCGTGATAATGTGCTATGAATACATTTGAACTTGAACTTGAACTTGAACCTTGATTTAGGCCTACCTCCAATATGAAACTCCTCCACTCTCCACTCCTCCACTCTGACATCCCGTCTTGCTGTTGGCTGTCCTTCTGAGTGTTTGTCGAGTTAGTCCCAGGCCCTTCTCCCCCGATTTCTCAGATACAGGAAGAGTTCTGGTTATTACAAACTTTTTCCAATTAGGTTAACTGATATGGAGTGCATGGGATTGTAATAACATAAACATGACTGCCACTAGATGGAGCCATTGCACTCCTCGTAAAATGATCAGACAGGTGTTGAAAAGCAGAAGTTTTTTTACATTATAGGCTTCATAAACTGTTGACCATTTAATTCTCTTGCCTTCAAAACGTCTAAACTCTTGCAAAAGACATGCCCCGCTGTCTCGGCAATTGTGTTTGATAGGCCTATACACACCTGGCAGGCTAGGCCCTACTGCATTTTTTTTCAGACCTACTTTTAGACCAAGTAGACTACACCTTTGGGTTTATAAAGGACAGCGTAGCTTTTTTTGATTTTTTTGATGGTCAAGGTGTTCAGAAAACCTTGAGGTTGTCGAACCGGTTGCAGTTTCTCCTATCCGCCAGTATCCCATCATTCCATTGGTTTGGCTTTGACCTCGCCGATTTCCGAGTCGGCAGAGGAGGTGCGCTGGTGGTTTGTGCTCGCTGCCCGTTGCGTGGTGGATGATGGCCGCTTCAAAGCCTGTAGAGCCGCAGTCCGCGAGTGGTCTCCCCCGCTGGCAGCTGGCACTCTTAGTGGGTACACCAATAGTTCTTGGAGTTGGTGCTGTCTACCTCTGGAACCGCAGTCGTACGAAGGAGAAGGACGGCAAAGAAGGGGATGGGGAGCGGAAAGCCCCAGAAGGCAGCGCTAGCCCTGTTCAGGGCCAACGCAGCGCGCCCAATGCAGAACACGAGAACATGGTTAGACACTTGCCGATTCTTTCTTAACTCAGCAGGTTCCACTTATTTATTGCGATACTTGAACGTAGTTTAATATTCTGTATGGTCGGCATGGTGCGTTAAACAGGATATTGGAAAAGTCAAGGACACCACACTGACATAGTGCTTGGCTCCTAGCTAACAAACTGGTTATGCTAGCTAGGTTGCCAAGTGTTCTAATAACTCCCGATTGCTGCCCATAACTTAATTGACATGCTGTACTTAAACCGTCGCTGTTCTGCGATGAAATATTCTTGGTTATTGCTTCAACTTATTTAGTTATTGGAAAGTGTAATGTGCAGTGGCTTTACTTTCATTCAGTGACAAACGGGGGCGGGGTGGTTTGGCAGGTAACATTAGCTAGCTACCTACTTAGCTAGCTAGATAGATCCAAGAAGTAAGCCTAATATTTGGCTGCTAGCAGTTTCTGGAGCTAGTGCCAATGGCTTGTTTAATTCGTGTGTTGCCCATCCTCTTAAGTAACCAAACATTTCACACTAGCTGACTCACTACCTTGTTTTTTAAATTGCTCTTATCAAATTCTGTAGAAACACGTGTTGCGAGTGTTAAGCGATATGCTAAATGATTGTTAGCTTGCTAGGTTACATGTGGAATTACACAACCGTGGCTAATAATTTGCTCGCTAGCTAACGTCACCTATGGCGTGGATATGCATTAGCTATCTAGTCTTTTGACAACTTAGCTGTCATCTTCCCTGCAGACGTATTCGCCTCAAAGTATTTCCTTTGGTTTAATGTTAATGCGCCATGTCATTTGGACGAGACGGTGCACGTTAGTGTTTAGCTTCCATATAACTGTGGTAGCCTAATGTTAGTTTGTCAGATATTAACTTCGATTACGCGTGCCCATCTGGAGTCTAAAGTACGGGTTTTCTTTCCCTCTTGTTTTATCTCTCCGTCATTTAACAGTAACAGTAAAGTTAATTCATGTTGAAACCGAAATGATCTGGTGGTCCGCCACATGACCGCCGAAACAATTAGTAGCAGCCTATGGTACAACTGGGCTGTTTCGTGCTCTGTCAGTTTAGTACCACGTTTTTATAGGTTCAAATAAGAAATATGTTTTTTTGTTTGTTTGTTTTTCATGTCTTTTCCTTGTACTACCATAACTAACTTGCGGGGTTGGTGTAGTAAACAGTACTGATAATGATTTGCACAAAATATTTAATGTGATTTGTCTTCATATGCTTTGTTAATTGCTTGTCGCCATGTTGATATCTGGCGAGCAAACATTTCTTGCAGGTGTCTTGGAAGTTGCCAGGACTTAAATAGCGTGTTGTTTTCTAGGCTTTGTCTGACCAGTTTACTGTGATGTTAGACGTGGCCATAGCACCCAAGTAATTGCCCATGCTCTAAGGGGGCTCAGGTAGCAAGGAGTAATGCAGAATAAATCAGATTTGTGTGCACTTCCCAATGTAATGACCTTGACATTAACAAAGCTGTGGACTTTGGAGGCTGTCTGAGCACAGAGGGAAGTGAAGATTATGACCACAGACGTTGTTTAGTCAGTGTGCGTTCCCAGGCTAGACCTGTAGTAGCCGTGGTCAGCTTACTGTCTCAGTGCCACTAATCCCCTGTCCCTTGTTTACTGATTGCCGTCAGACCTGCGGCAATTGACACTCATCAGGTCATACCAGGCCCCTGGAGATTGAATCCTCCTTAGGTAGAGAGGCTTTTCATAAACATTGAGAGGCTGAGCCCATCCATCCTCTGTTCTTTTGCTGTTCTACAGCCTGCCTGTTAAACACCCACTGCATGTGTCCTCCCACACAGAGATCATCAGAAACAGAAACATAGGCTAATAGGCTAATTCATTGTAACATAAATATTTCTTTGGTTGCTAGTCATGATTTTCTGCAGCTGGCAGAATCACAAGGTGCCAAATCTGTCACTAACATCACCCATAGTTCCTCTTTGGTACCAAAATGTCAGATACTGGATGACTTCAGATCTTTGATCATTGCTGGGGTTTGTTTTGACTGTGCAAGTGGACATATTTCAGTATTGATTGAGACATGACAGCCTCCCACAATCATTGTAAATCCCATCAGTAAGAACAGATTGGCGTAGCAGACCCTGCGTATCAGGGATGCCTCCGCATTTGTGGGTATATCCCAGAGCCATGTCCTCCTGCCAATGCTTATCTGTGTCCTTCCTCCCTCCCATGCAGAGTCCCCTGGACCGAGCCCAGGCTGCCAAGAACAAGGGCAATAAATATTTCAAGGCCGGGAAGTATGAGCAGGCCATTGCATGCTACACGGAGGCCATCAGCATGTGCCCCAAAGAGCAGAAGACCGACCTGTCCACCTTCTACCAGAACAGAGCCGCCGCCTTCGAGCAGCAGGTGAGAACAGAGACTAAAGGGCCGTTCACACCAAGAACGATAACGATAGCGATAACCATAGCTAGAACCATAACCATAACGATAAAAGCGTCCACACTGGCCAACGATAAGAAAAGTCTCTCATGTTAATGAATGTGATGGCTAGAATATTATGGGTTCTTTAGCTTTTTATAGTTATCAAAATCGCTCTGAAAGTGATCAACAACGATATCATTCTTCATGTCTTTATCGTTATAGTTCATGTGTGAACGTTGTCATTCATATTAACGAGAGCGATATTTAGTTATAGTTATAGTTATCGTTATCGTTATCGTTCTTGGTGTGAACGATAAACTTACATTACAGCAGATGAGTCTGGCAGATAGCACAACACTTTAGAACTGAAATGTTTTGAGTGAATGAGACCTTTAACATTTTTCAGGGGTGGACACAATGTCCTATTACAGTATTAACACTATTTAATGTTGGGGGAACAATGGAACATGTTGCTAGTGTTAACCTTCAACAGTAATGCATAATATTAATGTCATTTTGCAGATGAAATGGACAGAAGTTGTCCTGGATTGCACACAAGCCGTGGAACTCAACCCCAGATATGTGAAGGCCCTGTTCAGACGTGCCAAAGCCCTGGAGAGACTGGACAACAAGAAGGAGTGCCTGGAAGGTTTGTCAGAACAGAGGAGCGTCATAAACTCTCATATGCTTGATTAAAGAAGATAGACTTATAATATTAATGTTAAAGTCTAATACTTAAATATCTAGTTGCGATTTTGACAGATTTTGCGATTGTCATATCAATTGGGATATAGTTTTTGAAGGTAGAGCTTCACTGGCCCAATCCCAAAATCCGGACGCACAGACTCACAGACTTTGCTGCGCTTTCTCACAAAATTTGTAAGGGCTTGGGTACACACTTACCAAACCCTTTCTGTGAGTCGGAAGTTTGGTGAGATTCCACCAAATGGAATTACCCACAGTTCAAAGTGTTGTGATGTTTAGCGTGGAGACCTTAGGGAAATCTGGAAAACAGCATGACACGCGTGGATGGTGCAGTTCTGTCCCAAACCCATTTATACCTATCTGTGCCCATGGCCTCACACACCCACTCCTTTAGCACCTGAGATCAATTAAGTCTGTGAGTCTTTAGTCCTTAGTCCTTAGTTCTCAGGGCTCACTTTGGGATTCAGCCACTCTGTCACACAAGGAGGACGACATTCATCTAAAAATGATGGATGCAACAAGAGTAACCACTGGGTCAAAGTTGCAAGCTGCCAATTAATTGCAGCCTTTACGATGAGCTAATTGCATTAGTTTGCGATTGCAAATGGCAATTTTGATTAAATGGATTAATTGTGCAGCCTTACTTAGGAACATATTAAACTGTAGCCTATGTCTAAATATATAACGCAAGACTTTTCTCCTCCTTTGCCGGCCAGATGTTACTGCCGTGTGTATCCTTGAGGCCTTCCAGAACCAGCAGAGCATGCTGTTAGCAGACAAGGTTCTGAAGCAGCTGGGGAAAGAGAAGGCCAAAGAGAAGTACAAGGTCAGTGTGTTACTCAGGTTATACACTACTCACAAAAAAGTTAGGGTTATCCGGCTTTCGTAATTACGGTACAGAAAGCACTGAAACATTGAACTGTTTGACATGCACATTCAAAAATGTAGAGATCGCGTTGACCTGGATTTTGGGTTCTTCCTGGAATTTCACCTGAAAGCCGAATATCTCTGACTTTTTGTGAGTAGTGTATTTTGTACACAGTGTTCAGAAATGGAAGGATGGTAGCGCAACATTCTGGTAAAAGCTGATCACAATATGCATAGTATTGCATTGTTGGTGGTTTGCACTGAAGATTTGTGCATTAAGCTAAATCAACCATCTCGGTAAGAGCAAAATATGCACTTGAATACAAATACAAACCACTTGTGTGTGTGTGTGTGTGTGTGTGTGTGTGTGTGTGTGTGTGTGTGTGTGTGTGTGTGTGTGTGTGTGTGTGTGAGGCGAGCGCTTAGGCTTTCAAGTGGTGGTAATGCATTTTGTTTGTGTTTCTATCACCCGTGCATTTAAAAAATTGTTTCTGACTGAATTGAGACTAGGGGTGATAAGAGGCACTAAGGAAGGATTGCTCTCGCAGGAACCACCTACAGTTGAGAAGCGCAATTATCTGTTACCACTACTGTAAATACTTATCACGATACAGCCTGATTGTGCCTTTGTTGCGGCTGTGGGGATTGAGTGTCCCTTGCTTGGTGCTGATGTTGCTTGTTGCCACTATATCAGCATATATACTATATAGCTGGAATTAAAACACCAATTCAACCCAATCTCACAGCTGTACATGCCTTGTTTGACAGTAACATAAGAGAGAAACTCTGTGGTTGACTTTTTGGTTATCGTGGATGAATTTAGCCCTAACTTAGTTTCACAAAAGAGATGGCACAAAAGTTACCTCTGGGATTTATCTTGTGCACCCCGACCAGGCTAACAGCCAGGCTTCATTCTAATGTTATATATATTGTAATATTGGTTCAGCCAGCTGTCATTCAAATCAGACCTCCATGTGAATGTAAGAGCTTTATTCCCTTACAATTTGGTAACTGTATTTACTTGCAAAGCACAATAGATCACAACAGTCTGCCATTGTGGGAGCCTTATAATTATTCGCATACTCATTTGCTTATTTTGTTGATTTTTAATGAATAGCCTACTGTAGTAGCTGATTTGAAATGGAGGGCCATTTTTCAAAGGTGTTTTCAATGAATTTGGGTATAAAGATGGTATGAACGAAGGCAGATATAGTCATACTATGTGCATCTTTGCAGAGGCAAGCACTTTCTTAATGACGTCACTTGCAGAGACAAGTAAAGCACTCACACGTGGGTGCTTACATAAATTTGCATTCAGTTGGTCCAACTATCCTCCCTATTTTACAGAAATAGCCATGTTTCCCATTCAAAAAAGAAAACCTTTACTTCATTGTTAATCTATATCAAAAGTGGTTCTTCACTTTGTGTGAATGTCGCTTTTTTCCACGCTTGTTTTTATTCTAACCGTGGGTGTTTTGGAGAAAAACACAATCAGACATTTATAGTCATTGTTTGTAGGCCTACTCAACAGTGCACTTGGCTTGAGTTACATAGCGCTGTTGCAAGCGATGTGAGCCCGCTCAGGTGATGGCAGAAATCCATTTGCCTTATTGAGAATTGATGTATCATCAAAATGATTTTGGAAATGTTATTTTAAAGACAAAAAAATCCGCCTTAATCATTGTCTAGATTTGCCTGTTGATGAGACCCCTGCTCTCTATCTTTCTCTATGTGTGTAGAACCGGGAGCCGCTGATGCCCTCTCCTCAGTTTATCAAGTCCTACTTCAGCTCCTTCACAGACGACATCATCTCCCAGCCCCTGCAGAAGGGCGAGAAGAAAGATGAAGACAAAGACAAGGAGGGCGAGGCTGCCGAGGTCTCCGAAAGGTCAGAGCTCCCATTCATTCATCACTATCAGGAGTGACCCTGGCCTTAAACAATGTATCGCATTTAATGTACTACAACTGTTTGGCTCTGTCTTAACGTAAGTGTAATTCTTGCCGAGTATGATTGATTATAAGCATTGCTGTGACTAAAAGACAGGTAAAAGAGTAGGATGATGGGAAAGTTCAATTCAATTTCATCACCAAAATTTGGTGGTTGATGTTTTCAGCAAAGTGCCAAAAAAAAAAAAAAATTTAAACTTCTCCAACAGACTAATGCTCTGGGCATGAAATAACCTTAGCTACTGAAATGGCTTTAAATGAGACAAGCAAGCAAGCAAACAAACAGACGTGTTCAGAGAGTTGTGGTGGTAAGACTGCTCTGTGCTGCTTGCTGTCGCCCCCCTCAGCTCGGGTTACCTGAAGGCCAAGCAGTACATGGAGGAGGAGAACTACGACAAGATCATCAGCGAGTGCACCAAAGAGGTGGAGTCTGGGGGCCGCTACACCGCCGAGGCCCTGTTGCTCCGCGCCACCTTCTACCTGCTCATTGGCAACGCCACGGCCGCCCAGCCCGACCTCGACAAGGTCATCAACATGCAGAACGCCAACGTCAAGGTGAGGGCTCGTGTGGGCGGTGGAGGCCACAGGGATCGTGCTCTGTTGGTGTGGTGTGGTGTGGTGTGGTGTTGTGTTGTTTAGACTAAGCTCAGTTGTGAATATCTGGATTGATTGTATCTGGACTGATTTGCATCAGGCTGTGACCCAAATTTGGGAGCGTGTTCATTCAGAGAGGGTGAATGTTCACAGGCAAGTGCTGTGTTGTGCGTCATCGAGTTCACAGCATCATCTAATGGGATATTTTGAGTTGAATTAGCTATATTTGTATATTAATCTTGCTCATTTCTTTAACTTGGCTTTCATGTTAAAGATTTCATCTAGACAGAATACTTTGGTTCTATGTTGTATTGGTCACAATGCCTCTGTGTGTCTGGGTAGGCAAGATCAGCAGGGTCCTCAACAAATGACCACTTGCACAGCAGACGCACAAAGAAACAGACGGCATGTTTTCTAGGGGTGCAACGGATCATCATTGATCCGTGATCCGTTCGGATCAGTATCTTCGGTTCGGCACACACATGATCCGCGGATTGATTTATAATAATTATTAATAATAATGTCCGTGTGTTCTTTTGAAGTGACATGCGTGCGTGCAGTGGCGGTTTTAGGTACGGGCGAACCGGGCGGTCGCCCGGGGCGGCATCTTGTATGGGGCGGCACGAGCGCTTAACCCTATGAGCCCGACTGACGCAAAGTGCGTCAAAAAACACTCATGGGGGCGCTCGTGGAGGATCTCGCCTGGGGAGTAATTCAGTCTAGAACCGCCACTGCGTGCGTGTCCACAAGGCATGCTTCTAGTCCCTCCCTGCTCTGCTCCCCTAGCCTGCCTGCGCGTCTTTTCTGCTCTCACACACGTTATTAGCGGTCATGCCATAACCAGCAATACATGGCTGTTAGTTTAAGTGCTGATGTGGCTGCATAGCAGCAACACAATAATAGCCTAATATCAAGTTCTTTGTGCACACTTCTCAAGTTTGTTGCGCCCCTACCTATGCTATAATATTTAGGTAATTTAGGCTTAGCCTACTGGGTTCAATGTCAGCAATAAGCTACGCAACCTTGGCTAACTTGTAGGCTACATCTGGAGATAGCTTGTGCTCACTAAAATCATAAAGGAGCATTGCAAGACACTCATCTCTTTTATGATCCCAGAAAGATTTTCTTCGACTTGTTAGTTTTATTAACATGTATTTTATCTAATGAAATATCCTTGTCATCATGCACTATATCCAACTTATTTTCTCAAGAATTAAACCATGAGAGACTGAAGCCTAATTACCCTCACGTATTTCTTAAAGCGACAGGGACTCAATTACACACACCTCCTATGCGCACTCCTACACACCACATTAAAGATGGCTAAATCAGTACACAAATGACTAAACATTTGTAGCTACTAGTAATTATGCAGATTGTGTGTGGAGGGTCAAGCAGAATCTTGAATGGCACTGGTGTGAATGATCACACAATATTCAATATAAGGTGATTAAACACCAAATCAACTAAAATTGTAAAAAAGCATCGAAAAAGTCATTATTGACTTAGTATCGTATCGAAACAATAATTTTGGTATCGTGACAACACTAGCCTACTTTAAACACATGCTGAAAGTGCTTGAGCCACGTTACAACATCCCGTCAAAGACAAAACTATGTTTATTTGTCTTGTTTTTTTTTTTTTGCTGATCCGAAAAATGATCCGATCCGTGACTCTTGATCCGAGGAACGATCCGAACCGTGACTTTTTTGATCCGTTGCACCCCTAATGTTTTCAGAGCTAGATGCAGAAGCTGTTCATTACGTAACTGATCAGCAGCTTATCAGTTTCAGTTGTGAACCCAGATGTCACCTGAAACTGCTGATTCATGTAGTGTGTATGTCGTGATCTTATCACAGACTGGAATGCCGCGCGGCCGTTAAAAAATCTCATCCTGTCTGTCTTTTTCTCTTTCGGTTTCCAGCTGCGGGCTAACGCGCTGATCAAGCGTGGCAGCATGTACATGCAGCAGCAGCAGCCCCAGCTCTCCACGCAAGACTTCAACCTGGCCGCAGACATCGACACACGCAACGCAGACGTCTACCACCACCGGGGACAGGTAGGTCCGACGCCACCCACTCACGACCACTCAACTGGGTAATGCTCTTTGGGTCTGGACCACGCACATCATGACATGAATCACATAGTGTGGGAAGTTAACATCACGTAGGTAACCTATTGATACATGGGTACATGGATACAAGGATACAAAGATGTTTGTTTGTCACATGCATATGATTACTAGTGTAAAGAATGCAGTGAAATTGTCAGTTGAAAATTGAGAAATTGAGTGGGTCATTCTGAGAAATGCATTGTTATGTGTAGGTAAAGCATCAATGTAGAAACATTGAGAATTTCCCAGAACTGTTATGCGTCATTTCCATCACATTAAAATGAATTATTTAAATACATTTCTTTCCTGTGCTCAGGAGACAAAACTATCCTCCTGTCTGTACACAGTGTTTCAGAATTTTGCATATCTTAGTATAGTATGCCATAGACAAGGCCGTGGCTTCCCCTAGTTTATGACTTCCAGTGGCTTCATGCAGGACACAGTTGTGATCTTAGAATGGTGTTTCCTGTTTCCGATTAACTGCAACTCTCAATATCTGTGGTGGATAGTCAACTGTACATGAGACCACTGGCTACTGTGGTTATACTGTATGTCTGTGGTGCATACAATAAACTTTAAATGAGTACATCAGTGTTATGTGAAACTATCCACGCCGCAGTGCTCCACTCCCTATTTGTACAGCTCATTTTAAAAAATAACAATCGTTGACCACAGCACTGTAAAAGTCGAGCACAAAGTCTAATGGCTAAGTGTTAATTGAGGTGTTGTGTTGCTGCCCCCTCTTCAGCTGAAGATCCTGCTGGACCAGGTGGAGGAGGCCGTGGGCGACTTTGACGAGTGCATCCAGCTCCGTCCGGACTCGGCCCTCGCTCAGGCCCAGAAGTGCTTCGCCCTGGTGAGCAGTCCAGGGGGTCGCTCCCTACAAACACTCCGTTACACTAGCGTGATTTCACACACGAGTGTGACTTCACACAGCAATCTGTGTCCCAAACTGACCAACTGGTTTTCATTTTCTCACCTTTGTTTTGCAAAACTGGTATGAATCAGTAATGTTATTATACAGGGTTAGATCCCTACAAAAACAGCTATAAAACAACTTTGTTTTTATAGAATTTATTTCAAGCCATTCATTACTAAGCAGAAAGAACACTTAAAACAATGAATCATGTATTGTAAAACGAATTTAAAACATGTTAATCAATAGGTTCATGTGTGATCATCATATCATGTGTGATCCATCACATAAACCCTCAGTGGTGCTGACATGTGTGCTGTTCTGTGCTCCAGTACAGGCAAGCGTACACCGGAAACAACCCAGCCCAGGTACAGACAGCCATGGATGGCTTTGAAGATGTCATCCGGCGGTTCCCCAAGTGTGCCGAAGGTTACGCTCTGTACGCTCAGGTGTGCTCCTTCTCACAGTTTTACGCGAAAGCCCTTTGGACTTTGAAAAAAAAAAAAAAAAAAAACGCACCACGTTAACATTTACCTGCAGCCTAACTGACAGTTGTGCTGTTCCTGTCATTGATAGGCCTTGACTGACCAGCAGCAGTTCGGCAAGGCCGATGAAATGTACGACAAGTGCATCGACCTGGAGCCGGACAACGCTACCACATACGTTCACAAAGGGTGAGTCACAGTCACAGACAATGTTTGGTGTGAAGTCAGGGAACATGCGTCACTTACCTTGCTAGATGGTGCAGAAACAACGCTTCTTTTCTCGCTCAAGTTCTTGTGAGCTGACGCAGGGAAGAGACTGAAATGTCAAGTGAGATGTTGTAGTTGTTCATGCTGGCTGTGTTTGTGCTTGTGTCTCTGGACTACAGACTTCTGCAGCTGCAGTGGAAACAGGATGTGGACATGGGGCTGGAGCTCATCAGTAAGGCCATAGAGATCGACAACAAATGTGACTTTGCTTACGAAACCATGGGAACTATTGAAGTCCAAAGGTATGTCATTGGTTTATTTAAAAAAAAAAAATGTGCGAAATCCTTTAATGTTCATAGGTTTGTGAAAAATTAATTCCTGTAGGGTCTGTTTAAAATACAATGTAATCATCTCATTGCTTTTTAAACAACCCACATTTGAACTGTCTTCACCTCATGTGGGACTTTATTATTTTAGCATTTAAAGTTAAGACATAAACTATAATATATGTGTGTATGTATATTTTCTCCACAGAGGCAATCTAGACAAAGCAATCGACATGTTCAACAAGGCTATCAACCTGGCCAAGTCTGAGATGGAGATGGCCCACCTGTACTCACTCTGTGATGCTGCTTATGCCCAAACCGAGGTGGCCAGGAAGTATGGCCTGAAGCCCCCTACGCTGTAATGCCCATCTCTGTCTCCTCTTTCTCTATCTATCTCTCTCTCTCTCTCTCTCTCTCTCTCTCTCTCTCTCTCTCTCTCTCTCTCTCTCTCTCTCTCTCTCTCTCTCTCGCTCGCTCTCTCTCGCTTTCTCTCCCTCTCTCTTTCTCTTCCTCCCCTTCCCCCCTTTGCGCTTCCTTCTCTCATAACATGTGACATTGCGTACATTAGCTCAACTTAATTGAGTATATTTAAGTTTTCAGACGATGCTGGGCCATGCTATGCTACTTTTAATTGGATACATCCCTGACTGGTAACATCCAACATATTGTTGGAGGTTTTCTTTTTTGTTTCCTTTCTATAGACACTAAAATCGTTACAGTCAGTGTCATTGTACATTATCAGAGGAGAACTGTGTAGCATTGCAACAGACTGTTCATTTGTTACCATAATGTTAGTCTTGTTAAAATTGTGCGTTCTGTCCAAATTCCTTCATATCCTAAGAGTCGATATGCATCATCACTGTATGGGAAATGCAGGTTTAAAACTTTAGTCAAGACATGTTAATGTAATTAAGTCAGTTGTCAGCGTGTTTGATGTAATGCTGGAATAAATAAGATTATGGGCAATGGGACTAAAGGTGAAGTTAAGAGATTTGGACTATACTTTTGTTTGTTGGTCGGGGGGTTGTTGTTTTTTTTTTTGTTTTTTTTTTTAGTTTGTCTTGCTTTTTCTTTCTTTTTATATTCTGTACAGCATGTGTGAGAATTCTCTTTATAAATAAATGTCAAGATTATTCTGCTGTAATACTACTCTAGCACCAGTCAACCTGTGAATGGTGTATGTGCGAAATGAAGAAAGAACAACTGTCTTGGTGACCGATTCAAATGTTGACATCTCTTTCCCCCTCCTTTTTTTTTGCATCCTTTTAAGCCCAAATTGTTTTGTTTCACCTAATTACTCCTAACTTTGTATGCGTCCCCATTGGAAAAAAAGAGTAGCTTAATTTATTTGTTATAGGCACTTGTAACTTTCAGAGTTCTAAAGGATAATTAATCTTAAACTGGAATGCTAATTTCTGCACCCAACACCAAGAATAAAAAAAGAGAAGATTGTTTAAAGTAGTGTAATGTATGTTTAACTTCTATAATCACATACAGTATATCACTGTCCAACACTGCAAACTTGGTCAGATCACCTATCCTCTTGTTTTCACTGCTATTGCTATCAGCACCAATGGGTCTTTCACATCTATCTTCTGTACATTATACTCCGTCTGAGGGGTGATCATTTTTGGAAACTACCTCTTGAGAAATAGAGCTTAGTATTAATGCACACCATTCTCTCAAGCTGCAGTTGGGCCTAGTCAGTTACCTAGTTGCATTATGGATCTCTTTGGCTTTGCACTTTGAGTACACTGTGGCATCAATGATTAATTCAACTTGAACACAAAAGCCTTATGTAAAATTAGGACATGAAGTGTAGATATGCTGAGCTTCATCTTCCTTCTGAAGGGACCAGTGGTCGTGTTTGAAAATGCCAGGAGGAGCTCCTCTTCTATCATTAAGGGATTTAGTTATTTATGTAGCTACTGAAGACTGAAGACTCCAAGGGCTTCTTTTAAAACACTCATATTTACAGTATACATTTAGAAACTGGACCCCTGTATTATGATCTTAAGTGGGGTTCAATACTAAGAATGTTTTTTTTTTTTTTTCATGCTTAGTCATTAACATTCTCATATTTTACATTCAGCCATGTTCAAGTACTATTAACACTACTGCCATTTGTACATACCCCCTAGCTTTTGCAAGCCGTCTCTTTACACTAGTTTACCATTGCCATCGTAGTACTCAGTCACTTGAATAGCAGTGGCCAGAGTGCAGTCCTCCATTGTACTGGAACCTCGCTGCCATGGAAGCAGTCGTTTTGATTGATTTAGGCCTTTGGTGTCACGTTAACACACTTCTGAAGCCAAAATAAAGGAAGATATTCCCATGCATGTGAGGAGCATTGTGTTGCCTGTGATGTAACGGAACATCCCCCATTTCTATTAGGGGAAGGGGGATGAGAGTTGCATATACAAATTAAGGCTCAAGCAGGTTTGAATCCTCAAAGAAATCAGACAGTGGGAATCCATGTTTGCTTTAGATGAATCTCTGAATTAAATGCATGTTATTTTTTTCCTAAAACAAGAGAAGATGATTGATGAGCTTTATAAGTACTTTGCAAAGCATACCATGTCACTGAAGGCAATTTTGGGAATGGAAAAAAAATGGCAATGTTTATTGTGTAATGTAAATGTCATATAAAGTTAATAAAACAGTTAACAAGGACAACAACTGTTCCACGCAGACATTTTGTGGAACGGAAGTGTTTGTACATCTATGAAATGATGATGCATATGATGTTTTTTTTTTTTTTCCCCCATCTCCTGTAGGCCTAATCTATGCATGTTGTGCTTTGTTGCAATGTTGGAATTGGACTGAGATTTGTAACCTGTTACAGTTCATTTCTCATATAGTTTCCCTTTTCCATGCGTCCATAGTGTATTGTATATGGATATTTCATTTGTAAAATGAATATTTTTAAGTAAGGGCAATAAATGTGTTAAAGTGGAAGCCATTCATTTGCAACTCAATTTTGTGTAGCCAATTAGATCATTTGTGTGCCAATATTTCACACGTAATATCAAGGGGAAAATGAAACATGTTATAGAGAATTTTGTATTCTGAATATTCTGTATTTATCTTGTTCGTTTGTGTTTATGATTCAAAACTAGCGTTAGCCAGTTTACGGGGATATGGTTAACATTTGGCAACAAGTGTCATTTAACAGACGCGACACAATGGCAATGTTTACGGCAATTCTACCGTGGACGTCAACACAGCAATGGCGGATGCTGTAGAGGAAGTTCTTGACGGCAGCTGGTAAGAGAATAATATAAAGAATTTAGCTAAATTATGTTGTAAATATGTAATTATTGAATTGGACAACATTCGAATTAAAACACTGTTAAAAATGTAAACAACATTTTACCGCTATGGTCGCATTTAAAACCGAGGACAAAACCTGTAGAAAAAGCGATTCCTCCAGTGAGCTAACATTAGCTGACGTTAGCCTGGTGTCTTGTGTTTGCCAGCCAAGCTAGCCTGCCAGTTAGCCAGCTTTGAAAAGAGTCGTTTATTGTTACATCGCCGACTATACTTTATCTGAAAAGTACAAAATCACGTCTTTTGCCAGTTACAACAGCTGACAGAAGGTTCCGCCTACATGTAGTCTAAAAAGCACTGGAGGCTTCTGCTATGCATTTATCGGTTTCTTCAAGTTAACAGCTCCACAGAGATGAAATTATCATTCTCTCGGCGTCAGCTATTAATTCACCCTAATAAGCTGGTAACAATTATGGCAGTTGTAGGAGACCACTGGTTCTTGAAATGGAAGATGACTTTGGCTTCTTCTAGTATCAGGTTGTTACTGTGATAAGTCAGGAAGTGTGTCACTAAGCTAATGTTACCTTGCTATTCAGTCCACTAACATTAGCAGACGTTTCGCTAGTAGAAAATCTTGCATAGTCCAGTTATTTAACTGATGCAGGTCAGTTGTGTTTGACTCTCACTTGCTAATGTTATCATCATAATCAGGGGTTTACTTATTATACATATTTTTTTAGTCTGATTACAGATGTGGAAAGATGAGGAAAAGACATTCTGATGTCTTTTCCTCCCTCTAGTTTATTGCTATGTCAGTGATGTTCATGTTCTGAATCTGCCCAGAAGTTTTAAAACAATGTTTATTTTATTTTCTAAATTAAATCTGTATGTCAGAATCACATACAGGGCTACGTGAAAGTTTGGGGGAAATTATCGGCATGCTTGTGGAATCCTGGACAGATAGTGTGAAATCAATAAGCCCGAAAATTCTGTTGACGTGGTGCTGTCAGGGACAGGATACATTGTGGATGACACATTGTGCCAATACTACTATCGCTCATCTCTGCAAATAGTCTAGAAAGTGTGTCCGTTGCAGGCTGATTGTCTCACATATAATAGTACAACGTTTGGAAGTTTTAAACAAGTGCCTTATGATGAAGGATATCCTTCTGACGTGATCTGACCACCGCACCCAAGCAAATGTAATGTGTTGTGTTTATGCCGTGAGCGGCCTATTGTGTCATCTTTGTAGTTATTGTTTGGATGTCATACTTGGAATGCTGATTGTAGGCGACACACGGCTGTCTGGCTATTATTCCCTCTTATGTAGATTCCTTAACACATTCCTCTCTCTGTGTGTGTGTGTGTGTGTGTGTGTGTGTGTGTGTGTGTGTGTGTGTGTGTGTGTGTGTGTGTGTTTCCACTCACATATCAAATGATTAGGCTCCATGTAACGCTTCCTTGGTTGAACTGAGCAGTGTTTAAAGCTTTTTCCTGCTCGAGGCCAAACAGTCCCACATGGATATTGTCCCACAGTGATGTGGACTTTATTGTTTTTGATTGAAAACCATCAGTGCGAGTCTGCTTTTCGAAATGGCCGCATCAATCTTCAGTGCCTGAGCCAGAGGGCTAGTTAAGGATAGGAGGAGCGAGAGAGGAGGAAAAAAGGGAGAAGGATGAAGGGAGAGGGATAGTGGAAGTAGAGTGTGAAGCGAGTGAGCTCCAGAACAGGTCCAGGTCCATTTCAGCACAAGCTGCTTTCTGATGGAGATGGATCAAATGGAGATTGTGTGCACAAAGAGAGAGGGAGGGAGTGAGAGGGTGGGGGAGCGAGCGAGAGAGAGAGAGCGATCTGCTGTCAGGCTTTTGCAAAGTGGAGGGCTTGTTTGCCTTTTTTTCTCCGTTGGCAGACTGGTGTTTGCTGCAGGCTGGACACAGATTTGGAACACATGTGCATCTTCCATCTCTCTCTCTCTCTTGCTCCTCCTCATTCTCTCCCTCTTTCCCTCCCTGCCTCCTCCCTTCTCTGGTTCCCTGGGCTTCCTCTGCCATGTCCAAATTACTGAGCGTGCTCAGAGAAGCCCCGCTCAGCCCTGCGCATCTGCTCCCGGTGCCTCAGATCCGTCTCGGGTTTCCCGGCCCACGAGTCCAAGCGGCGCACAGACACACGATACAGCTGCAGCCTGCGCAGAGCAAGCCTGCTCTTGTCTGAGCAACACCTGCAGACGTGACATTTTAATCTGTGCATACATCACAGACCGGGCCCACGAGCAAATACTGCACAGAAACAAATGCATGCACACACACACACACACACACACACACACAAACACACTTACTCTTAAATGCCTGCAGGCTAAGACACATGAACATGAGAAAGACCGATTGTTTTTATAAGCAACTACTACTGGTATTATGTTCGTAGCAGTGCAGTTCTGTGCTCCAGGTCAATCCACCATGAAAAAAACCCCATCCCTACCTACACCGCTAAAAGGCATGAGTTGTCTTAGTTGAGAGACATTTATCAGTGGTGTTTGCATAACCTGTTGGGCCCCTGATGCGCTGCTTTCCTTGCCTCCTTTTGGCAACCATGTTCACAGATTAGAGCATTCACACTGGCTGCATGAATCGTGCGTCTCCGGCTTGAGCTTTTCACAAAAAATCAGCAAAAATCAAGAGGCTCTACAGCTGTAACAGTGACACAACACGGTACATTTGGTGTGCAGCAGGTCTACAGTTTTTGCATGCAGTAGTTAAATTGCTTGTGCAATTGCAACCAAAGCTCCGTAATTCTGCTACAATAAGAGCCCGTCAGCTCAGTAGGTCTCCAGTGCTGTACCCCACCCTCCTGACTCAATCACTGACTCACTTATTGTCTCCATGCATCACCCTGTCAGGTTCCTGTCTTTGCTGCTGGCAACTGCCATTTACTTACACACTAAACTAGCTGTCCTCTTGGCTCAATTTCATTAAAAACCAATAAGTCTAATGTTGTTACAACATTATTGCAGTGTTGAGAGAGGCAGGAGTATGACATTTGGTGTGATGCCTGTCTACTGTCTACTAGTTAGTGGCTACACATGACATGCAATCATTTGACATAAGTGTCAGATTTTAACTGAAGGATTCAACTTCTCCTGAATGAAATGGTGCCATGCATTTGATGTTACTCCTTGTGGTTTCTGTTACGCATGCTAGGTTTAAAACCAAAAGAGAAGAAGACCATCGGCTTGAAATGCTTTTTTTCTTTTAATTAAGCTCTGGGAGCTACTCCGGTGTGCCAACATTCTTTTTGTTTTTACCTTATAACATTCTTTCCCCTGCACCTGGCCTAAATATAGATGGGATGTTCACGCAACCACTGTACCAGACAGCATGCTATTTTTGTCTTTAGTCACATGGGGTAACACATTTTTTCAGTATTCCTAAAAAGACCAGAGGAAATACAAATTCCTGTGAACAAATGGTCAAATGTTTTCCTGTAGCCTACTTAATCATCTGTAGTAAATGTAATTGCCACTGTGACAGCTTTGTTTTTAGTAAATCTGCTCATCAACAGAAATCTCAGACTGGTCCCTCTTTCTGCTTTGACACTGAGAAATAAGTTCACTCTTGCCGAGTCCCCACGTCCTACAGTGTACAGACTATAGCTGGTATAGGTAATCAATACATCAGGGTTTGTTTGGTTCCCTTCTACGTGTGGCTCCGAGGGACACTGTTTTTAGCCTGACCCAAAATGAACAGCAGTCTAGACACCTTTCCAGTGGGAGTATGCATATCGACATGACCTTCTCTCTCTTGGTACGGATGCTAGTGGGGTGGCCTTCTCTCTCTCTCTCTCTCTGTCGGTGCGGATGCTACCTGGGTGGCCCTCTCTCCTAGAGCCCCCTTACTGTGCGCAAGGCTGTCTCATTCTCTGTTCAGACTTCCTACTATACAAATCTGACCGTTTAGCTTCCTGAGCACTCCCTAGGGGGTCAAGTGGCTTGGCTGCCATGGCAACGGCAGGGGCTTGCAGCCCCATCCCCATCCCCCTTGGCTCCTCGGACGATGCGGAGATCTTTTGCACAGAGTGACCCACCTCTCACCCTGACCGCTCAAATCCGCCCCTCAGCTCGTCAGTGTGGCTTAGAGAGCCTATTACGCTGCACGCGCGGGTGTTATCAGTAAGCCATTATATGCCAACTGTATGACTGATCCTCGCCTTGTCATGCTGGTGGACACCAGGGATTTGAGTTGGCTGTAGTTGGTCAGCTCGACTTGGCCCCTCACTGCAGGTTTAATCACTGACCAGTTTTGGAGCACTCCGAGTTGATTCATAATTTGGTTCTGGCATTGGTTCTGGCGGATGAACTTTAACCCTGGATGTCGTATAAGCATTGTGGGCTACGCCTTCAGATCGGATCAGGATTAAATATGCAAAGATTGAGGACGTGATGAACTTTGTATTCAAGCACAGATCAAGGTTCATATCTCTATTCTGAGTGTGACCAATGACCATTGCGGTCATTTGGTTTATGAGCATTCAGGGTTGGCAGGGTTGGGTCATTTCTGTACACAGTAACTGTTACTGGTCATTTTTGTACACAGTAACTGTTACTAACTGTATTAAGACTTATTTAGGGCTGAGAGTCTATTGATCATCAGCATAGCATAGACATACTGTACATTGTATTGTCTGCATATAGATTTATAGACTGTATACACAGTCATGTCATATAACATACCGTAAAACTCCAAACAATAGCCCGGGCTTTTATTTTGCCAAATCGCCAAAATGCACCGGCGTGTATTTGAGACAGGCGTCTATATGAGACAGGCGTTTAATTTAGTGGTGTTAGTTGAGGTTGTAGGTTTATTGTAGGATTAGAGATAACTACCCAATAGCATAAGCAGACAGAAAGCATGACAACAGGAGGTTACCACATTATAGTAGGGTAGGCTATATTTATTTATTTAGCCTATAATTCGAATGTGTTTCACAAATCAGATCATATTAGAACTAGCCTACTATAATAGGCTATGTCTTAAATTATTGGCAGCTTAAAATAACGAAACGATGTGACAGCGGGCTGAACAATTCAAGTTACCATCGAGCCTGTGAACTTGTTGCCCCTGATAATACATCAACAATAAAGAATGAATGCTACCCTGTAAAACAACTGCAATCGTGTGATTAAAAATGATCCTATTAATCGCTATCACCGTGATCCTCAACTAGGCTACAAGTTGATTTGCGAATTCCTCCTCCTCGTCGCTCTCCTCCACTTGCCTGCCTTGCTTGCGCAACTCCCGACCAGATGCGCAGGGCTCTCCCTCTTTGGAGACAGACGTTACAGCTCAGCCTTTACGCACCCTCTTTGGATCAACCGAGAAATATCTTGCCGCTGCTTCTCCCGAATTTTGTTAGGCAAATTTGACAACTGTCAGCTTAAATGTCATTTAAATCAAGTCTTTTTCTTTTCCGCCATGGTATTGAGAGAAACGCGGAGAAACGTGGAGAAACGAGAGAAAGTGAAACTAAACAAAGAAAGTTCGTGATAGAATATGTTGTCTAGTGCGCAAATTTAACAAAATGGCATTAATTAAATAATGCAGGACATAGGCCAATGTCGAAAAAAGTTAAGAATTTGGAACTCTATAGCTGGCTTTCACCTCCGCAGTCATGCAATTATACATTTAGTGTGCGCAATCTGTACCATCGATGATCACCACCACCAGACGATCTGACGGGTAGCCTATAAGAAGAATAAATACAACTCGAAAAAAAAAAACAGACCAGGCTTCTGTTGGAGACCGGCCTATAACCCCAAATCTGTAGTCACACCGGGCGTTTAAAAGAGACATGCGTCTATTTGGGACTCGGCTATTGTTTGAAGTTTTACGGTATACACATATGCATACAGCTCTGAGAAAAAAAAAAAAGAGACCACTGCACAATTGTTTGATTTTTCAGTTAATGCCTTACTACTGTATGCATGTGAAAACACATTTTCACTGTGGGAATCATACCCCTTGAAAGTGGTCCACAGGTTGTTTCTAAGTCAAGATGGTGGTCTCTGGGTCACACCAATCAGTTGAAAACATCTGGACTAAACTTCTCTTGCCCTCCTCCAGGGACCAGGACCTGTCGGAGGCTCTGGACTCCCCAACCTGTGACCTGGAGTCAGATGGGGGCCTCATCCCAACCCAAGACCTGCCCCCTGCAGAGAGAGCCAAGCTATGGAAGGTGAGGAGGAGAAAACTGGAGAAAAAGGCAAAGATGAAGCCTGGAGAAACCTCTTTGTGTGTGTGTGTGTGTGCGTGCGTGTGCGCGTGCGGTGCAGGCAAGCTGTGAAGGGGATGTGCGGTGTGTGTGATTGTGTTTGGTGCAAGCAGGATATGAAGTGTGCGTGTGTGTGTGTGTGTTCGTTCAGTGCAGACAGACTAAGAAGACTATGTGAAATATTCATGAAAGTGTGATCTGAGTGCAGTATGAGATGAAGCAGGCGGAATAGTTATTTATAACGTGTGTGTGTGTGTGTGTGTGCACGTGTGTCAGAATATGTGTGTGTGCGTGCGTGAGAGAGAGACAGAGATAGGGTGAGAGACGGAGAACAGGGCTCTGTCTGTGAGCTTGAGCTGGCAGAGGAAGAGGATTTGTGTGGAAGTTGCTGCCTTGCAGCCATCGATCCCTGTGGGTCCCTGAGGAGTGGATAGAGCTTTAGTATTGATCGCAGGCTCATTAGAGTAGACCGGCCTGGTCAGGCTGAATGGGAGTGAACTGTGCGGAGTGACACGGAGAGGCCGGATCGGCGCACATCCCCCTACACACAGGCAGGGTTAACTCCTCAACCTCCACCAGACTGCTCGGAATTTGTGTCTCACACCTGTAACCTAATTGTGTCTAATCCAGGCGTCTCTTTTTGTCACTTTGTTCTGTTCCCCGTTCCCTGTCCCCGTCCTTCGTGTTTTTTCCTTCTTTACGTATCTATATATCTTCCTCTCACTTTTTCTTCTTGTCTTTCTATCTCTATCTCTATCTTCTGTTACCTTTCTGTACATCTCTCTCACTTTCTCCTTCTCTGTCTGTGTCTCTGTCTCTCTCTCTCTCTCTCCCTCTCTCTCTCTCCCTGTCTCCCTCTCTCTCCCGGGGCGCTGTTGGCTCTCACCCTCTCTCTCCCCTCCTGTTGGTCCTGTTGGCAGATCGCCCTGAACGTGGCCGGAAAGGGAGACAGCCTGTCCTCATGGGATGGGGCCCTGGACCTGCCAGAACAGACGCTCATTCACAACCGCAGTCAGCAGCTCATCGGTGACTAGAACCTTCCACCTCTTTCCTCTTTGTGTGTTGTTGTTTTTTTTTTCTCCCCCGCCTTTGTTTTAGTGAACACATAAATAGCCAATCAGATGCTTTTACACTTTGGGTCAGGGGTGCTAGCAGAATTAGGCTACATCAAGCACATCTTTTGATTATGCTCCCTCTGTAAATGAAGCCCACTGTGTGCTTTATAAATAGCTGCAAGGCTCAGTAGTCTTTGTTAATTGCCACGTTTGAACCTGAACTGGTCTGCAGATCTTCTAGCATTTCAGCACTATTGGATCTTATTTCAGCAGTTTAACAGTCGAGGAGACATATCAAGTGCAGATGACTATGCACTCTGCAAATCCCCCCCCCCATTCCTCCACACCCCCCTACACACCAACACACCCTGGCTTGCAATGCTGTTCACCATCCTAGAGAGAGTAGCAGAGTAGTCGGTGGGTGGGGGGGGGGGGGTCGTCCAGTAAGCACATTCCTCTGATCTGAGGAGACATACTGACACACACACACACACAGACAGACAGACACAGGCAGGGCCTGTAGCCTCTCCACCACAGCCTGCTGCACACTGTCTGGATGAGCAAGCCGCTCCTGGGACTCGGGCCAGGGAGGGAGAACAGCTCCCCGCTCAGGCCACGAGGCCAGGGGGGATCCCTGGGCCTCGCCCTGCAGGGCAGCGGGCCAGAGCACGGCCACGGTGTGAGCACGGCCACGGAGATGGGATGAGACAGCAGATGCAGTGCAGCGCAGGCACAGAGCAGGCAGGGTTCCCTCTTGGAATCACAGACTGCTGTTGCTAGCTTCTCTGCTCATATTCACTATTCCATTAGCAGATTAAGATGGACGTGAATCATAGACGTGGTATCACTACAAGTGAATGGGAAATAAGGGACCTACTGTAGCTTAGCTCTTGTTGCTTGAGATAAAGCTATATAGGTTGTGATATTTGAAAATGCACACACACAATGCATGTAATATTAGATTTTATAATAAATACGTGTTGTAATAAATTATAATAAAACCAAAATGATACCTCTAAAATTGTAATGAATTAAGCTTTCTTATTGCAAATGAGATTGGCATAAAAACAAATGTACAATTGCATACACATAAATTATATTTAATGAAATTAAGGATTGTTCTTTATATAAACCTGCCCCATGTGGTCAGATACAGCCATGATTTATTTTTTTTTATTTACTGGAGGAGGGGGGAGGGTATTTAGTTTTTTTGTTGTTGTGCAAAGCCATATGACCTTATGTCCCCTCACATTTCATGTATCAAGTGTGAAATGCTGATCCCTGCCTGTCCCCCATGGGTGCACAGATCAGCTGAGGCTTCCTGAGGAGGAGAGTAAGGGCCTTGTGTCGGACGTGGAGGCGGTCATCACCTTCTACTGCAAATCTCGCAACGTCACCTTCACGCCAGACCTGAGCTGGCCACACCTGCTCAAACCGCTCCTGGGCCTGCAGCTTCCGCGCAGCGACCTCTATAACTGCTTCTACGCCATCATGAATAAATACATCCCACGGTAGGGACACACACACACACACACACACACACACACACACACACACACACACACACACACACACACACACACACACACACACACACCGAGGCCCTACATGCTTGTACACATACATACTGTATACACACACAAACATACACACAGGCCCTATATACATGTACACATACACACACACACACACACACACACACACTGACCCTATATGCTTGTGCTGTGTCATGTAGAGGCCCCCTGAGCCATGAATATGTACATGCAGGTCCTTCCCTGCTGAATTTCCATTAGTGCTGACTGTCCTTGTGGTCCTGCCTCTCCCGCTATCTCAGTGGAATATCAGATTCCTAGTGTTAACTGAGTCTCTCAGTTGCCGGGCAGGTTTAAGGCCTCCTGAGGCAGTCTCTCCAGAGTGTGAAATGGTGCAGGGGAAATCACATAATGGGCTAGCATGCAGTAGCCTGAAAAGTTGTGGGTTTAATTTCTGGCTTCCACCATTGTGCCTTTTGATCAAGGCACTTAGCTTCAAGTTGCTCTGGGGAGAACGGCCCTTGTAATATAATTGACATGTAAGATGCTTTGGATAAAAGCGTCTGCTAAATGGATAAAGACAAATGTAAACAATAGATTGAAACAAAATGTGTAACAAAGAGAAGATGGAAGCCCCTGTGGGGTGGTGAGGGGAGCTGAAACAGACATGTTGGTCAGCCATCCCTTGTCATTAGTGTAAATACGTCTGAAATGCTTCCTGCCACAAATTTGGTTTCCTCTTTCAGACAGACCAAGTAAGACAGAACGCTGTTTTAAGTGTGTATCGTTTTGCATACATTTTGTGAGGTGAGGCCTGACTCCCTTTGAGTGTCCCTGTGTTTCACGTCACAATGCCATGAATTGTCCACATATCCCGACTTGGGGAAAGGGCTCAGAAAGCGTGCGGGAGAGCCCTCAAGCACTTCACAATTTTGCAGTGTGTGTAAGGGGAGGGATTGGGATTGGGCCTAAGCTGCTCTTGCTCTCTATGGAGATGACATGGGGCATTATGGGGCAATGGTCAGGCACGCTTCTTTGCTTGTGATCAGGCTGGGTTCAAATCTCAAACGTTGGGACTCCTTGCATGGTGTTTTGGATCGAGGCACCTGTTAAACATCCGTTAACCTGTCAACTTTACCTGTAGGGACTGTGTTCCAAAGGGGCGGCCCTTCCACCTGTACCGGTTGCTACTGCAGTACCACGAGCCTGAGCTCTGCTCTTTCCTGGACACCAAGAAGATCACGCCGGACTCCTACGCCATCAGCTGGGTAAGGACTCAGCGGCGCTTTCCCTCCCTGCCGAGTGTTCTAGCAGGTGTCACATGGGATGTTGTTCTATCAGCTGCCTCATCGGTGATGTGATTTCCTTCCTGTGACTCTGTTAGTTGAGAGAGGTGCGGATAATGGGCTCATTCAACTTCCTGTAGCACAGCACAGATCTGGCGACAGAACTAAACATAATGCATATTTGCATTGTGCAAAAAGTCCAGCATGCACTGTATCACGTTCCACCAGATCTCTGAAGCGCTGCATGATGTCGGATGAGTCTATTGACTTCAATTGTAGCTTCAGTCACCAGGAAGCAGACATGCTGATGACTGTCTGACTTGCCTGTTTTGGAGGTTTTTTTGTCATAAAAACACTATCCTTAACAATGCAATAATAAACTTGGCAATTCAATTCCAGTGTATCCAATTTCTCTCACATAATTTATGTATCTTCATAATGAATCCCTATTTACTTTTTTTGTGGTTCATTATTGACATCGTAAGTTGATAAATGTCAGTGTAGGATAATTCATTTTTTTGTGTGTGTGTGCGTGTGTGTGTGCGTGTGTGTGTGTGTGTGTTTACCTGCTGTGCAGCTGGGTAGCCTCTTCTCCAGTCACTGCATTCCTGACGTCACCCAGGCCATGTGGGACATCTACTTCCAGCAGGCAGACCCCTTCCTCGTCTTCTATCTCATGCTCATCATCCTCGTTAACGCCAAGTAAGCGCCCCGAGATCGCCAGTCTCATTTCAAAGTCATTACCACGGCTCTGCATGGCATAGGACATTTATATTCTAATCAAATCGCCATCCGTTTTCTTCTGTCCCCCAACAGAGACGGCATCCTCTCCCAAGAAGGGGACAGCAAAGAGGAGATCATTAGTAAGTCCTTTTGATCTTCTGAGTCTGTTGTTGTTCGCCGCTGTAAGTGCGTGTGTGCTGCTGGCTGTGGGCCCCCAGTCTCCTGCTCTTGACACGAGTCATTTGTATTCCCATCAGAAATGCTGGAGGGCTCGCCAGCTCTCCTTGAGGGGGAGGACCTGGAGGATCTGTTCTCGCTGGCGCAGTATTACTACAGCAAGACTCCGCTCTCATTCAGAAAGGTTGGTCGTGTCGTCAGACCTCGTGACGGAAGCCCTCACACACGTACTTTTATTATTTATTGCTGACGTGTTGAGGAACCGAAACTCAAGATCTTTGCTCTGGTATACCTTAGAATGAGATGTAATGTAAAAGGAATCTTCTCTGTAGAGTTATGTTCTGTGCTGTAGAATTCTCCTCTAAGTGTGTGTGTGTGTGTGTGTTTGTGTATTTGTAGGAGAACCAGAACCTGTTTGGCAGCAGCCTGGTGGCTCTAAGGGAAGAGGACATGGACTTGAGTCAGGCGCTGTGTCTTCCGGTCTCCGTGCCCGAGATCCTCCAGGCCAATCAGCTGCAGCCGGTACGTCGCCCATAAACTCCTCTCCACTCACCCCCCCCTATAAACACAACAGGGTTAATACAACCGCAGCTAGCCTAGGACAGCTGTGGAGCTAATACAAACTCCACACAAGTGCATCTGTCTTATGAACTCAGACGGGCGACTACAAACATAGTGGTCCGATGGTCCTTCATACACTTAAAGAGTCCCAGAAATACGCTGCTCTCAGAGGCGTCGTGCTACGTGCTGGTGCTGTTTACAAACACACCAGTGATCTATATGCTCTCTCGTCTAGAAATACATCTCCCCATAGGTCCAGGCTTCAGAGTCTTAAATAGAATAGCCTAAGCATAAAGATTAAGAGGCCTACAAACATTCTGCAACATTCTGCAACTTACTGCAACATACTACAACATACTGCTACCATCATCGGTGACGTAAGGGATAATGGACAACAGTCTGTTCACAGAACTGCGTTTCCCGACACGCTTCAACTAATTTCTCAACTTACAGAACAAACTGCCGTTACTAGTTCAGAATGGATGGTTGCTATGGCCAAAGGCCAGTCGTTAGTTCTATCTCTCCCGTTGTCAAGCAGACATATTCCAGGATTCTGATGAACCTTTGCTTAGAAACATCGCCTACATACCTCATACGTCATATGCTACAATGTTACTATGTTCTGAACTTCTGTATTTCAGCTTTGATGCAACATGACAGTTCATTTAAACTTCATGTTTAATTTGGCAAATTAATATACAAGTGTGATACAGCCAACATACAGTTAATGCACCCCCTTATATAACGCAAGATAATGAGGAATTTAACCAAGCAGTGGAATAAATTGTTAGTCTGGTTTTCACCATGCTAAGCTTAATCTTTTAAGATTGAACATTAGACTGCGCTTTGTTTCTACTGCACTTCGCGTCGCTGAAGTTTCGTTATCGTCACGTCACCGGCCAATAGCGTGCCAGGACTAGAGTATGGCCGTTTCTGATTGGAGCCAAAGGTTCTGACAGTAAACAGAGGAAAAAAGATCTGCTGGTTTCCAGCCTGAGCTGCTGGGCGAAATTCAAATTCCCCGGAAGTTCAGGCATATAATAAATTGCCTATAAATTGTTCTAATGTATGGTTTAATGTAATGTATGGTTCTCTGTGCGTGTGTGTGGTAGGAGGGAGTGCGCTTCTTTGTGGTGGACTGTCGTCCTGCCGAGCAGTATAATGCTGGACATCTCTCCACAGCCTTCCATCTAGACTCAGACTTGGTAAGAATCAAGATCCCCATTCCACCCCATTCTTTTGTTCTCTAATCCTAAAATAGGTTTTTGACATTAAGTGTGGTCAACCGTAGTTTCACATTGACACACAGGGTAAACAGAACGTTTTCTGCAAGTGTTAATTTGTGTGTGTTTGTGTGCCTGTATGTGCCTGTGTGTGTGCCTGTGTGTGCCTGTGTGTGTGCCTGTGTGTGTGCCTGTGTGCGTGTGTGTGTGCGTGTGTGCGTGTGTGTGTGTGTGTGTGTAGATGCTGCAGAACCCGTCTGAGTTTGCCCTGTCGGTGAAGTCCCTGCTGGAGGCCCAGAAGCAGTCCCTGGAGTCGGGCTCCATCGCCAGCGGGGAGCACCTGTGCTTCATGGGCAGCGGGCGCGAGGAGGAGGACATGTACATGAACATGGTGCTCGCCCACTTCCTGCAGGTCAGACCGCTGCTCACGGCGTCACCTCACCTCACTTCACACCCACTTTATCACATCGACTGTGGTGGCTTATCTAGCCAAAGCAGAACAATAAAACAGCCTCGGTCATTGTACTGGCTATTTTAAAACTGAAAGTCTTAAAACATTTGTGTTTCAAAGTGTGTGCGTTTCATGGACAAAGCTTGACTTATTTTGACCTTGACCTTTACAAATACAAAAATTCCTAGCCAACGCAGAGCAACGAAACAGCCTTGTCACAGGCTATTTTAAAACTGAAAGTCCTCAAACACTTTAATGTGTGCGTTTCATGAACAAAGCTTGATTTATTTTTGACCTTTACAAATATGAAAATTCTCTCAACTTCTGCACCTCAGTTTTTAACAACTACGATTTTAACTTTCTACTGTACCATTCAAATGTTTTTTGTTCTTGTTGTTTGTATCTCACAGAAAAACAAAGAGTATGTCAGCATCGCCAAAGGAGGTTTCATGGGTAAGTAACCTCTTCAGTGGTCAGCTGTCATGTCCACCTTGCCTGTGAGTGTGGCAGGTCGTGTAATGCTGTATGTTCTGTTCTGTATGTGTGCGTCCGTGTGTGTTGGTTTCACAGCTCTGCAGCAGCACCTAGCAGACATCAATGTGGAGGGACCTGACAACGTCTACGTGCACTGGATAGTCAGCACCTCCGGCTCCCACAACAGCCTCAGCTCCGCTGATGTGAGTAGCTCAGCTGCAAGGCAGGAGTCAGGCACACGTATCTGTGAAATGGCCTACATTTGCACCTAAATTGTTACTATGCATAAAAGTCCCAAAGCAAGATGTAGTCAGTAAAAAAGTCTTTGTATGTTATGGAAAGGCCCTGAAATTGTGATGGAAATGTAGCGATGGGAGATAGACGTGTAGTGCTGCTGATGTGAAAATGTCAGCTGGGTGCCAGGGGGTCAGTGGGGCTTTATATGGGCCAAGGCATCAAGGCTCACTACACCTCATCAGAGAAGGCTCCCACAGACACATAGTGATGTGGGGAATACCCTTTTACATGCATTGAATATCTTACAGGAAAAAAGAAATTGCATTTGTCTGTGAGGTACTTCATTACCTCCGCCAAGGAGGTTATGTTTTCATCGGGGTTTGTTTGTTTGTTGGTCTCGTTGTTTGTTTGTTTGTTCCCAAGATAACTCAAAGTTATGGATTGACTTCAACCAAATTTTCAGGGAAGGTCTGAAATGTAACAAACGATTAAATTGAACTTTTTTAGTGTTTATAACTAAATTCTAGCTATCTATTTATGTATAGTCAGAGAAATTTGTTTGCGTATACAGTATATGGAAAAGCATGGAACATTTTGGAATGCCAACAGTCTGCCTCATCTCTGTTTCATCTGCACCACTCTGTTCCCAAAGGGCGAGGGCCTGAATAGCACAGCCGATGGCAAAGGGGTCAAGTCCCTGGTCAACAAGATGACCTTTGCCCTCAAATCCAAGTCTGTTAATGTGAAGGAGAAGATGATCAGCTTCATCGAGAACACTTCCACACCTGTGGACAGGTGAGTTCCGCCGGCTCCTCCCCATGCTGCCTTAACGCTAAACCTCCCACCCATCCTCAGGCTACTGTGCTCCTCCTCCTGTCATCGCCCTCTGTTTGATTTCAAATCAGATTAACTTTTTTTTTATGTTTCAATCAGATTTATGTTTTTGTTTTTAATTCAACTCAGATTTATGCCTTTATGCCGTCAGTGTCATGTAATGATCTGAAATGGAGTTGCAGACAAATCAATCCAGCAGTCTTTTTGTGATTCTTTTTTTTTATGTTTTAATTCCTTAATTCTGGTTGATCAAACACCCTCCCCTCCTCCTCCCTCCCCCCTCCTCCCTCCTCCCTCCTCCCTCTTCCTGCTCATGGCTTGTACCCTGTGATCCCACACTAGAATGTCTTTCAGTCTGCCCTGGCCGGAGAAAGGGATTCCTGATCGGTAAGAGTGTTCTCCCTGCTGTTCGTTCTGTCCATCTGTTGCCCCGCCACTGTCTGTACTGCTGCTGCTGCTGCTGCTGCTGATGCTGCTGCTACTGGTCTTGGTTTAGGTGCCATTTCCTGGGTTGGTATTGCCTGACTAGGCATTGCCTGGGTTGGCATTGTCTGGATTGGCACTGCCTGGGTCGACATTGTCTGGATTGGCATTGTCTGGGTTGGTATTGCCTGGCTAGGCATTGCTTGGGTTGGCATATCCTGACTAGGCTTTGCCTGGGTTGACATATCCTGACTAGGCTTTGCCTGGGTTGCTATGACCTGGGTTGGCATTGCCTGACTGGGCATTGCCTGGGTTGCTATGACCTGGGTTGGTATTACCTGAGTGGGCATCGCCAGGGTTGGCATTCTCAGTCTATGTAGAGCACAGAGCCGCAGCAGTGCACCAGCACGAGCTCAAGCGCACTAACCCAAGCTCCGCACTAACCTGAGACCCAGCACACGCATGTCTATACATCACTAATGTCACCGAATCCTGGTTGTGTCTTTAGGCTCACTCAACAGGTCCATGATGCACTTGTCTTTGGTTGCTCTGTGTTGCCATTAACACTATGCTTAGCACTCTTGTTCTTCAAGGTAGCTGTGTTTCCTTTTTTTTTTTTTTTTTCCCTTCTCACAGTTGCTCAGTGAGCGTAGAGAACCTCCTGTGTGTGTGAACCTCTCACTCCTCACTCTCTCTGTGTGTATTACAGAGGTGATGTGGCCATGGCAAGGACTCCACTTCATGGTCCTATATTCTTCCCTGCTATGAATTGTAACCAACAGTGATGGGGTGTCCTTTGCTGTGTCCTGTTTTGATATCATTTGCCTGGCCTGCCAGTGCCTAGCGTCTCCACCACCTCCTCCCCACTTAGATAGACTCACTCTTTCACCCACTAGAGACACTAACTGTAGAGGAGAGCAGCTGCACTGTCACCATGGTGTGTGTGTGTGTGTGTGTGTGTGTGTGTGTGTGTGTGTGTGTGTGTGTGTGTGTGTGTGTGTGTGTGTGTGTGTGTGTGTGTGTGTGTGTGTGTGTGTGTGTGTGTGTGTGTGTGTGTGTGTGTGTGTGTGTGTGTGTGTGTGTGTGTGTGTGTGTGTGTGTGTGTGTGTGTGTGTGTGTGTGTGTGTGTGTGTGTGTTGCACCCGTCTCATTAAGTGATTCATGTTTCCCACAGACATGTCAGTAGTAGTGACCGAGTAGGAAAGCCGTACAGAGGCGTCAAACCAGTGTTCAGCATCGGAGACGAGGAGGAGTACGACACAGGTGAAGACCTGTCTTTATTAATTTATACAGTATCTATTTACATGCTATATTTATTTGGAAAAGCCCTGTACACAAGCGCTACATTTCAGAAAACGTGATGGCTGCAAATTAGACCAACATCCTTATTCACACTGCAAATGTGCAACTACCTGTGAAGTTGGTCATATCAGCTTTTTAAAAAAATGTTTTATAGTATTCTAATATAGAAAATGGTGCCCAGTGTTCTCACATTCCCTCACCATCCTTGATTGTGTCCCCAGACGAGATTGACAGCTCGTCGATGTCAGACGACGACCGTAAGGAGATAGTGAACATCCAGACGTGGATCAATAAGCCAGATGTGAAGCACCACGTGCCCTGCAATGAGGTGAAGGAGACGGGCCACATGTTCCCCAGGTGAGACACCTGAGCAGGCCTCGGACACCAGAGAGGGTTAAAGCGGAGCAAGAGGCGCAAACGTTCGAACATTTCCGCGTTCTGTTTTCGCAAAGGGGAGGGGGGCGAAATCCCCCTTTAGTTTAAGCAGACCTAGAAAGTGACGTTACATTCGAACTGAACTGCTTGCCAGTCTGACAGAGATCGATATCCCACTATGACGACTTTGTGACACGCCTCTTTAAGCAGACAGGAACTGTTCGAATTTTGCTTCCATAGAGATGCATTATGTTGCTCTATCTTGTCAGTAATGAAGGATCTTTGCTGACACCCATGGTGGACTGAGCAAGTAGTTGGCTCACATGGAAGCAATAAATACCATCTGATGATGACCGTGTTTGTTTGTTTGTTTATTTGTTTTTTCGTGCTTACATGCACATGAATATCGTGTGGCTCAAAACGTAGTTGGTCAGTTCTTTTAAAAGCCCAATTTTACGTCAGATTTTTTTAAATTTCTGCTTCTGATGAAAGTTCAATGCATGAAACAGAGGTTCACTCCAACCCCCCCCCCCCCCCTTCTTTCAAAATCAATCATGGCTTTGTGTTGTGCCTACACTGTGTGATCGTTACGCTTATGTTTCCCCAGTCACTTGCTGATCACAGCCACGCACATGTACTGCCTAAGGGAGATCGCCTCGCGCAAAGGCTTCGCCTACATCCAGTCAAGGCAAGCCCTGAGCTCCGTGGTCAAGATCACATCCAAGAAGAAACATCCGGAGCTCATCACATTCAAGTTTGGCAACAACAACTCCGCAGGGGTGGACATCGTGGCCGTGGAGAGGTATGCACATTGCACAATGCTCAAATGTATGTACCGGTACAGAGGTTTTCCGTCTGAATGATCAAACAACAACGTATGGACACAACACGAGCTCACTGTCTTCATAAATATTGTGGGATTCAGTTGTCATACAACTCTAGGAAACTATATTAAACTACAACTCTAGGAAACTATTGCCCAAACTACAGTATTTCAGAACAATATAGCACAACTTTAAAAAAAGGTCTAGCAAAATGACTTCTTCTCTGTGCATCTTGCATCTCTCATCATCCAAATAATCTGAAAGTATCTGACTCTGTCCTAACCTTACTATAATGAGTAACACCACCCACCGCTTGCTAAATTGAGAAACACATCGCTTTGTATTTCCATGACAACCTGTCATGACAAAGTATTACAAAGCCACAGCAATCTGAAGATGTGCCACTGATCAGACATCAAACCTCTTATGGCTTTGGAAACCATACTCAAAATACTTAATCTGACTGGCACAGTCACTGTGTTATTCTGTTTCCCAAAATAACATGGACATTTCATCACAGCAGTGCAGGTCCTGTGATGGTGACTGAATAGCATACGTTCAGGACCTGCCGCTTTTCAAAATCTCCTTCCTAGACCAGAGAAAGGGAACAAAGTTAGCTTATACAGAACATATTGAATATAAAAATGGCTCTACACACTGAAATATTTAAACATGTGTAAATAATTTCTTAACTGGTAGGACGGGACCCAAGAGTGGGTCGCGGGTCCGTTCTGGGTGGGTTGCAATGCTATCAGATCTGATATCGAACCTTTATTTTTATAGACTATTCTTATGTCATTCGTTTCCATTGACATAGACAATGTGTATATGACAGATCATTATAGACGTCATTTTAGCACTAAATATGGCCCTGCATATTTGAAGTAGGCTATGAGGTCAAAATGGGACAGAAGTCCCGGTGTGTGGTGTGCAGTGAATTGCTGGCACATGAGCGCATGAAACTACCAAAACTAAAATGCCACATGGAAACAAAGCACCAATGTCAAACACAAACCTGTTAAGTAGCATACTGTACCTTGACAGGCAACATCAGGAATGGAGGACTTCTCAAATGTAATGCCAATATCAGAATGTTCTAAACAAGTCCAAGCACTTTGCCTGTCTTACTACGAAGCTCACTGTATCAGTCGGCTTGAATGCTAAAACAAATACATGGGTTGCAACTTGATGAACATGGGAAATTGTGGGTCCCGAGGCCAGAGCAGTTAAGAACCACTGGTGTATACATATGTGCATGTATGTACTTCTCAGTATGCCCATGTCAGTTAGCCTGACGACGTCATACTCAATTCTTGTCAGAATATGAGTCTGAAACGTCACTGCTGTTCATCTGTCAATCATCACGTAAAGCCCGCCCTGACGATGTGATTGGTCCGAACAGATCTGTATCTCGAATAGTAGCAGCTGAACGGAGCAGTGCCAGACCGAAGTTCCCTGCAGAAAAAGAATGGAGGCGGGGCTAAACTTCGGTCTGGCATCCAGGCTACATGTCAGTATGGACAGTGTGTATTTCGGCGAAAAGGTGAAGCATGTCTCATTGCTCATGAAGCAAGTGAGCATGTCCGTGTCCCTACTCCTGAATGTTGTGATTGCACTGATAAGCTCCATCCTCCCCTGCAGGTATCTGATCCCCAACGCCGGGGACGCCACCAAGGTCATCAAGCAGCAGATCATGAAGGTGTTGGACGCCCTAGAGAGCTCGTAGAGGCAGTGCGCACACACACACACCGCTGGGGTAGCATCAGCAGAGGGGGGACGCAGCCGCACCTCTGCTACGGGCCACGCAGGGGACCTGCAACTGGACAAAACCACCTTGGCCAAGAGGCGCTAGTCTGTGTCCATGTGTCTCTCTTTCTCTCTTACTCTCTCACTCTCTCACTCTCTCACTCTCTCACTCACATTCTCTATCTCTCTCTCTCTCTCTCTCTCACTCACTCACATTCTCTATCTCTATCTCTCACACACTCTCTTTCTCTCTCTCTCTATTTCTATCTCTCACACACACTTTCTCTATCTCTCTCTCTCTCTCTCTCTCTCTGTCTGACTCTGCCTCCCTTCCAGGACAGTGTAAACCCAGCAGTGTTTATTCGTACCCCAGCCCCTCCTCACCTCACCCCTCTCTCTCGGCTGCGGGGTGCTGTCCAGGGACGCTGGGACAGACAAGAATTGTTGGACAGCAGGGGCTGTGGGGGACGAGGCTCTTCTGCTCTGTGTATGACTATTATTATAACAGAGAGAAAGCTGAACTGACGCAGGCGTTTTTGTTTCATTGTTTTGTTTTTTTTATTTCCCTTCTTTCAGCTTTAACGTGCAACTTAATTGGCGTTGAGTATGTGGGCATACAAAAAAATGATAATAAATTAAAAAAACGCAGTGGTGACGGTCCTTGAGTACCTGAGTAAGTCAGTAGCCTTAACCAACTCACCACTGGTAGACTGACGCACACCCCCTGACTCTTTTGTTACCAGAGAATCGTCAAGTCAAGGACCGCCTCAGTGTTTCCTCCCCTTGGACGTATTCAACGCTTCTGTAACCATATCAGTAAGACGGCACAGTGTGCCGCACGTCGATGTATTTGTTCAAAGCTGGAATGTTTTGGCCAGGGCTAAAGGAGAGATTGCAGTAGAGGGTTGATAGTGGAATGCTTATGTTTCCTTTTATAATGTATGGGACAGGCAGTTTTGTAAAGGGTCTGGAGGACCGTATACATATGATTGCACACCCTCTTTGGTTTTGTGTACACTAAGATATTCAATATCATAAACTCTTGTTGTCTTGTTTGAACACTCTCCATTTATTTCATGTAAACAATCCTCATGTGATACCCCTGCCCTTTATGTTTTGCTCCTGCTGATAGCCTTAAATACAATAGAAAGTGGAATGATTTAAGTATATTGGTAAATAAATATATATATATTGTATATACTGTAAAACTACCTGGCTATCCTCACAGAAGGAGGCCTAGGTTCCTGGAGATGGTGTGTTTCAAAAAAAGTACTGTTGATGGGATTAGACAGTGGAACCAGTGATTTTTTGTTTGATCAGTTATGATGTAAACAAGACTCAACAGGAGGTCATGTTTCATGTCCTATTTATTAAATATTTTCGTAAGTGGACTTCTGACACCATTTCCCAACTCCTTTCATGTCAGTTCCTCTCCCCACTGTCTGTCTGTCAACCATGGAGATAAAAACCTGTATAAAATGTAACTTGAGAGAAATGCAAATTGCCTTCGGAATGAGAATTTTGCCATGTATCATTCTCACAAGAAAAGCACATTCTGTGAAGCTGAACATGTTGACTTGAAATTTGACCTAATTTTTGATCTTTGATTTCCTTTCACTCTGAAACTTATTTGCTGCTCTTATAAATGGTGACCAAAATGTACTTTCAGTTTTTGCAGCCCAATGCAAAAGGCTGTGAAGAATAGATACGATTACTGTAGGATTACTGTCATTTGGACTTTTCACCTCTTCACGATGTGATACAAAACAGAAAAAGAAAGTGTTTAAAAATGTTTCCAACGGGAGCACAGCAGTAACTCCATTGTGTAAAATTACTTCCTGCATTGGTTTTCAGTTCAACTTACCTTATGCTGTTATTTTTTGTAACCACTTTTAATAAATTTACAGCTCAACTCCCAACTTGTGTCAGTCAATAATGTATTCTGGTATCCTTTGTTTTTTTAGTGTGTTTCCCTACTAGATCTAAGTCAAAGTCAAGTTTATTTCTAAAGCACGATTTACAGACGGCTGTGCCGCACCAAAGTGCTTCACAGTAAAGTGCAAAACTGCAGAGAGTAAGTAAAAAAGAAACAAACATTTAAAAATAAAACAAAAGGAGAGATATTAAAAGGTAACCATGGGACACTGTAAACAGGTGCTTAAAAGAAGGGGAACCCTAATTAAAAACAAGTGCAAAGAGTTGGATTTTTAGCAGTGATTTAAAACTGCACAGACTGGGCCGCACGGATGTGGAAGGGGAGGCAGTTCCAGAGAATAGGGGCTGCAACTGCAAAGGCTCTATCCCCCTTTGTTTTTAGCCTGGTCTTGGGCACTTCCAGTAGCAGTTGGTCAGCTGACCGTAGTGCTCTGGAGGGGATGTGGTGATGGAGAT
This sequence comes from Sardina pilchardus, assembly GCF_963854185.1. Classification (NCBI taxonomy): domain Eukaryota; kingdom Metazoa; phylum Chordata; class Actinopteri; order Clupeiformes; family Clupeidae; genus Sardina; species Sardina pilchardus. The sequence continues at coordinate 18,215,805 of NC_085008.1, read as the reverse complement.
CAGAAAGGTAAGTGGGGGCCAGACCATGGAGGGATTTGAATACAGTTAGTAGGAGTTTGAAGTCGATGCGGTAGCGGATGGGTAGCCAGTAGAGTGATGCAAGGACAAGGGTGATATGTTCGCCCTTTTTTGTACAGGTGAGTAGTCGAGCTGCTGAGTTCTGCACCAACTGTAGGCGGCGGAGTTGAGATTGGTCAATGCCGGTGTAAAGAGCATTGCAGTAGTCCAGTTGTGAAGTGATGAATGCATGGATAACTCTCTCCAGAGCACTGTGGGGCAGGTAGGCTTTGGTCTTGGCTAGAGTTCTTAGGTGGAAAAAGCTTTTCCTAACCACTGCATTGACCTGCTGCTCGAACTTGAAGGCACTGTCAAAAATCACCCCGGGATTTCCCAGATCTACTCATTGAAGAGCCATTCAATATGGAGTTGAGGCCCAGAAGAGGGAATACCGGTAATTAAAACACATTTTAAATAGATCTTAAGAATGTTAAGTTAAAGATATTAGCAGAGCCCTTAGACATTCTCTGATACTAGTCATGAATGAATTGTCAGAGCCATGAAATTTGAAAATATTATTTAGAACTGGAGAGTGTGATTAAAGGGTAACTGCACCCTAAAATATGTTTTTTGAGCTGTTGATTGATGGAAAATACTCATAAGTGGTGAACTATACTATTATCAGGGTTAATATTGACAAAAATCTTGTTTCTCGACAAAAGTAACATTTCGTATGATTTTGTATTGGAGATATTGCTCTCCGCGCCTTCTACAGGTTGAAACATGCCATGGCATGTTGGTCCAAAATATTGAATGGCTCTTCAATGAGTAGATCTGGGAAATCTGGTGGTGATTTTTGACATTGCCTTCAAGTTCGAGCAGCAGGTCAGTGAACCAGTGAACCTCTGAGTAGCGGTCTGCCTGCTGTCCTGCTACTGCAAGACTTGTCTGTAGTGTTTTCCAACCACTGTTCCACACAGTAGTGTGCCCTCAGAGGTCATCAGGTGTGCCGTGAGAAATTGTCCAATTTCACTTGGCATGTCAGGGTGGCACGGTACGAAACAATTAAATTGAACAAACTCACGTAGACAAGGTAGATTGGCGCACGTGTGGGCCATCTGTTCAGAATGAGGCAATACTCATGTCACCGGTCAACCTTAGGTTTAAGAAAATAGAACGACTGTTTTTTTTTGTTTGTTTGTTTTTAATCAAATTTTGATAAGCCAACTGATTGCTTCAGGTGTCCATTTGTTTGGATCAAACCGCAGCCTATTTCAGTATGTTCATTTTTTAAAGGGCAATGTAGCCTATATTGCCACTGTATACAAGAGTACGTTTTTAAGTTTGCTGAATGATTCTGGATTCAGCAAAATGGAATCCTGTTTAATTCCATGACGGTTTGCATGTATGGACACCTGACCTTTTAACCCTCAGTTCATTCCAAATGCAACCCTCCTAATCCCTATAATGAACAGAGAGTGAGTGAAACACACACGCACACGCACACACACATGCACACACACAAGCATGCTCGTACACAGACATTTGTTTCACAGAGTTTATTGTAAAAGAAAATCACTACCTGTTGCAAAGAGAGGGAAATGTTTTGTGCAGCTGACTGGTACAGTGGGCTAGTGTAAGACTGTTACTCTCTGATTACTCCATGATTTTCTCTGTTTGTCTTATTGCCAGGTGATGGGAGATGTATTCTGCAGAACAAGGAGGACACCATTTTCACCAGCAAATGAATGTGGTTGCATTCTACAGTGGAGTCAAACATGTAGTTGTGCAACTGAGAGAGCTCTGATCAGAGAAGGTGGCAAGAACTTTGTTTACAATGGCAGATGTTGTGCCAGGTCCCCTTAGAGGCTGACCATCGGTGATTTTAAGAAGTTGTTGGAAATGTAACTCCGTGTTTCGGCATACTGTAACAGTATCCAATGATGGCTTGCAGAGGCCACCTCTGTCCTTTAGAGCAACGATGCCAATGAGGGATTGAGCTGCCAGGTTCGCCTTCATTTTTTGTTTCTACCACTGCATGTGTGCCATCTTAATTTTGTTTCCTAATCGGAGGCCCTCCTTTTCTTGCAACCGCTTAAGCTCCTCAAGGTATTGCGATTTGATTTGCCCCCCAATTTGGGTTTTGAATATCACCCCAAGCATTTCTGATAAGTTTCAACATAAGATGGGCATCCAGAAGCACTTTCACTTTTTGTGAAGGGTCAACAGGGTGAGGGGAGAAAATGGCTGCATGTTTGGGACTGCTAGTTTGGCTCCAAGTTCCCTGAACATGCAAAAGGTGACACCACCTGAACACCAACAGAATGTAGCTGGCAACGACACTCCCTCTCCCTCATCATATCAGCCCTTTCTTCTCCAGTCATGCCACTGATTAAGAAGTAGCCAAAAGGGGTCTTCCATGATTCATTAACAGACAAACTCTGTTTGTTTCCTGATTGACATTTCGTCCATCATTAAAGCACATATGGTGTCTTTACCCTGTCTGTTATTGTCTTCTGCATGGCACTGAAGCGCCCTGAAGGAAGCCTTGGTAATACCAGGATCAGCTTCCACAGAGTTGTGCGAGTCGCGGATTGTTTGTGGATGTGGCAAGACGAGGTTGAAGGACTGACAGACGTATTCGTAAGCTTTAGCAGAGTAGAAATGCAGGGCATTTGCAAACGTTCTTAACTCGTTGGATATTCTGTGAGATTTTTTGTTCCTACTCACTCTAAACAGAACTTCCCATGGCACCCCAGAAATGGAGCCCTCAAGCACCTCTGCACACTCAGAGGAGATCAGGGATTTCTGTTTGAGCTCCAAGATGACCGCGGACAGAGAAGTGACTTTACGTTTTAGCCTGTTTATTGTTTCACCCTGCAACTTGATCCGTTTGCGGCACTGTTGAAGTTTTCTTTGCGCTGCATCCAGCTTACGTTTGAGTGTTCTGGGCGAGTCGGCTACCATGTATGAGTGATCCGCTGATCCAGATGATATGCCACTGTGGAGATAGCAGTGGTCATGTTCAACACGGTCACTGCTCGGCTGCTCCAATCCCTGTTCCTCCGCTGTATTGTCATCTATCTCTGGCAAGTCCTCTACCTTAATTACCTTAATTTGTAAATGGGCTAGCTCTTCCCATGCATTTTCAGTATTGCAATGATCCCAACCACCCTGCATTTCAGAGCCATCATTTTGAGAGAGGGCACCTACAGCGACATCGGAGGGAGCAGGTACTACGGTATGGCTGTGATGTACTGGATCTGGGACAGCTTGCGTTCTACAGTAAGTATGATCTGCTAGATCAGTCTGACATCCCTGATCATGCGTTTTCACTTGACGTCTCTTTTTCCTTCCTTTCGTCTTTTTCTTTCGCAGGCTTTCTGAGGGGGAGGAGATGGAGGGCACAGCTGTGTCCTTCAGATGCACTCGGCCATCAGGGGTAGTGTAAAAGCAGTCCTCCTCAAAGTGGATGGAGCACAACCTCGAGCCAGCTTTAGGTGTCCAGTCAGGCCGTCCAATCCTTTGTAGCCAGAGCTGAAGCCTGTCGTTTTGTTTTAAAGGAAATCTGTGTGTGTGTGTGTGTGTGTGTGTGTGTGTGTGTGTGTGTGTGTGTGTGTGTGTGTGTGTGTGTGAGAGAGAGAGAGAGAGAGAGAGAGAAAGTGAGGAGGGGGGGAAATCATGAAATGAGCCACCAATTCACTTATATTTTCGCTCATTAATACTTTTTAACTGATTCACTTGTGTTGTTTTATCATCCAATTATATTTTTTAACGAAATAATTGCTTGTTTTGTGTGTTTTTTCCATCACATTATGTGATGTTCATGTCTAAATCCATTGCACAACAGTAGCCCACAATTTAGATTAGCCTATGTGTAACGTTATGCATGTTATTGGTTTAGTTAATCGGGTAGGCCTATAGCCTATGCAGTGATAATGTAGGCCTAGCTGATTTAAACTATTCAATTAAATAAGCAGATCTTACCGATGCAGGCGCACACCCTTACACCCTTCAAGTGTACTGAGGCTAGTGCAGTTTCTTGCAGCGCAAGAGGGCATTCTCAATGTTTCTACTTCAGTTGTCACCAGAGGAGTTACAAAGTTACAGAGTCACTTGGAACAATGTTTCACAGAGAACTTGACCAGGTACCCGCTGTTGCCACTTTGCGGCGTAAAAAGCAGCGCAGTTTCACACATTTCACGGCGTCGCCTCTAATCACGCCACATTGACGACGGGTTTATCGTAAAACGTGCAAGAATTAGACGTAATAGTGGCATTTTTGCCTTTCCAAACAAATGATCCGTGCGGCGCCATACTTGAAAATGGCGTATGCTAACATGCCAAAGCTAATCTGCGCGGTCTGGTCAGATCAGATCATAGGATCAGATCCAACTCCGATCTGCGCAGTATTGACGGTCGTGAAGTTACTCCGATTGGGGGAAGAATCATTTTCCGGTGTAAATTTCACAATGTTATTTCAACATAAGAGTTTCCCTGAATTGCTCGATAGTTAGACGCATGCCTAAAAACCGTACGAAACTTTGAACATGAAATGCTTGTAATAACAATCAGTTCGCCTTTCGAGCAATAGAACGAGCCAGCTGGGCAGTTGGGTTCATGGCTGGAATAACGAAAGCAATGTCGAGTAAGTGAAATGAAAACACTGCTGGGGATGACGTTCACAGCAAACGAATATGTGTGGCAGAACGTATCTCTGCAATAGAGCAAACAAATGAACAACATGAGTAAAACTGTCTTTGCAAAAACGTGTAGGCTAATCATTTCGACATATTTCAATATCTGTCATTCGTACACGCCATTCAAGGATAATCGCATTGTATTTCGAAAGTTCTGCATTCTCCGTCTCAGCTGTCAGTCATTAGGGCCCGAGCACCGAGGTGCGGCCACTGAAAGTGGCTGCACCGTAGGTGCAAGGCCCTATTGTTTCTGCTCAGATTATTATTATTATTATTCTTTTTCCGTCTTACCTGTTTTTTTTTTTTCACCAACTTGGCATGCTCTAAAACTCTTGTAATTTGGCAGCCATTTGTAGAATTGCAATCGAAACTCAGAGACAGAGCTTTGGCCTAGGGCGTGGCTCAGGGACTCTATAGCGCCACCTATCACGCTGTCTGTTGTGGTTGACACATGCATTCACGAAAATGGCCCAGATTTGGTGGGCATGTGTGTTGTATTAATCTAAACAATTTTTACATTTACACTCTATAGCAAATATTCGAAGAATTTGAGTTATGGTTATGATTATGAATTTTGCACATCATGTATTTTGAAACACTTCTCCTAGACGGTTTATCGAAATCATGTCATATAAGCACTAAAATGATCTTGAGGGGTTGCCCGAGAGGAATTGCGACCAGATTTTTGAATTTCAAAAGTATATCGAAATGGCGAAGGTTTGAACCTAGGTGTCTTATAAAAGGAACAAAAAGTTGGTGTTATAGGCAGAAAACAGTGACTAATTTGGATGAAATTTGATGGAGTATTAGTTAGTGTGTTTGTAGTGACAGTCATATACAAAGTTTTGAATTTGGTGTTGTTTGTGATTTTTAAAAGCGCATTAATGATTGTGGTGGACACAGTTTTAGCTAAAATATTTTGAAGCGAGTTGATGAATAATGATAATCATATCAACCTATGCTGCAATTTCGACGTAAACCACATTAACAGAAAGTGAGTTATTTAGGTTTTCATATGACTATGGTCTCTCCTATCCGCTCCTTGCTGCCCGCGCGTGTTACACACAGAACTACCTAGCCGCTCCCTCACTGTGGCTCACCCACTCTCCCCCTCCTTGTTTCTTTCCTTCCCCCCACAGTTATTCACACTTTCCCCTCTCTCCCAGCTGGATGTCTCTCTCTCCTCCCCCGCTCTCCACACAGAGACACAGACACAGACACAGACACACACACACACACACACACACACACACACACACACACACACACAGAGTCAAGAATGACAGTGTGATGCAAAGTAAAAGGTAAAAAAAAGATCATGTGTATAAAGATTTTATTCAGGTTAAGTCATTTTTGTGATTGAATTGGGGACTGACTGAGTAAGACCCAAGTTCTAATCCTCATAAAAATTTGTCTTTGCCTTGTGTGTTGCCACCTCTAGTCTGAGACAGAGCCCTGGCCTAGCGTGTGGCTTAGGGACTCCTGGTCACTCACTCACTCACTCACTCACTCACTCACTCACTCACTCACTCACTCACTCACTCACACACTCACACACACACACACACAATATTATTATTCTCTCTTCGTCTTAGCCCGTTTGGCCGTTTCACCAACTTGGCATGCTCCAAAACTCTTGTAATTTGGCAGGCATATGTAGAATTGCATTTGATACTGAGAGACAGAGCCCTGGCCTAGGGTGTGGCTCAGGGGGTCTATAGCACCACCTATCGCGCTGTCTGTTGTGGTTGACATGTGCATGCATGAAAATGAACCAAATTTGGTAGGCAGATGTGTTGTATAAATCTAAACAACTTTTACATTTACACTACATAGTGAATCTTAAACAAATTTGAGTTATGATTATGATTATGATTTTTGCACATCATGTATTTTGAAACACTTATCCTAGACGGTTTATCGAAATCATGTCATATGAGCAGTAAAAGGATCTTGAGGGTTTGCCCGAGAGGAATTGTGAACAGATTTTTGAATTTTCGAAGCATATCGAAATGGCGAAGGTTTGAATTATGGCGTCTTATTACGAAACAGGAAGTTGGTGTTATAAGCAGAAAATAGGTTATAAATTGGATGTAATTTGGCAGCTACATGTGGAATTGCTTCTGCTAGTCAGGGACAGAGCTCTGGCTTAAGGTGTGGCTTCGGGACTCTATAGCGCCACCTAGTAGCACGTTATCTGTTGTGGTTGACACAAACATTCACGAAAATGAACCAAATTTGGTGGATTTATGTGTTTTTGCTATCGCTAGTCAGAGACAGAGCTCTGGCCTAAGGTGTGGCTTAGGGACTCTATAGCGCCACCTAGTAGCACGTTATCTGTTGTGGTTGACACAAACATTCACGAAAATGAACCAAATTTGGTGGACTTATGTGTTATTGCTATCACTAGTCAGAGACAGAGCTCTGGCCTAAGGTGTGGCTTCGGGACTCTATAGCGCCACCTAGTAGCACGTTATCTGTTGTGGTTGACACAAACATTCACGAAAATGAACCAAATTTGGTGGATTTATGTGTTTTTGCTATCGCTAGTCAGAGACAGAGCTCTGGCCTAGGGTGTGGCTTAGGGACTCTATAGCGCCACCTAGTAGTACGTTATCTGTTGTGGTTGACACAAACATTCATGAAAATGAACCAAATTTGGTGGACTTACTGTATGTGTTATTGCTATCGCTAGTCAGAGACAGAGCTTTGGCCTAGGGTGTGGCTTAGGGACTCTATAGCGCCACCTAGTGCGTTGTCTGTTGTGGTTGAAACATACATTCACGAAAATGAACCAAATTTGGTGGACACATGTGTTATTGCGATCGCTATTGAGGGTGTGGCTTAGGGACTCTATAGCGCCACCTAGCGTGTTAGCCCTTTTGGGTTGACATTTACATTCACAAAAATGAATCAAATTTCATGAGCTTGTGTGTTATTACTGCCGCTAGTGAAAAACAGCTCTGGCCTAGGGTGTGGCTTAGGGACTCTATAGCGCCACCTAGCGCGTTGTCTGTTGTGGTTGACACATACATTCAAGAAAATTGACCAAATTTGGTGGCCATGTGTGTTGCTCATGCACATGCCCACCAACACGCCTCATGTTGCTTTGTTAGATTCCGAAATGTCACAGGTCTCCGCACCGCAGGTGCTCGGGCCCGCCATCGCCGCTTGCGGCTATATTTTTGTTTTGATTTTGTGTGTGCACGTATGTTTGCACTTTGCAGAGTTTCGTTTAGCGGTTGTGCAGCTCCATGTGTCAAAGGTGAAGGCAGACAACCTGAGTAGGGCAAAGAGGCTGATCCAAGAAGCTTCTGGTCAGGGAGCAAAGGTGGTGGTTTTACCTGTAAGTGTCACGATTGATCATTTCAGTTGTATTCTGTATTGATATTACATTTGAATTGAATGCCATTTAAATGAAGTTTGGTCTCATTCTAGTTTTATCCATAGGAGTGTTTTAACTCTCCGTATGGGACCGGTTTCTTCCCGGAGTATGCTGAGAAGATCCCAGGAGAATCCACACAGGTTCTGTCAGAAGCAGCCAAGGAGAATAAGGTTTTCCTTGTTGGAGGTAGAAAATCAGACATGGTGGTGGGCAATAGATATCCTATACATTCTCATGGTGGCATCATGTTATGTAGGCTACACTGTGTGTGTGTGTGTGTGTGTGTGTGTGTGTGTGTGTGTGTGTGTGTGTGTGTGTGTGTGTGTGTGTGTGTGTGTGTGTGCGTGTGTGTGTGTCTGTGTGTGTGTTTCTTAAGGGTCAATTCCTGAGGAGGATCAGGGTAAACTGTACAACACTTGCTCGGTTTTCGGTCCTGATGGAAATCTGCTGGTGAAACACAGAAAGGTGCTGTCTCCAGTATGCTGAATACTTTTGTGGTCAGTGGATACTGACAAGTGCACTTTAAGGCAGTAGGCCTATTGCACAACCTACAATTCTTTTCTGCTTTAATTGATCCTGCAGATTCATCTTTTCGACATTGACGTTCCAGGGAAGATCCGTTTCCAGGAGTCTGAGACCCTTAGCCCTGGCAGTAATCTGACTATGTTTGACACACGTGAGCCTCTTGAAATACCTTTTATATTTGAATCAACTATGAAGTCTAGTGAAATGAACATGATGGGGTTTTTTTTCTAATTTGTGTAACTGTCTCCAGCTTTCTGTAAGGTTGGAGTTGGGATCTGCTATGACATGCGCTTTGCAGAGCTTGCTCAGATCTACGCTAAAAAAGGTCAGTGGAATTCTCACTAGATTATGACACTGATCATGCTGATTAGGATTATAAGTAGTGAGAATTTCAGCATTTATTCATTCATGCTTTGACCACTTAGTTTATATTTTATGTATGACTTAACCTATGTTGTCTGTGTGTTATGTTGCCAGAGTGGCAAATATGAATTTCCAGTGCATGTCAATTTAGTGGAAAATATTAAGTTTTATCTATCTATCTATCTTTGATTGTGGTTAGGATCATCAGCAAGCAAGATTTTATTTCCTCTCCCTGGATGTTTCAATGACATTACTCTTTGTATCAGGTTGTCAGCTGTTGGTATACCCTGGAGCTTTTAACATGACCACGGGGCCAGCCCATTGGGAATTGTTGCAGAGAGGGAGGTCAGTCCTTCAATCATTCCCAGCAACATTAATAAGTGACTGATTTATTTTGCGGCGAACATCTTCATCTTTTTTGTACTCTTGCGTTAACAGGGCCGTGGATAACCAGGTGTATGTGGCCACGGCCTCCCCGGCCAGAGACGAGAGCGCCTCATATGTCGCCTGGGGACACAGCACTGTCGTCAGTCCCTGGTCAGCAATTATTGATGCAGTGGTGGTTGTGTGTCATGGTTATACTGAAGTGCTGCTGGTTTCACATGTAGAAATGTTTGTTAACGTCAGACCACATTTGCCGCATGTGTAATCGCTCTAGCATGTTTTTGGTGCAGTAGCATCATGCGCCTCACTTGCCTGTACAACCCAATCAAATATTTACACCATGGATATCTCAAGAGTGTGTGTGTGTGTGTGTATAAAAGACAAATGCTGCTATCAGCAGTGTTTGCTGGAGTGTAACTGTATGTTTTCCCTCTACAGGGGAGAAGTGATTACAAAGGCTGGGGCCAAAGAAGAAGTTGTTTATGCTGATATTGGTGAGCTGCTTCTAATATCTTTTAGAGACCCACATTGATCACAGAGTTAATTACAGATGCAAAACTCAAACCACCTTAATGTAATGAAAATTGAAACCAGGAATCATAAATAAAACAGCTAAAAGCAATAATAAACATGGTGATAAAAATACAGTTGTATACTGTATATATATTATAGCGGCGTGATGTGTGTATTTATATTTATATGGTGTAAAGGGTTCATGAGTAAAACATTGCATGCCCTGCATGTAGAACTTGTTGGTTTGTTAGTGCGTCTCACATTTTCTTGGTCTGTGTCTGTCCTGATCAGATCTCCAGTATCTGGCTGATATCCGTCAGCAGATTCCCATCACAGTGCAGAAACGGACTGATTTGTACAGCGTAAACACTGTCCAAGATGGCTGAAGAATCCTACACCAACAATCACTATCCAAGACCATATGGAGTTACTGTTAATGTGCACTTTCAAAGGCTGATGCGACTGTTGTAATTGATAGTTTACAACTCAGTCCATTTCAGGCATTATACTTGAATTAATAATATGAAATGAGTGATAGTGCCTTTAATGATGAGTACATGATGTACTTTGTTTTAATTGAAACCACATGTAGCAGTGTAATGTCTAACAGGAGGTATGCAAGAGTTTGTGCTAATCACTGCTGGTAGACATCACTGGGTATTGTTTAATAAAACTATGCTTTGATGATGGCAAAGAAGAGCTTAAGAACGCCAAGAACCATGAATCTGCAGACCTAAAAGTTAAATAATAAATGATTTTCACCTTCTTTGCTTGAATGAACATTTTTTACCCTTAAAAACCTGACCAATGTTTATGAAATGTGGTAAAGCGTGAATGAACTCATAACTTACTAGCTGTTTCCACATCACCATACAGCAAACCTGTGATCCACTATGGTTAACCAGGGCTGTTGTTATCTTGGTAGTGTCCATTTAGGGAGGAATGCCACATGTTTATGGAAAGGAGGTATTTGGTGAAATTGTGGCAGCTTGCCTATACTTCTGTTTGAGCCTGTTAAACACCAACGCAAAGATTGTGTCAAAGACTCCAACCTGGTTCCTAGACTCAGACCACTTACATCACCTAAGTCCTTGTAATGTCTCTATCTTTGCCTGTCAGTCCAGCCAAACTCCATTCCTTCTCTGCCTCTCCTTCTGGTAACCCTCTGAGGATAGCTTGTAGGCAGCAAATTCAGTCTTTCATCAGTGCCATCTAGAGGTCATTCAGTGATTCGCTCGAATCAGGGGTCCTCAATCCTGCTGTAGGTGCAGATACTACTACATACTATATTGGAAGCATATAGCTATTCTTCGTCCAAGCACACCTGAGATAAGCCGCTGTCATTGTGATGCTGCTGACAGAGTGAATCAGGTGTGTCGGTGCCTCTGACAAGATCAGTCAGATATGCAAAATAGGGAAAGATGAGAGACATGCCGGCATGGTCTGGGGTCTACTGCTCCTCTTTTGACATTCTCCAGCCATCTTAAGATGGATATCTGGTATCTTGGCACAAAAGATGAGTCCAGGTTTGTCCTCAGACATGAGTGTCTGTCAGAGAGTCCAGATGCTCCATGTCCACAGTGATATCTGTGTCTTCAGTGTCGGAGTCATCTGGAAGACACACATTCATCATATTATACACTAATGATGGCCTGCAAATGTCACTACGAAGCAGCCCAACCTATGTACATGAGGTTCTAATAGGAAAAATACATGTAAAACAGGTTGTGCTCAGATGCCCGAGCCATACTTTTATGTAACATGGCTCCGTGAAGTCGCATGGAAATGTATGGAAATTATCATTGCGGTGTACAGTATGTAAATCAACAGTCACGTACGCCATTAGAATTGTGAAAGCATTTATATGTTAACTGAGAGCTGGTAGAATTGGTTGTGAGCCATACCATCGTGTAGACCATGTGGCCTCTGTCTCTCGCGGTCCCACTTGACCTGGAAGAGTACGCCCACAGCCACCAGGAGGCCCACGATGATGATCACCACTGTGCTGAAGACCCACATGGCCTCAGACGCCCGCGCCACCACTGGACTAGCCTGCTCCTCCTCGGGCCCTGAAAGCGAATCCAAATCATGTCAATCTGAATTGAATGTAAATCAGAATCAAATGCGCGTCTGAATGAAACGTATGAAACAGGAAGGGCTTTACACATGAGTATGTTCTTTCATTGATCCGAGTGTGCACAGACATGCGGTCAGAGACCACTGGAACTATGAAATGCAACGGCACAGAGAAACAGACTACCGTGTACATGTGTTCTGCCTATGTATATTTCCAGACTGACAAGGGAGCTATTTTGCTCCATGATTACATTTTCATAAAGGCCTCTAAACAAAGGTCAAATGCTTTGCATGTCATCTAACAAGTCAGTATACTCACAATTAATGGTGCTAAAGGTCTCATTAAGTATGCGATTCTCAACAGTGCATGTCACAGGGAGGTGTGCAGCGATGCTAACAGTCAGGACGCTGGTGATGTTGTAGAGCTCAGAGTCTTGGAGAGGCTGCGCATATGTCCTCACTGAACCCGCAGGAGGCTGGTCTGTGGAGTTGATGAACCAGTGGAGGGCGGGTTGGGGATAGCCACCTCGGCTGTGGCACACAAACTGGGTTTGGCGCTCCACGTCTGCCTCTCCCCGCTGGATGGATGGGAAACTGAAATGAGCTGTAGAAAACATCATTTCAACATCCACTTGTAAATATACAAAAATGTATTTTTCTTTCTATCTTTTCGTTGTCTGCTTTACAAGAAATAGGACAAGAAGTCATTTGGAATACTGTTTTGAAAAGTGTTTTCAATACTAAATTGGTTGTTGTGTGTTCATCAGCTTATAGGTCTCAAGTTATTTTGAGCTCTTGCTTGTTTTAACATTGTACTTCAGAGTAGTCAGTACTTCATCGTTACATTTTACATTTATCATTGTATGTATGGCTAAAAATAAACAAAAAAAAGTAAAGATAAATCTCATTGGACTTACCTCCTACTTTGAGACATACTGTACAGAGCACTGAGCTTGTCTCTTCGCCATCGAATGAGATGTGGAGACTGTAGGTTTTTGCATCCATGGGAACAAGGTCCGTCAGTGTCATGGAGAAGTCACCCGTCTGAGGGCACAGGGAGGACATTCGGACCCTACTGGACTCCACCGATGATACGTTGACCAGCTCTGCCTCTCCCTGCGTCCACATGCCTCTGAGCATTTCCTCTGTCTCGCTCCTCCATCGAGCTGAGATGTTGGCTCTGAGAAGGCTCTGAGTTCCATTATAAACGCACGGCAAGATGGCAGACTCCCCAATCACTCCAACAGAGCATTCGTCCTCTATAACAAAGTAGATTTGGGATTTCAGGATACATATAGCAATACTTTAGTCAAACATGCATAATGATTTCACAATGTAACTTTATATTGTTTTGTATTGTACTTAAATCATACCTTGAGATGAGCTTTGCTTGACAAGTCCCAGTAGTAGTACTACAAACCACCTTGGTGCCATTGCCGGGAAGTTGTAGTTGAGTTACACATGAAGGTGACTGTGAAAATCCACTAGGGAACAACAGGATATCCAGAATAAATCCAACCTATGGAAAGAGACCAATAATAGGTTGTTCCTCAGCAGTGTCTGACACATTGCCCGTTGTGTGAAATGGTCTTCTTCCTGAGAAGCGTCTATAAACTGGTTACTGTTGTCTGACGCGTGGAGAGAATGCTGCTGCCGGTGACAGCCAATGCCGAAGGAATCTAAAAGTAAGGAGGACCTCTGTTGAGGCTTGTCTTACCTTTTACTCCGCCCCTGATCTCTGATCTGTTGCACTCGCCCCCTTGTTTCAAGGATGACAGGTTAGTCTGACTTGCATAGAATCCTCCATTTCTTAATCACCCCAATTACAAAATGAGTAACTATGAGCAACTTTCCAACTTTACGCGTTCCACAGCCTGACTGCCCTTTGTTCTGTGTAAAACGTTCCTCTCCTATCACATTTGACTGTCAAATACTGTCAGTCATTCTTTTCCCGGATACCTGGTACCAGTGCAATTCAATTTACCTTCTGTGTTAGTAGTTGGTGCAAGGGTGTGGCTGTGGCCTCCTTATGCTCTCAGGGCTGGAACAGGTCTTAAGAGTCCTCCCACCTGAAGGCTTTGTCATCCCTGTCTAATTTGTTTAGGTGCCAGAGCCAAAACACAACCAAACAAGGCGGTGACCTTAATATTTCCCTACCATTGTTTATCATACGCCAGCATACACAAAGAGACTGTCAAAACAAAAGCATCAATTTCTGTCTGCCACAGCATTTCTGATATGTTGGATGTGTTGTAACCGGAACCTGCACACCCGCCTGATACTTAATTTTGTTGAAAAAACAAGTTAACCTATGTTCTACTCCAGTTTAATGTTGCACATGAGAATGGCTATCATTTCAGTGTTTCCCCATAAACCTCCTCCACCAGATAACGTCTGTTGTTACTGTTCCTTTAACATGCCCTTGCCAAAGAAAAAGGTGACCTCATTTCAGCTTCTACATCACTGTGTTTCTACACTATCTGCAACTATATCTATCTGCCAGCATGAAGACGGCTCAAGCAGATGGGCCTCCTGCCCCAAGCCTAGACCCCTTGCAGTCTTCAGCTTCAATGAACATGGTCATACCTCATTACATCCCTATCCCTTTATGCTGTCTCCCTTTATGGTGTTGTCATAGGAGACAATTCCCATTCATATAGGTTCCTCTTGGCTTGTAGAAGTCCAGGGGATAAAGTGAAATCAGACTGATCATATTTTGTGAGGAATATGGTGGATGGAAGGCTATTGAAAGGAAAATAATAAGCGCCGAAATCTGTTAGTGAATAGCCGAGTATTCAAAGTTCAATTCAATTCAATTTTAAAAATTAACAGATATGAAAATGTATTATCTCTGCTGCTTCATGGGGTGCAAATAGGCTACAACCGATAGCGAGCAGCAAAATACAGCAAAACGTGTACGTGACTAACCTTGTGTCCACAAGAGGGAGCTATTATTTTTTAAAAGCGCAAAGATGTTTCCGGAAGTAACCACCGATGAAGACACTTGTGTACTACAGAACAGAATGTCGACTTGAGCAGGGATTCAGGGAATGTCTTTTGCGTTTGCATTAACAATGCGCAGTCGACATAACATCTATGCCTGTGCTGTCTTTGAGGTCAGATGAACGGCTGCATACGTATTATTGTATAATAAAGTACATGTTGTAGCACATCAGGAATCATCTTATACAATGCAGCACGTGGTTACTGCTCCATGACATTCACCTGAACTGTCAAAATAAGTAGCCTATTAGCGACCATGAGCGTCCTCGCTAATTGTTGTAAGAGTAGAATATGGGGATATAGTTGGACTCTGAAGTTGCGGCATTGGGAAAATGGACATTTGGAGAAACTGCGGCGAGCATCAATTCACATAAGTCATGCAAAGAAACCAAAGTTGCCATGTTCAGTTCAGATAACCACTTGTTTACGGCATGCACATTTTAAGTCAGTCATAAATTCCAGAAGTTTTTCCACTACACGTTGCGCGTTTAAAAGCAATAGAAACACGACAGAGCACTCCAACGCAGAAGATGAAGATGAAGGAGGTGACGAAGATGTCATCGGAGACAGCGAAGTTGACGAACTTTTTCACCAGTTTGTGCCAACAGCTATTGGGGATGGAGATCATAGAGTACTCATAGTGCACCCTGACGTAAAGTGGGGGAGTAAAAAGCAGTATCTGACCACAGGTGAGCAGACAGGAACACTTCTAAATCTTCTAGATCTCTGATCTAATCACTACTCACAGATGTACCGTGAAATTCATGATGTCCCCTGTTATTATGATCCCTCAATATTTGCCAAAGCTGAGCTCCAAATGGCAGAGGCAGTTGGTCTGGTCCAGACACTGCAAAACTGGACAGTGGTCAACAAGGTCATCATGTCTACTAAGACGCCAGAGAAAAGGAAGATATTTGGCAAAGGCAACTTTGAAACCCTTACAGGTTTGTTGAGTTTGAATTTGTTTTGAATGTCACCTTGCTGTCATCCTTCTTACAGACATCAAGCAAAATGTGAAAAACAGCTAAACGTAGCCTACTAAATCTAAGTCTATAGGCGATGGGATACGCAGTACTACGCCGTATACACACTTCAAAAGCATCACCATCTCAGGGAAGGATATATATATATTATACAGTATTAAACAAAGATTCTAGAACAGAGCTTTGTTCTAGAATCTTTGGTATTAACATTTGGGGTTGATCAGTATACCCACTACAACTAACGGCTACATCACAGTGTATCCACTACAGCTAGACTACACCACTGGCATTTACCACTTGACTATTCCCCAGATGCGAGTAGCCTACTTATTGCTGCACTAACTATGTCCTTGTCACATTATATCTTGATTGTTTTCCCTTTTTGTAACTTGCTTTGAAGAAAAGGAACAGCTGAATGACTGAATGTAAATGAAAATTCCTTTTCTTTCCTTCAGAGAAAATAAGGAAGACCCCAGGGATCACCGCTGTGTTTGTGAATGTAGAACGCCTGTCTCCATCAGCTGAAGTGAGTTTGCGGATGAGTTATCCTTTCCTATCAAAGCTGTATGGTGTCATGATTGTAATCTCACTGTCTCATCACCGTAGAGGGAACTACAGGAGGCATGGGGGGTGAAGGTCTTCGATAGATATACAGTGGTGCTACATATTTTCCGCCGCAATGCTCGCACCAAAGAAGCAAAACTTCAAATCTCCCTGGCAGAAATTCCACTTTTAAGGTAAACTGGATTTCAGTTAAAGAAATCGCAGTGCTTATTCCATTTTCTACCAGATAAAGCAAATCTCTGTCTTTCTTAATGGTTTTATATTAAATATCATTATGCAAAGTTAGTTTGTAGGAAAAATAAATGGAATTTGATTAGGGATTGAAGTAAATTATTATTGTCAATATTTCATTTTGTAGGTCACGTATAAAGAATGAAGTGGCGAACCTCGACCAGCAAGGTGGAGGCTCAAGATACATCATGGGCTCTGGTAATGATTGCAGAGTGCACACACTCCACATTGGTTAAAAGTTCCTGTACTGTGGCTATATATTCCCCCTGACTAATCTTCTGTTGTTCAGGTGAGACGGCCATGGAGGTGCAGCAGAGGCTTCTGAAAGAGAGGGAGCTGAAGATCCGAGCGACTCTGGAACATCTGAGACGGAAAAGACACCTGCTCCGCTCACAGCGCAAAAACAAAGACTTCCCCACTGTGTCCGTCATGGGCTATACCAACTGTGGTAAGCCGTTGAAGAATATACATTCTCTCCAGCTAGGCCGTATACTACCTGTATAGTTACCCAAAATGAAATCTGTGCCGAAAGCTATTCTGTGTGACCAGTGCGGGGGTGGTGGAGTAGCAGTTGCATCGCCACCTGTAAATCTGTTGGCTCTGGGAAATACAGTATCAGACACCTTTACCTTTCCCTTTTGACCAGGCAAAACCACTCTCATCAAAGCCCTGACGGGCGACGCTGGCCTCCAGCCCAAAGACCAGCTCTTTGCCACCCTGGATGTCACAGTTCACGCTGGGGAGTTGCCCAGTTACATGACCGTCCTGTACGTTGATACTATTGGTTTCCTGTCCCAGCTTCCCCATCAGCTCATCGATTCCTTCTCTGCTACTCTGGAGGATGTGACACACTCGGTTCGTACCTCCAGTTTTCCCCAAAGGTTAATTACTGTGTAATACAAATAAACAGGCTCTATTACAGTTTTTTTCTGGATTGATTTGATGCTTGCATCAACTCTGACATATTGTCAAGACAGTTAAACAGTCAACAGTCAAAACACAGGCAGTGATGCTACCACCACACGCACGCACTGTGCATAGGGCTTAAGGACGTCGGGGCACCAACTTTTCATTCTTCTGAACGCTTACAATGTCAAAATACAGCAACAACATGTTACATGCAATTATGATATGGATCTTCTCAATCTCCACTATGCAGCAGATGTAATTTCAATGTTATGCTACTCCATTTAATTGGGAACGCATCTTGAGTGCGCACGAGATGGAGGGGTGTAGAGAGAGAGAGCGCGGGGGGGGGGGAGATTCAGAATTGTTCAGCACAGGAAGCAATAGAGTTTGGGGTCTATAAATGACATCTGTGTTAACTGTTTTGCATAAGGGTGTGAGAAATGTGTGAACACATTTGCAAGAGATGACTTCTACTATGCAAAGAAGGTGTTCGTGAAGACCAACATGCTCCTAGTTTCTTTAAACAGGTCAAATCAATTGAGAAAAATTGTAAGAGACCAAAACAAATACTTACCCTTTGCTCAGGCATTTTATGATGTTTAAATTGCTTCATATAAAGTTCTGAAGTCATTTCATTTCAATTATATGTGAATAAAAAGAGTAATTTCTACAGCTATACAGTAATTTCCCGCATATAAGCCACATTGTGTATAAGCCGCAGGACAGTGTTTTAACACCATACTAATTGCCCCCCTGGTATTAACCTCCAGAAGATTTTTTGCAAAATCGATGTATAAGGCGCGGCTAATAGTCAGGAAATTATGGTACAGTCTTAACTTGAAACTTGAAACACCTGCAGTTAGCTGCCTAAAGCCTACCTTACACTGACAGACTTTGACAAGATTTGGTAAAGATTCTTGAAAGATTGTAGTCTCTTGAGTAAAGCTTGAATGAGGGGCATTAGTTAAAAGACTACCATCTTTCAAGAATCTTTCCCAAATCTTGTCAAAGTCTGTCAGTGTAAGTTATGCTTTAATAGTAACTCTGAGGTAGAGCTTTTCTAAGGAATGACGCTACATCACAAAAAAATATATAACCATACACATACGGTCTGTACACTATGACTCTCTCAATTGATTCTCTGCTCACCCTCTACAGGACCTCATTATTCATGTGCGAGACATCAGCCACCCAGAGACAGCGTACCAGAAGGCGAACGTCTTGAACGTCCTTAAGAACTTGCAGATCCCTGACAGACTCATGAACACAATCATAGAGGTCCACAACAAGGTGGATCTCATCAGCGAGTAAGACTTTATGTGCATTGCATCACCATGGTCACTGTCTCCCAGTCAATGTCAATGCCAATGGCAATGTATGGTAATCATTTGTGCCTGCCAACTCCATATTGTCCCCCAGGTATGAGGCCACAGAACCTGACTGCTTGCCAATTTCAGCACTGAAAGAACTCGGCTTGGAGGATCTGAGACACAAGGTGGAGGAAGGAATAATGAAATCCACCGGGAAACAAATCCTGTCCCTCAAAGTGGACCTCAGCAGCCCTCAGCTGGGGTAAGTGAACGTTCTAGAAACACAAATGCGGAAATCTGGTTATAACCTAATGATTAACATGTTACGCAGCCACACGTGATACCAAGCTGTTATGTGCTTATGTGTGTGGATAGATGGCTTTACAAAGAGGCCACTGTGCAGGAAGTGGAAGCTGGGGGAGACGACTGCATGGCCACCGTCAAGGTCATCATCAGCGTCGCCGCATATGGTCGCTACAGGAAGCTGTTCCAGAACACTTGACAGCAGGACAGGCTGTCCTTGTCTCCTAGCTGCACCCAGACTGCTACTCTGCCCTGCTCTCAAACAGCTTCTATCTGCCACTGATACCTGCTGTGGTGGACTCCGGAATCTTGTCAGCCAAAGAAATGAGGAAGGAGACCGAAATAGAAAATGGACATAAAAAGTGTATTGTTTGTGTAACAGTAATGTGACTAATGTACAATAATTCTGCCAGCACTTCCCCTTTGACCGTTCATTTGTCATTATGTAGCAGGCAATGAATGTGTCGTACATATCTTTAGGCGTATCATAATGCAGTCCAGTCTTCCCTTTGAAACAATAGCTCATGATACCTCAAAGTGTCCTGTTAGGCCAAGGTGTCAAACTAACCATGTTCACATGACCGGATGAATGTATAGTGAATACTCAAAAAGTGTAAAAAAAGGTTCATCAATAAATAAAAAAGTGTTTGATATTGCACTGTGATATTTGATATGGCAATCAGGTAGTTCCTTCTTTGGAAGGGATGATGTCAAAAATCCTTGTTCATAGTCAGGCCTCTCAGTCCCCATGGCTCTGGGAGGCTGGAATCAGTTTTTTGTTCAGCGCGATGATCTGGCGGCAGAAGGGAATGAGGCCCACAAAGTCTCCAGCGATGATGTTGAGGCAGCTGAGGCCTGGGCCAGGCCTCTGCTCCTTCAGCCACTGCCTCACGTCGTCCCAGTTCTCCACGCTCAGCGAGCGCAGCGACTCGCGGGGGTGAGAGGTGATGAAACAGCGGCCTGCCGTCAGGTTTAGGCCAGCCACAAAGAACCCATCTGCACAGGAGACACAACAAGGCCAAGACATTGAGGGAATGTTCAAAATAGAGCGGTAGAAATTGTGTGCTGTAAGCTAATGTATGGTGCAGTAATGTACAACAGAGCATTTCATGCATAATGTACAAATGTGATGTAAATAAAATTGCATGTACATTGTTTCCTTCTGTGAAGCATCTCCATTCCATCAGAGCTAGGACTGACAGACTGAGAAGAAGCTTTATACCTGTAATTTCACAATAATTATCTGCGGCTTGAATATTGATTTTGCATTTTCTTCTTAGCAATTTCTTCAGCTATGAGGTTAATACACGGTGGCAGCTAATATAGAGTTAATATGGTTTCGTTTTCTCGCAACATGCATAAAATATTGTCCTGGGCTTATACACAATGTGGCTAATACACAGGAAATGACTGTACTGTGTGTGTGTGTGTGTGTGTATATATATTTATTTATTTATATACCCCCCCCCCCCTTTTTAAAACATAGAACTGGATGCAAGTTGCAATCCTCCATTTCACTGCACTTCTACAGCCATGCATTTGGCAAATAATGGGTAAGACTAGTAGTTGATGTCAGGTATATTTAGACAGCCTGAAGAGCTTGTAAGATGCACTGAATTTTAGTCATGTGTCCTATTATTTAAATATTCAATAAATCATATCATTGTTTGAAATATCCTTAATGTGGACGTCTAATGTCCTCTCACCTGGGCGGCCCAGTGATTTCTCCCATTCCAGGTAATCGATTAGGCCCTCTGCTGTCGGCTTGTTCGCCCACAGATAAGGAATGGCAGGCCAGAGCTCGTTATGCCGGGCAGCTGTCTGGTCATCATAGGACAGAACCACCTGGTACCTGAGGCTCCACAGATGCCGCAGGGTCACAACAGCCTCCTGGTGAAACAGGAGGACGTCAGATACCAGCACAAACACTGTGCCCACGTGTGTTTAAAATAAGGTGGTCAATTATTCATCGTCCATACAGTTAATAATTACTGTACATCCAGCCAAACCCAGATAAATACACTGTTGCTGAAGACATTCTTGATATTGTATGTGTGCCTGTGACCACTATCTCACTCACCGTGCGTGGGCAGAGTTTTGAGGCAAATGTTCTCTTGAGAGAGTAAATAAACGTTTCGTGCAGTTTCTCACTGAGTCCTTCAAAGTTCCTGCAGGCTAAGATGACGATTTCCTTTGGATGGGAGTCGAGCCAACTTGCAACTTTCTGTAGTGTGTCCTAGGAGACAATAGTTTAAGTCAGGCTTACTTTCTTTGTTATGGTAAAGGTTAAGCATAAATTCTCTGACCAAACAGGTAATTCCTCTTACCAGAACTGTTACATGTGTGTATATGACATGTGTGAAGTACAGCTCATTTGACATGTCATTGGGTTTGTGGGCTATCCTTAGGTCGAAGTAGCGGATGCCTGCTTGGAGTTGCTCGACAATGCCTTTTTCCTGTTTGTATAACATTGGTGAGGAATTAGCAAAATTAAACACTGTATGAGTAAAACCATATTTCAGAAATGTATTAAGTACTACATGACTTAAACCGCAGCACTCTGGACAACACCGACACGGCACAAGACTTTATGATTAAAAAACAGTTTTCTTGGTTGTTTGTTGTCTTTTTTCTGTTTTTTTCTGTTTTAATACATCTTCCAACACTATTGCGATTGACCAGTTGAAGGACTAGATTAATGGGTTTTGATCCAATCTCCACCTGGAGTCTAAATTGTTTGCTTGTGTCTGACTGACACTTGGAACTCCAATGACTGTATCATCATTGTTCAGTGCCCTTGTACTGGCCTGCCTTAATGCCCATGTAACTGCTGAGAATAATATTTGTGGACGTCCCATATGCTTTCAACACTGATGTCCAAATGTAAGCCCCTGTGTGCAGGTGTGGCCTGTAAATGACACACCTAATGAAGTATGCAGAGATATTCTTGCTCTATGGCTCTCACGGCAAACATCATGTTTTGAGAAGACAAATAATTATCTAAAAACACATCACTAAAGTCTGATATGAGTTCTCAATTTTGAATGTCACTTTCAGCACTCTTCTTTGATGCCTCCACATCAGAATAACAAAATGCAGAAGTGAGAACTGAGTTTTTAACTGTTACATTTTGACCCTTTGAAAAGCTATTAAAATCCCAATTTTCCTTAGGCCTGCTATGAGAGACGATCAAGAATGTATCTCAAAAGTAGTTCAATGTCTTTGTCTTTCTAATTGGCTGTAACTTATCCTTCCATAAGTAAGGATAGCATAGGCTACAGAGTGTGTCATTAATTTAGTAAATATCAAAATATCAAAATTGCAAAATAGCATCAAAATGGTGTTTAGACAAGGCCACACTGGAGGCTTGTTGATGTTGGCTATCCAAATGTTGTTAATATTTGGATAGCCTCCTTGCCTGTGTTGTGGCCCATCTGTAAATTACAGGTCGTGTGATACAGTAGAAGAGACCATCCAGAATCCTAAAGGTGTCCGACTCCGATCTAACCAAAGGTGAGGTGATATCCAGACAATAACTCATGGTGTCATGACTGCCTGCAGAAACACAGAAGTTGTCACACTTCATCATTCAACCGTTTAAAGCAGGAAGGTCAAGATGTCTTGATTTAGCAAAATTCCGAAATTCGTCTTCATGACTTATCCTACCTGGGATGGCGAGATTTGACAGAGAGACGTCCCACAGCTCTTCGGACAAAGCAGACATCCAGTCCCCATAGTCAGAATCACTTTCAGTTAAATCCATCTGTAGGCTACCGATACGGAGGCTTGTGCGATTTGTTTACAACAAGTTTCAGTGTAGCCTACAGAAACTCTATTTTAGTTTATGGTAGGCTAGCTTATTGTCACAGTGTAATGAACACAGTCGACCCAGGCTACAACTTAATTTAAATGAATCAATTCATCTTTGTCGTTGAGTGCTGTGCTGTGCTGTCTCTGACCTGTGGGCTGTCTTGCAGTGTTAAAAACTGAGCGCGTATTAAAAAAAACTGCTACAGTAGCCTATCACAAGCTGTAACTGATACCAGGTCATTTCCTGGTTCTTGTCATTTTACTGTCTAGACCCCTGACAGGAGAGTTTAAAAGTGCCTAACTACATCATTGAAATGTAAATGTGATGTACTCACTTTTGTTGACAATCATTCGTCCATGGTAAAAAGACAGCTATCCCCTATCAGTTGATTAAAGTAACCCGAGTCAGCAACGCTGACTGACAGACATCAGACAGGTAGCAAACGTGACGTCATGCTTAAGACTTCTGTCCATAGGCTATTTTGTCAATTCAATGGGATCTAATCATGTGAGTGCCTATCTAATTGTTACTGTGATTAAACTAACAATTTGCATTCTGAAAGAGAGATGAACAATAGCTAATTTGATCAGATATTTTAATAATTTCCTTTTCAAGTCTTTGCCAACAATACCCATCAGGCCAACATGGGAGGGTCACAGGTTGTCCTAGAGAATTGAGGTTTGTCAGCATTCCTGTGATAGTAGCACTAGCCTACACTAGCCTTACTCATTTTAGCCTCTCAACAAGGATGGAATTTACTTGTTAATGCTGCATTAGTCCTTTGACTTGTGGTGTGGGAACTTCTTGAAAAATTCTGTATCAGAAAAAAGTCTGGGGTAGGCTAGAGGCCTTCTTCCTCTTTCCTAAAACAAACTGAGAAAAATATTGAGGTTGATAAGAGAGTCGAACTGAGAAGTTGAACTGAGTTATTAAATGCCCTCCATCTGGCAGAGTTGTCTGAGAATGTGTTCATTTTGGGCGCACTTCAGCCTGCCTCCCAGTGTGTAAAGCCAACCCAGCAGTGACATATTTGTTGTCAGAGATTATTTCCAAATAGCAGGACAGCAGGGGATTGTGCTGTTGTGCTGTATGCATGAACGTTACGACAACCACAACAACGCTCTGTCCTCCATGTGGTGAACTTGTGCCTGCCCCACTGGTCTTCTCTGATGGGAATGTGATGTCAAATGCCCTTCTCAGTCTTTCTCTTCCCTTCTCTATACTGTAGCTCTCACTTCCCTTCTCTATAGCTTCCCCCTCTATCCGTCTTCACATACATTTATGGTTAGGTTTCATTTTTAAAGAGCTAAAACCAACAGAGAGAGAGAGAGGAAAGAGAGAGAGAGAGAGAGAGAGAGAGAGAGAGAGAGAGTGGGGGGGGGGGGCGGACGGGTGTTTACTCAAGAGTAGTAGCCTACGTCCCTGGTCACCAACATGAACAGTACACCTTGTAACAACGCGTGACCTGACATTTCAACTTTAGACATGGTGCTCTGGATATACTCCAATCTGAATTTTGATTGTCACATAATTATTTTAAACAATAAAGTGAACTTCTTTTGGTATACCATTGAGTGTGGTGACAGCCAAGATGAATGGTTTAGTCCAGTGATCTCAACCCTGACAGTGTGTTTGTTGTAGGTTTGGTTCCTTTTATTTTAGACCTTTTGAAACATTCTTCATATTTTTTGTTCCTTTTGTTTTGCTGGAAGGGTGCATATTTTCCACAGTATCATTCGCACAAGTCCTGCTGACACAAAGCCCATGCTTTCTTGACTGGTTAATGTGGAACAGTTGCAGTTGAGTTGTATAAAAAAGTACCTCATGCCAGGAGTCATACTACTGGTAGCATGCATCCAAAAGAAGCAGTAGGCTATATTGTATTCCTACACCTAAATATATTGGTATTTGGTTCCATGTCATATCTGTGAGCTTGCATATAAGGGTTATACAGGTTGTGATGTCGGTGACTATTTTGGATTCTCATGCTAACCCTATGACATACAGTTTTTCTGTGCTCTATAAAGTTTCTGTGCTACTACTAACCAATGGATATGTGTTGTGCTTCAAAATGAATTAGCTTATCTATTCTACTGTCACACGTCAAATCTGTAAATGTATCACTGTCACTGTGAGATTGAAAAATATCAAATCCATTCAGGCTCTGAACAAGAAATTGACCTAATTAGGTTCCCTAATGTTTAGAATGAAAAAGTAAGACATTGCATTAACAGTAAGATTATAGTGACACCTAAGTCAGTAATAAAAAAGACCAGTGCATAATTTCCATTGTAACCCAGAAAAAACATCAGCATTTTAAGAGTGCAAATACATCCTATCAAATCCTGTCAAAATGCCTGAAGTAAATATTGATTCAAAAAACAAACTCACATTCGTTGATTCATGCTTACTTAAAAAAAAAAGAAAACAATACAATGTGCAAATTGATATGACAAAAAAAAAAAAAAAAAAAAAAATACAATTCAATATTACGAGGTCCGTTTCAGTAGCTTTTCATTCAGTGCAATGACGGTTGGTACAAACTGGCTCTCAGTCACAAAGTCCCCAGCAATGATATTGATTGATCCTGTGTTGGAGCCAGGCCTCTGCTCCTTGACCCAGGCCAGCAGTGTTGGGTAAGTGGACATGACCATGTCCTTCAGAGATTCAGTTGGATGGGAACAGATATACTTCAAGTCCTCAGTAAGATTGATACCCGTGACAAAAAATCCAGCTGGAAAAACAAACAAATGTTGTTGCGTTTAAATCATGTTGATGTTGTGGGTGAAGTGTTGATGAATTGACTGACAGAACTCTGCCATTGGTGCACAAGGAGGTGTGATTTTGTGATAATACATATACATATTAACGATGATGTGTTCAACTTGTGTTTTTTTTTTCTATATTCAGGTTTTGCATAAAAGTGTCAGCAAGTAGAATGTATTTACATATAAATTTAACATAGATCTTGACAAGTGGGTGAAAAGCGCTTATCAGATGGTAGGGAACATTTCCTGCTCCTACCTGGCCTGCCTCTCTGCTTCCGTCGCTCAAACTCCTCTATGAGGGCCTCAGCTTTGGACTTGTTTGCCCACCAGTAGGGAATGTGGGACCACAGCTCGCTGTGGCAGTTAACTACATTGTGCTCGTATGAAATGATGACCTGAAATCCTTTACTCCATAGGTTACGCAAGGTCACTGGCACCTGTTTAAGAGATACAAAAGGCATTTGGTTTTAAAGCAACAGTATGCAACAATTTACTAGTAAGAGCAACAAGAAGCATGCAAAAACTTGCAAACACCAACTAGTGTCTTGTTGGCACTGCTAGAAGCTTGCTTACATGGTGTCTTTTGGTGATGGTTAGAAATGTTATGCTATGACAGGTTTCCTTTCATTTTTACAGTGCGTTTGAGCCCGGAACACAAAATAACATGGTGCATATTTTCAATGGCTGTAGGGGTTGACACAAGTTTAACTGTCCTTAACTTGACCATATACATTAAAAAACTAAACTAGACTAACCCAAAAATAGTTGCATGATAATAGCATACCTCAAAAAGTGGCAAATGTTGGTGTGAAAAGTTAATATTTAGAACATGTTAATATGTATTCCCCAGCTCTTTAATTGATGAGGATGATGAGGATTTATATAGCGCATTAAATGCAAATCAAGCTGCTGAACCCTTCTGCACTCCTCCAAAAGATTTGACTATTCAACACCTTACAAGGCATATTCTAAGCACATAAGCACAGGCTGTTACACGTGAATGGCACATTACCGATTTTAGACACAGCTTTGCAGCAAAGACATTCTTGATGGTGGAGATGAGCATGTTGTGGAGCTCTTGGCTCAGACCCAGGAAGTGACTGAAGGACAAGATGACGACCTCGCGGGGGTGAGCATCCAGCCATTCTCTTATCTCCTTCAGCACCGTCTGCCGACAGAGGAGGCTACATGACTCTCGTGGATCACCACGAAGCTCAAAGTCATTTACATTAAAAGCCTGGGCCTTTTGCCTGGTGAGTGTGACCCCTATGGAACGTGTTGATTTTCATAAAATGAAAATCAACACATTCCCTCAGTCACCATGCAGTCGCCAGTCACTACACAACATATCTGATGTGCACAACATGACCTTAGTCATTCCGTAGATTCTATCTGAGGCATAATAACTTATACATAGACATTTCTTTCAGTTTGCCTACTTTCTTCATTGTGTAATTCATACATTTGGCCAGTTAATCAGGAAACACACATCAGCAGTTACTTCATTGTTATTTATGACAATTATGGGTTTATCACTGATGACGTGTCCAAGTATCACCGTGAGGTGTATTCAAGTCCTCTGTATCAAAAAGATCTCTTGGGATGTTGTCGGCCAACAGAGAACTGGTTCTTGAACCGGTTCTGTTCAGAATTCTTTTAGCCTTTGTGTTATATAGTGAACAACCCCACAATTTTCACCAGTTTTGAATGGAACAATGGAGGAGGTAGCAGATGGTGTAGTGTGTACAACTAATCTGTCAAATTACACACCCACTTTGGTTCACAAAAACTCACAAAACCCAACTATTTTTTGGCGCCAGCACTGAAAAAACCTTTCAGGTACTGAACTGATTTGTCTTTGGTCGAAATGCTCTAAATCGTTTAACATCTGGGGTGTGAACCAAAACAGAACCGGTTCTCTGTTGGTGGACAAGGCTATATTGTATTAGCGCCTTGGATCGTCAGGTTCCTCACCTCTACTGTAATTGTGGTGTACACTCCATGATAGAAGTACAGGTCAGTGGAGCTGTCATTTGGCCGATGGGCTATCCTGAGGTCACAGTATCGGACTCCACAGTCAAGCTGCTCCTTCACAGTACACTCCTGGTGAGGCCAAAAGAGCAACGTGACTTACAGGGCCTCTAAAACATTCAAGGTTCCAGTCCTCAGTTCTGGTGTTGAGACCGTTGATATTTGAGAGCTCAACAGCCAATTAAAATACACTCCTCCTGTCTTTTCTCTAGAGGTCATATATTGATTGACTGGAATAGTGTATGAGCCACTTTATTTGTTGATTCCCATAAACAGAGTACAAACACTAGAGCTAGTTGAACTTGAGGATAATGTCTCAGTAACTCAGTATCAATATTACCTTACTTTCAAATTCAACTTTAATCTCCAAATTAAGTTTTCAACTCCTCCCTAGGATGAAGACTGAGCTATAGAACTCCACCAGGCGAAATGCTGACAGAGTGAAATCTTGCTGTGTCCGACACAAGCACTTTCAGACAGGCTTTACCCTAAAGTGTCTCTATTTCATTTACACCAACATCAGCAAATGGAGAAAAGCATCTTATGGGTGCGTGATTCTTTCAGAGTGCATCTTGAGTTACAGCTACAGCATATTCACCTTCAGGCTCGGAGATATATTTGTAGTGGGAATTCTATAGTATTTAAACACTCATTCGCGGCATAGTGGGGTTTAATTGCATACATGTGACGTGTGGAAAGATGTGATGCGAAATACGAGTATAGTTATAATGTAAATGTGATTTAACCTTCACAATGTCCTCAGAAATCTAGCACAATGTTACCATCCATTCTGATCACTCATTGGATAACTCTAATACTGTAGTATTCCCATTTTATCTTTCTTGCACTTTGTTCAAATAAAAGTTGCATTATCCCACCTGTGCAATGGCCCATTTGTAAACAAAAGGGCGAATCAGAGGCTTCATGTACTTGTCCAGCTTCTGTAGCATATCAGGCTGGGTAAGGTCCACTGGGGACCGGTCATTTTTATCAAGGCAGTAGGTTATCGCATTATGACTCCCTAAAAAAAGCAGCATGTGAACAGATTAGTGAGGAAATCTTTCAAATTAGACTCCTTCTTTGCTAAGACATCAAAGTAAGCAAAATCCTGGGTTTATTTGTGGGCCTAGAAACGCTTTCACAGAGGACCTGACAGGATGCTTGATCAGTGTGGTGGGGCTGTTGCTCATTATCGACCTTGACAGTAAAATAGCGCTGACTGTTTGCAAGCACGCAATTTGACCCACCTCAAGTAACCACAGACTCAGTTAGGCATCGTTCATACCCTCTTTACTCAGTAGAACCATATCTCACACGGCAAATGTAAAAATACACCAAGTTTGTTAGTTATTTCAGGAACTGTCAACTAATATCCAGTGGCCATACAGCAAATATACAGAGCGCAGACATGCTGTATACTTAAATGGAAAAAACACCCAAGAAGAAAATCCATAGCATTGATAAAATTACACCAATGGATCTGAAAAAGTTTCACTCGTGTGTGTGTGTGTGTGTGTGTGTGTGTGTGTGTGTGTGTTAACAGTCAGCACCTGTTGTTTTCACTGAACATAAACCCACAAAACACTTCAGCGGTGTAGGTGAATGGAAGGTATAAGGTACCTGGGATGGATAGGTTACAGAGTGGTATGTCCCACAATGCATTGGGTAGATGTGCCATCCAGTTGTCCAAGGGCAGGTCTTTGAGTGGCACCTCACAGACATCAGACAAAACCACTGAGGACATCTTCAAACCTGCCAGAAAATAGGATTCACTTAAATTAAAAAATAGAAGTGAAGGCTATCTTGTCTGTTGAAACCTATTTAGTGGGACCAAGTGCTAGCCTGTGATCTAATAGTTTAACTCTGAACTATACAAAAAGCCAGTTGTGGAAGTGTTAGGCTACCATAATATAGTGTAAATTCCATGAACAAAGCTGTATTGTCTACATCACCAGTGATGTCAGATCGTGTAGGGTTTCACCAGTTATAGCCTACAAAGTGTGTGTCATTCAAAGAGGCTTTTTACGCCGGTGCATTATCACCGATTCTAGCACTTACCGTTCGGTTATTCAGTAGCCTATGCTGGAGGCAGATTGTGCCAGCAGGTCAATCTTGTTTCATTTTAATGAGCAAAAACAAATTACTTCAGAAGTGAAAGGGTGTGTCACAGAAAGACAACCACTCGAGCATTCCGTTAAAAACATAACTGTCAAAGAAAAATGAAGTCGATACGTAGTGTACTACTGGCCATTGGTGGTAGGCTATCAGGTTGAACTTTGGCAGGGTATCCAGTCCAAAATCCCACGGTGTTGGATAGAACACAGCAGACCGAAATAAGACAGCAGCGAAAAAAGGTTGTCCATGGACCCCGGAAGACCGCTCACATTATTCCATTTGAGCACTTAAACACGTCTCAATTCAGCATGGGACTGTTGTCTTCCTCCAAAATTACTGAACAAGACACCTTCCTAAAAACAAATTAATTTGCCTGCTTCTGAGACCACTAGTGTGCTACCGGTATGAATCGATGTCCATTTCGAGAAGGCGGGGTTTGAAGTCCATGTAATCGGCAGATGCTACATCAAACTCCTTTTAAAGAGCCAGTAGCAAAGTTCCCGCTGTAAAATAACGACAGCCTAACCGAAAATATCCGGTCCTCATTCGTCAAGCAAAAATTAACATAGGCTAAAGCCCCAATACTTCGACTGCGGCACCGTTAGTGGTGTGTAGATTAGGCTAGCAACTGAGAGTTGGAATGCTGACCGGGCTGTTTGCCGACAGTGAGCTTTTCCCAAATATCATCCGCATTGCTACTTTGTTACATTGTTACATTTGGTGCAGCATTTCTCAAACGACATTGGTGTAGGCTACTACAATGGTTTAAAGGGGAGACTTTAGAGATGGGAATATTGCGCCCCATAGTAATACCAGCGTTGATGATTTCATATTGCCTGAAGCCTATGGGATGACGTCTTAAAAATAGTATGCGTAAAATCTGAGGGTACACATTAATTTTCGCTGGAAAAGCATTGATTTATAGTCTAAAAAAAGAACTTACCCAGGCGTGACATTTCAAACAAAAATGGGTGGTAGGCTACTCCAGCTGAAGTGTCTTGAACTGGACTGTTATCTTTATTCTTTAAACTTGGTCTTTGGCAGAGATGTTCAAGTCCTGCCATGTATGGTTCTACCTGGCTTAAGAGTTGTCTTAGTGAGAATCATCTGATTAAGTGATGGTTGGATTAAAAGTGTGACTGGACTTTTACACCTGGTGTTTGCTACAGTCCAGCAGAATCTCCTACTAGATTACACTTTTGCTGAAGGTGTAGGCAGCAGACTAGGCAGTATTAATTTGTATGCATAAACAGAGAACATGGAAGATCCCAATGGATGCTGCATTTTTATTTATTTTTCCAAAAATAAGCCTATCTTATGTGTGGATCTTCCATCCTGCCTCTTTCCATAAGCAAGAAGGCCTACCTTTGAGCAGAGGCGGACATCTCAGGTCCAGAAAGTAGAAAGTTCGGTGTTATATTATTTATATCTGTGCATTTAACACAGGTGATATCACTAATCATCTGACCTGGCTGCTAATTAGGATGAGCTGGTTTACTAAATGGTAGGATCAAATACTTGCAGGACTTTCGCTTTCTGCCATAGTTGAAGTTGAATCCATTCACTGCATGGTACAGAGAAAAATGTCCATCTCAACAACTGTAATGGCAACAGTGTACACAATGACCCAGTGTACACCAGTGACCCCGGTTTGAAGGGGGGTAAAGAAATCGGTCTCACCCATCCAACACACTGCAACAGCCATCCCTCACCGCTGTCTTTCTCTGATGAGCAGCAGCATTCAAACCAGTGGCATCACCTCAGTCTGGCACCATTATATGTCCACCACATAGGCCTCAAAACAACAACACATGATTTCTCTCTCTCTCTCTCTCTCCATCCATCTCTAAGTAACCTAGTTCATATGAGACAAGTGTGATACATAAATAAGCAGATGTGAATAGAACAATCGTTGCATTTTAAATGGCGTTGGTTGGCCGGAGCAGGCCGTTTTTAAGCAGCCCCTGAGGCGCGCTGCGATTCTGACCCAGTGCGCTTGCTTTCGCATCCTATTCATGTTACCGCTGTGTGTTTACAACTAATGGCCCCTTGGGCTGGATGTGTCTCTTCTCAACACAAAGACATACCAACACACATTTACATGCTTACAGAGATTATTATTTCACAAACCAAAAATGTTACTGCAGCAATCGTGTAATGATAGAAAAACAGAAAAGGTAATGATAGAATTTTTTTTATATTTCAGAAAAATAAATATTTATTTTTCACATAGCCTGAAAACATGGTCTGTTCTCCTCTAGCCCTGCAGAAGTTGTGTTGTGTGAAGCTAAATTGAAAAAGGGGGATTGTTATTTGAAGGGGGAAGCTGTCAACTGAAAACTGCTTGAAGTAGCACATTCTTTCACTGCTCTCTCTCTCTCTCTCTCTCTCTCTACCTCAGAGGACTGACTACTGAAATGCAACAAGACAAAGCTATTAGTGCAGTGCCCCATTTGACTGCATAGCAGAGCTGGGGACCTCGTGCAAACCAATGAGGTCTCCATTCACTGCATGTAATCAGTGCCCCCAAAGCCTCCATTCATGTTGTTGGTCACGCCTCTATGATCACAGACTGAGAGGAGGGATGTGTGTGTGTGTGTGTGTGTGTGTAAGGATGGGGAAGTGGTCTGATTCTCCTCACAGTGGGTTTCTGGGGCAGTGGGTCTCTTATCTGACTAATGAGGCGTATTTCTCCACCCTTAGGAAAACTGGGAGACATTTATTACATCTCTGCTTGGGATGATGGAAATGATGACGACAACATTTTATTCTTCTCACTTGCTTTCTTTGCACATGATCAATAAACCAGCACCTGAGCTCTCTCCTATGCCTTTCCCCGGAATTGTGTGCTTACGGTTAGATATTTTACAGTGATAGAAATATGTATAAACCAAAACAACACAGCTTGTCAAGTTGCACTATTCTGCTTTCCATGTTGCTAAAAGTGTCCAAAAATATTCACTACATTGTCAATGAAAAACATTTTCTTTTCTCACAGAGGATTACTTTGTGTGTGTGAAGTACTTCTACATTCTCAACTAACACTGCCTCTTACAGTGAAGAATGATCCTGATTGACAGCGCTGAAATCTCATTCATCAGAGTATGTGCCCCACAGTCCATCAAGGAGAGCGAAGTCTGATGTGCAGAAGAGGTGCTTTCCGGCCACTCTGCTGCTGCCTGGAGAAAAATAATTGTGTTTGTGGGGAGCTTGCTGACCCAGTGCTAACGTAGAAAAGCTGTTTTGGTGCGTCAGGGATACAAGGTCCTTTATTTTCCTCATGGTGGACGGCTGCGGTTGTTTAGTGGGGGATTGAATCGACACAGGGTTCTACAGCAGAGTTTTGGGGCGGAGAGCCAAGGAGCGTTGAACAGCTACCATCCTAATGATAAAAGAGACTTATCAGTTTGAACAGTGGTTCGTTAACAAAATGGTTGTGCAACGTTTCTGCAAACAGTCCTGGGGAATGTTGTGTGACTGGTGACTACTTCAGAGACAAAAGGGCCGTCCAGGCAGAAAGGACAACTCAGTGGGCCCAGAAGGATGAGCTTTTAGTGACTTCTGCTTCACCTCAATGTGCATGGATGCTGACTGCAGATACTCACTGTGAGGAACAGTGCACAGAACACCTTCTAGTCATCCTCAGGAGACTACCAAACAAATCAGCTGACTAACTGCAATCATAACAATTTATTTTTTATCTAAACAGAAACACCACTTAAGTCAAAGAATTTTATTTTCAAGTTTATTGAAAAAATGGTTCTTTGAGAAGAAAAGAAAACAAACAAAAAAATTGTGGATATCCACCTTTTGCATTTCATCATTTTAGTGTAAAATATCAAGTCCTATGAAGTTCTCAGCTCTACAGGAAAGCACTGTTTTATTTTTATTTTGCATTTTTGTTTTTTTCTTTTGTATATTTTTTCGAGCTTACATCCATGCACACATCCATACAGTGTTTCTTTTGATCTGCTGCCAGACAGCACTACACTGCCTGATCCCAGCGACACGGGAGCTCACTCTGGAAGTTCACATAGCGCGCGCGCACACACACACACACACATTAAAAAAGCAAATAGGTTGCAAACAGTTGCACAGACACACACTTGGCCATGTCTCCTTCACTCAACACAGAGGAATGTGCTGCACTGACAGGTGCAATAAAACCAGCCTTGCTCCTCCATGCGGTCATTTCTCTGAGCTACCAGGACAACAGGGAGTTGATGCTGAAACTACATTATTATATATTTTTTTTTCTTTGAGCGGATGTCATCACCACAAACGCATTTACTTTTTCAGTCCCTGGGTTTAACCAATGACCTTGATGACCTTCAACTGAAACTGAAAGGTGTGAAAAGGAGGATGCTGGCTTTATATGGTGTGTGTGGGGGGTGGGGTAATGAGAAACTAATCAGTACAGTACATGGTCAAAAGGAGAACGATATTGTGCTATGAGTCTTCCACTAGAATGGGTGGGGGTGGGCTCTCTCACTGCCCGACCAGCCAAGCAGAGACAGACACTGCAACTCTGCAAATGCCGTGACAGGCCATTAGGGAACCACCGGGGTTAAATTCACAGCGAGAGACAGAGTAGCCTGCGGCAAGACCATCTTTTAAAAAGAGCATTGCCAAGGCTGGCAGGCCGGCCAAGTTTCACTAGATCCCACTTCAGGCCCTCAACAGCCCTTAAATCATGATGAACCTTAAGTACTACGAGCAGTGAGGAGAAATGTAAAGGAAGTGTTACAGTACAGTTAGAGTAGGGAGTGAAGATGGGTCACATCTGACGTAAACAATGGTGTTTAACAGCAGCATTTTAGGCAATATAGCCTCTAGAAGGGGCACCTCCAATCTCAATTGCTGGCATTCTGACAAATACACTCAATACAGGTGTTTTTGGCATGATCTTGAGAACAAAAATATACTGTTTCTAAGGCTTTTAGTCGATATCTGGCGCCCCCACCTGGCGGCTCAATGACCTGTGGTCTGCGAGACTCAAAGTCGGTCCACTCCACACCGCCCCCTTGTGGCTCATATTTACTCCAACGTACTTCACAGAGGTAAAAAAAAGTGAGCACCCTGAAACTCAAGTCAGAATCACAGTTGATTTCAATACAGAATGGCTACAACATGCAGTGCCACTGTAGCCTTAACAGAACTTCAACAACTGACCTCCATTGTAAAAAAAAACCCTACACTTATCTTAAACCATTTTAACCTGATACTGTCTCTATTGCTTACACAATTGCATTGCAACTGATACCAACAGCACTAACTGTGGATTCCATAATCATCCAAACACATTTAAAAACAGCTCAGACGAAAGTGAGGCTAATCATCTCAACGAGATACGGCATACATAGGATCTCTTCCAATTCCATTAACACACACATGGAAGAACCACTATATAAATGTTTCAGACTTTCCAAAGACTAAGGTTTCCTTTTTGAGAATAAGGAAGCAACAGGACAGCAAGCATGCTTACGCAGTTTCAGTAGACAGTTGAGAGAGAAAGACGGAAGGGATTCGATTGCCAACTTTTGACAATATTTAGTGACCCAGAAGTTGTGTCACCTCGTTCCCTCTTCCAAACGAACAAACACAAAACTGGCTTTATTTTTTTTTTTTTGCATAATGTCATAGAGAGACCATGTCACTGTTTATTCATGAAACATGGTAAAACATGCTTCGTCTGACATAAGTGACTATTTACAGCATAAAAAAAACAAAGTTGTTTTCATCCAACATATACAACAGAAACTTGAGACCCATCTAATGTTACGTACTTGGTTGATACTGGTGGAACTATTCATGACAAGAAAATAAAAACCCTGTTTGCGGAACACAAAGGCAATGCACAGCCAGACAAAATTGGTTGTTGTCAGTCCCAGCCAAAGGACCATGTGTCAAAACGCCACTCAGAACTAACTGTTCACAGGTGCCAATGTTTACACTTCACGGCTAGCATTGCTAACTGAAGTAAGCTAGCTTTCCAGAGCAAACACTGATTTTTCATGGCAAGAGGGCTTGGCTCTATCCAGAACCTCACAATCAGGGGCAACAAACCTGGCACTTGTGGACACCTGCATTGGCGTGGAAATCCCAGAATGTTTTTTTTTTTTTTCTTGAAAGGGGCAGTGAAAGTCGGGGAGAGGCTCAAGTTGAGTAGTGCTCGTGAGGCGCTGCACGATGAGATCGAGTCGTCACCTTTGTACCTTTGAGGCTCTGGACCCTAGAGACACTTTCCCCCGGCGACCGTCGCCGCCGCCACCGCCGCCCTTACCCGAGTCCCCCCGCGCGGGGCTGCTGCCCGCCTGCGGCCTGCCCGAGCGCTGCCGCTGCTGCTTGCCCTTGGCCTCCGACTCCGAGTCGCTCAGTTCCAGGTCCGGGCAGTAGCCGTCGCTCTCCGCCCGCCTCTCCCCTGCCGGCTTGGCCCAGAGACGCTCCTTCCCCGAGGACGACGAGCCCTTGCGGGAGGCCTTGTCCGAGCCCCTCAGGTCCTCGGTGGTGCGCACCAGGCTGACGGTGGCCTCCTTGAAGGACCTGCTGAAGTGCTCCATGGAGGACTTGTGGAAGGCCCCCTGCGCGCCCCCTTTACCCCCCTTCCCGGCTCCCCCCTCGTACTGAGCGTCCTGCTCGCTGGGCGTCTGACAGGACGTGTCCCTCTGGGCCACCGTACTGGGCTTCTCCGTGAAGCCGTTGGACTTTGCCGCTGATGCCGCTGACGCTCGGCTCCTCTCCTGGTCCCCCTTGCCCTTCCCCTTCCCGCTGGACAAGTGGCCGTGCAGTGCTGCGTGCAGTGCCAGCGGTTTGCCCGTGGGCTTGACGGGCAGCGTCGGGCCGCTGCTGGAGCCGCCGTCCCGATGAGAGTGCGCGGCGGCGGCAGCGGCGGCCATCAGACCGTTGGCGCGCTCCTCTTTCCGTACCCGGCTGTGGTGGAGCTGCGGCTTGCCCTGGCCAATCCCGCTGCTGCCCCGGTTGTAGACGTTGACGCTGTTGTCCGGGCACAGGGGTCCGTTTCCTGATTTGGAACAGCCTTTGCCGTTGCCTAGCGACAGCTTGGGCATCTTGAGCTTCAGTGTGATTCGGGGTGGAGGCCGGAACAGCAAGCTCTCCACTGGAATGGATACTGGAAGGCCTGAGGGCGGATAAACAAAACAGGGGAACAACAATGACATTCAGTTCAACTACCATGGCAACAGAAACATCTATGCAAAACACCAATGTCAAACTCAAGTGTTTGGGCCTCGTTGGGTACAAAAAAATAAAAGTTATCATCATGATTTTCAATTTTACAGGAGGATTTTGTACCCCATATGACTGTCCCACTTGCTTGCAAGCTCACCATCAAACATTTACCAATAATGACTAAACTGTACAGGTGTCAGGAAGAGTACAGGAGTGTGTTCTACCTGCACATAGCTCCTGGTTGATGAGCTTGACATGCAGGTTGAAGATCTGCTCCTGGGATTTGCTCTGGGACAGCTTCAGCTTCTCCCGCCGACTCACCATGTAGCACAGGTTCCTCACCTGGACAAAACAAAGCAAATCACACAGGCATCATATTAGGACACTGCAGACACAAACAGTCTGTCAGGCTACTTCAACTGAATTGAATCTATGAATGGAAGGAGAGGCATGTTTTGGGTCAATTGAAAGGAATTGCTTAATTATTTTAAATCAATTGAAGGAATTAAACTTTTTTGAATTCCTTAAATGGTTCCAACTTAACTAACTTCTCAAGGAATTTGTCAACATTACTACCACGAGAGCTCTGCTACAGGGGGACTTTAACTCAGTGGTTGTTTTTGACATGTGACACAGATTAGATTTTCTTCTGGCCTTTCAGCCTGGGCCTGATCTCATTGCGTGTGTAGACCTTATTGTGGGCATCACTCAGAAAGATCTGCTCAGGCAACAGTTGGAAATTGCTGAAGTAATGAAGTTCAAGTCCAAGTGGAAAAGTGCCCGCGTTTTTACGAAAACTTAGCACAAGTCACATTTCATAGGCGGCAAAACCCATCCTGTCGGATCTGATCGCACCCTAGGGCTGCAGTCAGACGCCAGGGTTTGATACGATGATGGAGAAAGCGACCGGCAGCCCCACTCACCCTCTCCAAGTCCTGCCTCAGGTGCATGAACATGCGCATGCGCGTGTGGATGCTGTCCTCCTGCGGCTGCAGGAGCTGATTCTCCTCCTCCTCCTTAGGGGGCAGTAGCGGCTTGTTGAAGCTGCTCTTCCGCTTCAGCTTCCAGTACTGGAAGATGAAGTCCAGCAGCGCCGGCGCCAGGCCCAGCTCCTGGGCCAGCTCAACGGGCTGCACCATCGAGAAGAACTCCTCCTCCAGCTCCAGGAGCTTCTGGGCTCGCAGGCCCACCTTCTCCGTCTCGGTGGGCGGCTTGGGCCTGGCCGGACTCGGGCTGGGGTTGGGACTGGGGCTCAGGCCCGGCTCGCCGTCTTTGGGCTTGCTGTGCTTCAGGCAGTAGGACTTGAACTTGACCTCGTCGCCCTCGTCCAGGATGGTCTTCATCTCCAGGCTGTGCTCGAAGGCGCAGGTCACGTGGAAAGGAATAGTGCAGTTCTTCACCGAGCACTGCAGAAAAGGGGAGAGAGAAGCAAAAACGGCAAACATTAGTCAGCTACAGTGGTACAGTGGTCAAAACATTTCTCAATGCACCACGTTCACCCAAAAATCCCACCAGAAATCCCCCCTTGACATTGTTGTACATGGAACAATGTGAAAGGGAAAGAGAACAGCACAGTTTATGGTCAGCTATCGTGGCACCACATTAAGGAGTGCCCAGTCTTCCCAAAACAGCACTCCAACTACAACCTCCTTGAGCACTGAAGCACAAATGTATTGTTGTAAATTTAACTACACGCTTTTTCAGAAGCTATTTTTACTCATCGCTACCCTGATGAATTTATACTCAACTGCTAGTGGTACCATGTTAACGAGTGTCCACTCTCTCACCACACAACTCAAAGCTACACTCTGAATCAAAATCTCCTTTACGACGAACATCGTCACCACACTAGGCCTCCAGTCCGCATATGAAGGCCAGTCTGAGCACACTCAACCCCGTGACAGCACTCCATCCCAGCCCTCCTCACCTGTATGCAGGCTCCGGTCTTCAGCTTACACAGGCTGCATATGAGGGACCAGCGACTGGGTGGAATGTGAGATACTTTGGTGATGGGCTCCATCCTTTCTGGACAAGCGATGCTCACCTGTGGAGAAAAACAAAATGACCAGTCAATGACCGGTTAGTTAACGACAGTAAGTCTACTCTACACATTGCACATCTGTACATGTTGTTCATACATTGCTCACATTACATAGCCTTATTCAGTCTGCTATTATAAGGTAACTGCTAAAAAAACTGTACATTTTTTATATTTAATTTATTTTACTCTAAACCACCTTCTGTAAACTGTATACTACTGTCTACACTGCACTATATTTCTTGTCCGGTCTATACTTTGTATATCACATGGCACTTTCTGCTTTTTTGCACTTCTGGCTAGATGCCAAATGCATTTTGTTGTCTCTGTTCTTGTACTCTGCACAATGACAATGAAGTTGAATCAGATCTGATGTTATCTACGCAAGGCCATGAAAAACTGAAAGGAGAGTGGTTGTCAAATTGAGCCTGGCCTCTAAATTTGGGTTCAATCGCTTGCATGTGAGAGTGAGAGGTTAGGCCACAGATATATATACACAGGTATATATACCTATGGGTTAGGCTGCTGTGGGAACTCACCAGCCGATAGTAAAAGGAACATGCTCCTGTGTAATAACTAAACCAAAAGAACATACCTCTGGGATCCAGAGCGCGCAACTAACGTGTGTATGAACGGAACCAAAAGAACATACCTCTGGGATCCAGAGCGCGCAACTAACGTGTGTATGTACGGAACCAATAGAACATACCTCCGGGATCCAGAGCGTGCAACTAATGTGTGTATGAACGGAACCAAAAGAACATACCTCCGGGATCCAGAGGGCACAACTAACGTGTGTATGAACAGAAACCAATAGAACATACCTCTGGGATCCAGAGCGCGCAGCTAACGTGTGTATGATGAACAGAAACCAATAGAACATACCTCTGGGATCCAGAGCGCGCAGCTAACGTGTGCCCACTTGGTTCCTGCTCGCGTGGCCTTCATGGCACCGCCCTTCTTGGGGCACAGTAGGCACTGGGGGTTGATGCCGAGCACGCAGGTCCTACACAGCCAGTTGCCATCAGGGACTTTCACAATCCCGTAGCAGGCCTGTGGGGAGGACAACTGGCGTAAGGGACCTGGACAACCTCCACAATATTTCCATGACAACCTTCACCAAACTATGCCACAACATGAAGATCAGTATTACCCTGCCTTTTTATTTGAAGGCATCTACATTACAGTGACATGACACAGTCATAAATCTAACTCACGACAAAAAACGAATGACACTTCATTTTTAAATTCTAAATTAACATTTCACAAACGTTTATGGCTTGTTTGTAATGTTCATGACAGTGTCCTATCACTCTTATGTACATACTTTTAACTAGAGTGTAACCAAACACTTTTATGGTACCATTATATTATCCATTCCACACCATTCTATACTGTGTGATGCTTTGTGAGCTAAGAGTACACTCTGTGTAATAAAAGCATTAACTAATCACACCAATGGGGACGGAAGAACAGAGGAACCCAACAACAAAAGCACAGGGGAAGTGCTAATAATTCCCTCGCCATCTTCCCACACCCACAGTGCAACCCACAATGGCAGTGGCCACCGACCTGGTGCACGCAGATGTTGCACTTGTCACAGAACACCATGTCGTTCCCCTCCTCGCTGTCGGGGGAGCGGCACACATCGCAGATGACGTCCTCGTCGTACTCGATGCCCAGGCCCTCCTCCGTCTCGATGGCGTAGTTCATGTTCTCGTGGCACTGCCTCTCAAGGGCCTCCATGGTGCGCTCCATCGTCAGCTCATCCACGGGCATCTCCCCTGAGGGACAAGATGACACACGACATTACACTCAACACACACACACACACACACACACACACACACACACACACACACACACACACACACACACACACACAGACACACACACAGACACACACACACACCCTGTGTATTGCCTCCTGTATGAGGACACAGTCAGTGTAAACAAACATATACTGGTGCTTAAGATGGCTGTGCCAAAGGTTTTCAATGTTCTGCTGTGCACATGTTGGCGTGGCTCCACTGTTTCTGATGTGACAGCCCACTTAAAATTTCAAGCGAAAACACTTCGAGTGAAGTTTTGACTCACACATAAATCAGGGGCACAATAGTTCAGGCTGTTTCTTTGGAAAGAGGAAGAGATGGGTCAATGAAACTAGTTGCAATATCAGAGGCTGAGCCACTCCCAGTAAAAACTCACCATTGGACCAAGCTCCTGCCCTCACTAGAGCTTAACATTGTGTTAAGCGCTTTTTTGAACCTCGTTATATACCGTTTATAATGTTTTGGTGGTCTGCTATACAACTGTGGCTGTGTTCTTCCAATTCAATACTTTCGAGTCCAAGTTCACACCTCTATCAAAGGCATACAAGCCTGTTTTAGTTTTTCCTTCACAAATTCTGCCACTGGTAAAAAATGTCTGAATGGAATCCAGGGAACTAGCATGAGCATCCTTTAGCTGAGCCAACTCCTACCAGCTCTAATCTGACTCCTCAGCACAAACCCGGCCGACCCCAGCTGGTCCTCCCTCCGCATCGCTCACCCATCAGAGCCAGCTCGGCGTTCAGCTCCCTGAGCCAGTACAGGTCCATGTCGTCCAGGTCGTAGCGGCACATGGCTTCGGCCAGCTCCTTGATGTTCACGTAGCCTGTCTCCGCGGTGTCCTGGCTCCAGCACTGGATGTACTTCCTGGGTCGGGAGTAGAGCAGCTCCTTCGATCTCTCCGCAATGGCCCTGCAAGTGGCGGTAGAAAAAATACATGCAAAGGTGATTCAAATAGAAAAACAAAACAAAACAACAAAACAAAACAACAAAACGAAAACAATATTTGAACCAGTCAAAACATTTGTATGTGTTTGAAATGTGTTGGCGTGCTTGCTTGGTATGTTTTGTTTTCCGAACAGCCGTTCAGTAGTCAACATGTTGTCAGACATCTGTTATGCACATTCTAATGATAGCAAGACTCATTAAAATGACTTCCATTTAATAAACAATTTAACACCTCATAGAGCAGGCAAATGAATTGTAGCTAATTTACAACACTAATGGCCTTCTAGCAGGAAGTGGAACCAGGAGAAAGAGAGATACATCTTCTAACTTCTTTTTTTCTCATTATTTAATTGGTTTTAATTTAAAAGAATATATTGCTTTGTCATATATGGTCATGCCATAAAAGTAAGCCGTATCTTCAATGGGAGAGAAAAAAGAAAAAGAGATGTAGATAGAAACACAAGATAGAGAGAATAGAGAGAGAGAATAGATACAGAGAGAGCGAGAGAGAGAGAGAGATGATGAGAGAGCAAGGGGGAGAGAGAAGACATACAGACAAAAACACAGAAAGAGAGAGAAAGAGGGAGAAGAAAAAGACAGAGAGAGAAAGAGGGAGAGGTATAGTGAGGGAGGGCTGGGGGATGGTTTTGGGTCTAGAGATGAGTGAGATAGACAGAGAGAGAGAGAGAGAGAGAGAAAGAAGAAGAGAAAGTGAAAGAGAGAAAGGGAGAGAGCGCGAAAGAAAGTGAAAGACAGAGAGAGCGAGAGAGACAAAAAGAGAGAGTGAGAAATAAAGTGAAAGACAGAGAGCGAGAGACAGAGACAGAGAGCGAGAGAAAGAGAGAGAAAGCGCAAGAGAGACAGGTAATGTGTTGTGCACACACCTGAGGGAGGGCTGGGGGATGGTGTCGGGGCTGGCGGGCACCTGCACCCCCTTCTCCCACTCCTGCCTCCACGTGTCCGCCAGCAGGTAGTAGTCCTCCGGCGTGACATGGTGCGAGTCCGGCAGCTTCATGGCACTGATCAGGTCTTTGCGGAACACCTGAGGGCACAACAAGCCATACATTGAAGGTCCTCCAGAGTCCTCTCTGCTGGTGACAGGTCACTGACGTTTCAGCACTAAAGTCAGTCAAATAAAATCCTGTCTTCCACAGTCCTTATAGAATTTTTCTGAACACACACTGAACCTATGGCTGCAGAACTGTGTGGATTTGGATTAACGGACCAAATTTACCAAAAATCTGTGTCGGATTAAAATTACGCCATCTTTAATGCAACTTAATGCAATAATGAAATAAAATCACTATCTGGTGTGACATGGATGGAGGTCGGGCTCACCTCTGCCGGTTTCTTAGGGTTGGAAGCGGGGGTTCCAGGTTTGCTTCCATACTTGTTGGAGGAGAAGGAGGTTGAAGGACCTACATGGGGAAAACAATGTTCACACATTAGGGACCAAGTTGGGCTTTCCAGGCGTCAACAACACATTTGTCAGTAATGCAACAGATAGACACTGGGACAGACTGCACACACATAGCAGGTCAGGCTGTACTCACTCTCATTGTCAGAGCTGTCACTGCTGCTTGAACACCGGAGGCGTTTCATCCTTTTGTATCCTTCAAGACAGATTAAAGATGGTTTATTGACAGAATGGATACTGCACAGTCCTTTTCATGGCTGCTATACTGTTACAGTGCAAACAAAGGCTAAAAAACACTTCAACAAACAAGTAAACAAACACACACACACACACACGTAAACAGATATGGGTTTGAGGAAGTAGGCACTTCAGTTACACACTGACTTACCATAAATTTGAGGTCTACGCGCATGCTAGTGTGTTCCTCTGATGGGCTGGCTCTGTCCTCCTCTCATCCCTGCACACAGCATGGGGAGACAGTCAGTCAGACAGGGGCAAAAACCATACAGTGTGTGTGTGTGTGTGTGTGAGAGAGTGAGAGAGAGAGAGAGTATGTGTAAGAGAGAGAGAGAGCGAGAGAGAGAGTGCTGTGTGAGTGACTTTTTACTGTGTGTGTGAGAGTGAGTGTGTGTTAGAGAGAGAACGTGTGAAAGCGAGAGAAAGAGAGAGTGCCGGTGTGTGTAAGTGAGTGAGAGAGATTTGGTGTGTGTGTGTGTGTGTGCGCGCACGCACGCATGCATTTGTGTGAGAGAGAAAGCTCTGGGATTAAATCGACCCTAACCCCGTGTCAATCTGACTCACGGCCAAGTTGGACCTTGCTGGCCTTCAGTCAAGTGCAAAATATAAACTCAACTGAGGCTACCCACTGAGAAGGAAATAAACAGAGCTCACAAAGGGCTGTTCTGAATGAGGTTCTGTCCCGCTGATACCACTGAGGACTTTTCCTCAAACCCACATGGTCCAATTAAAATGAACTACAACTCCCAGCAGCCTCTGGGACTGTGGCGGG
Organism: Sardina pilchardus; assembly: GCF_963854185.1. Classification (NCBI taxonomy): domain Eukaryota; kingdom Metazoa; phylum Chordata; class Actinopteri; order Clupeiformes; family Clupeidae; genus Sardina; species Sardina pilchardus. The sequence continues at coordinate 18,171,405 of NC_085008.1, read as the reverse complement.
CGGCTTTCATGAGAAGGAAGTGCTTCGTATGGCCCATGTGAGGTGAGAGACGCAGTAAAAGGAGGTGCGTGGTATGACGCAGGCTATTAATGCATCAGTCACTGCCTCGTACACCAGAACTGCACTCTCGCTTCTGCATTTCCTGAACCTACAAATAAGACTTTATTAATATGACATGAGCATTAACAAACTGCAAACTCATTAAACCACTTATATCTACAGCAGAACAGCGGAAGTCCCAGGCCTTTCTCTGTAGAAGAGGTGTGAACAACCCCTACAACCATTAGCCTTGTGGACAGCTAATTTAGACCATCTCGACCACAACTGAGCCAAAACAGTCACTACTACTACTACTACTATTAGTGAAATCAACTCCACGCTGTCACCTCTTCTCTAAAATTACCAAGGGACTGGAAACGCCATAAGACGACTCAAAATGATATTGGCCTGCCTTGAGACAGAAAGAGAGAAAGAGAGAGGGAGAGAGAGATCTTAACAGTCTCAGGGAGAAAAAGGGACCCATTAGTTAGTAACACTCTGCTTCACGACCAACAGCCACACAGGAATGCAGAGAATGTCGGCCACTCATGTCTACAGCAGGACTGTGTCACGCGAGGGAGAGAGAGACCTAAGGACACCTTTGAGAGTGTAGGAGCCATTTATGTTCACCTTAGTTAGGTTAATTTATGTATTATTTATTTTAGCCACTTGGGGGAGTATTGCACTGGGTGTGGCACGTCACTGGGAATTAGGTAGCCTATATTTACAGGTGTGGTAATTAATTAGGGAAAGGTGTGGATGGTGGGGAACACACGGTTCTTACCGTAGCCGTGAGCAGCCACCGACAGCACGCCACAACATTTTATTTATCAGCACAAACAGCACTTTATTAATCAGCACCGTAAAGGACGATTTTATGTAATAGGCTATTTTTCTACCTCATAATAAACGGGAACACCACCCAAAGATAATCGATGTCTGGATCTAGGATTATTCGCTACGCGTTGAGACCACCTGCATACCATCCATGCCGAGGCTTATAGGATAGCCTCCACACCGTAAGAACCCATTCCTTTTCGTCTGGATATACGCTTCTGAATTGGACAGAAGCGTTCTGATCGTTTGGATATTGAAAAAGGACTGCCCGTTTCATTGGATTGATTACTGTCGCGGAACTTGGAAGTCTTAATTGGAACACCTGGAAGTTCTCACGTCGTTATCCAGTGCAGACCGCAATCACCGAAGGCTGGTGGGTACACTTTCATATTCCTCTATGCTGGAGTTGGAAAAGAAAACGTGGACTTTGAAAGTTAAACGATAGACTTTTCAGTGCTGCTGCTTCATAAAAATTGTCTGACCTGCTTGTGCTGTTAATTGACAAATTCCGACGCTCGGGATATTTCAAGTGCTGTGTTGTGCGTGCTGTCGGCTGCCTCCGCATAAGTAGGCCTAAAGTAAATTGTTGTGTTTTATAGAGCGCTTGAACTTGACGCGCTTAACACACAAATATGAGCGCAGAGGAAGACAATTTGCCCGACCGGGCCAAGACTGCTGTTGTGGTTACAGATGAAAATAAGATTCCCGATAAACCTAGTTCTCCTGTTGATGATTCGGAGAAACGCACAAGAAAATTAACAGCTAAGGGATTTACCATGTTGTTTGAAAACCTTCAGAAAAATCGGAAATTCCAATTTATGCAAGCTAACAAAATTAAGCAAAGGATTAATGTGCTTTTTTCTGAAAACATTACATCTCAAACTGTGTCTGATGTGAAGAAATGTCTAAGCAAATATACCACATTGTGCAAAGAGGCTTTAGAAACTCAAACTACTTTGTTGGAAATGCCTATGCCAGACCCTGAATACGAGAAGCAAAAAAAATGGCTTTTACAGAAAACAAAGGAAATGGATACATTTGAAAATGATGTGAAGCAATGGTTGGCCAATGCTGCAAAAAAGGACAGTGATGAGCTTGATGTGCTGTCTATAACAGACTCTGACCTAAGGCCTGAAGACAGTATATCCAATGTTTCAAGTAAAGGATCAAAACATAAAGGTCGCTCTTCTGTCCATTCAAAGGCTTCTAGTATTAATTCTGTACGTTTAAAGGCAAAGGCTGAAAGGGCTGCTCTTTTACAGTCTGCAGCTGCTTTGAGAAAAATGCATGATATTGATGCTGAAGAAGCAGCCCTTCAAATTGAAAAGGCAAAGCTGAAAAGAAAAAAGGAACAGCTAGAGGTTGAGGCCAAATTGGCTGCTGCGACAGCTAAATTGTCTGTGTTTGAAAACGTGTCTGGTGGTGAAGATGTGGTTGAGTATGATGAAGAGGATAATAGAGAAGATGCCATGAATGCCTATCTTAATGCTCATTTGAAATCACAAACATCAAGCTATCTGAACACAGCTCCTGTCTTGCAACTTCCTAAAACTGTCTCTTTCCAACAGGACCATTCTCTGCCATTGGCTGCACGGCCTAAAGGAAGGCTACATATTCCGCAAGCTCAGTCTTCAGTAAGGTCTTATAACCCTTTGTCTTCAGTGTCCTTTGCACCGTCTTCTCACAGGTCTGAAGTTCAGGGAAACGGATCTAGATTCAGCAACCCTATATCGTCAGGTTTTCAGTCGTCAACTTCTCAATGGAGTGAGCCTACAAATACGAGTGATGATGAAGCAAGTGGAAATGGCCTTGGATCTGGACTCACCAACACTACAACAGCAGGACTTCAGCAACTGACCTCACAAGGGAGTATACGTATGCAATCACAATCACATAATCATTCTCCTCGTGATAATGTTCAACACTCCACTCTGTATGACCTTATGCAAAAGCAAACTAACATCACTGCTCAGCTGGTTCAGAATCAAGCCTTAGCCTCCCTCCCTCCACGAGCTATCCCAGAGTTTGATGGTGATCCACTTAAATATGCTGCCTTTATTAGAGCCTTTGAGCAAGGTATTGAAAAGAAAACTACAGATAAACAAGAATGTCTTTACTACCTTGAGCAATATACCAGAGGGCAGCCAAGAGAACTGGTTCGGAGTTGCTATAACATGACTCTTGGGCAGGGCTATGATAGAGCAAAGAATCTATTGAAAGAGCATTTTGGTAATGAACTGAAAATTGCTGCAGCTTATATGGAGAAGGCTATGAAGTGGCCAACGATGAAGGTTGACGACACTAATGCTCTGCAGTCTTTTTCAATCTTTTTAAGGGACTGTTGCAATGTCATGGAAGATCTACGGCATATGGAGGAGATGAACGTGCCATCTAATCTTCGACTGATAATGATGAAGCTGCCATATAAACTGAGGGAGAAATGGAGGTCTGTCGCCTGGGAGCTACAGGAGCGCCGTGGTCACAGAGCTATGTTCCCAGATTTTGTGGCCTTCATTGAACGTCAGGTGAAGATGTTATCTGATCCTCTCTTTGGTGACCTACAGGGCATGTCACCAGACCCTTCCTCTAAACCCAAGAGCAGATATATTGGAAGAGGCCATGCTACTGTTGCTGCCATCAATACTGCCTCTGGACCAACTACATCAGCAACTTGGTATCAACAGCGCAGAGGGCCAGCTTCACAGAAGAATGACCAAGAGTCGTGCTGTGTGTGTAGGAGTCAGCATTCAGTAGAGAAATGTCCACAGCTTTATGAGATGACACACAGAGAGAAATTGGATGCTTTGAAAGTAGGCAGAGTGTGTTTCAGCTGTCTGAGGAGAGGTCATATGAGTAGGGAATGTGACGAGCCTTTAACATGTGATATCTGTAAATACAAACATCCAACTGTCCTTCATATCGAGTATAAAGCTAAAGCACAGGAAGTGTCAGTTAATAATGCACTTGTGTCATTGGAGACATGTGGCCATACTGGGGCCGGAAGTGATGAAAATGTTCTTTCTATTGTGCCTGTACAGGTGAAGACCAAGTTCGGGAGCAAGACTGTGAACACTTATGCCTTCCTAGACCCTGGGAGTTCAGCTTCTTTCTGTACCCAACACCTCATGAGGAAACTGAATCTTTCAGGAGTCAGGACTAGCATTCTTCTTCGTACTCTTGGCCAAGAGAGGTCTGTTGACACATTCTTGCTTAGTGGTCTTGAGGTTTCTGGCTTGAATGAGAATAACTTCCTAGACTTACCTGAAGTCTATACTCAGAGGACCATGCCTGTGAGCAGAAATAACATTCTCACTCAACAGGACCTAGAGGGATGGAAATACCTTGAAGGCATTAAGGTTCCCAGTCTTGAGGCAGAGGTGGAGTTGCTGATAGGCACCAACGCACCGAAGCTCATGGAACCATGGGAAATAATAAATAGCCAAGGCGAAGGACCATATGCTGTCAGGACTCTACTGGGGTGGGTCGTGAACGGTCCGCTGAGAGGTGGTGAGCCGTGCAAAGGCAAGTTTGGCCGTCCTGCTTTCACTGCCAATAGGATTTCAGTCGCCAAGCTACAGGACTTATTGGTTGCCCAATACAATCAGGAGTTCAATGAAAAGTCAGATGATGTGTGCCTTTCCCGAGAGGATCAAAAGTTCATGCAAATCATGGAGTCTTCAATTCAGCTTGATGAAGGGCACTACTGCTTTGATTTGCCTTTTAAGGCTAACGATGTCATCCTGCCAAACAACTACAGCATCGCAGAGCAGCGTCTCTTAAGTCTTCATAGGAAGTTCAAGAGGAACAAAGTTTATCATCAAGAGTACACAGCTTTCCTCTCTGAAGTAATTGAAAAGGGTTATGCTGAGCTTGTACCACAGCAGCAGTTGAAGCGGGCTGACGGCAAGGTGTGGTATATTCCCCATCACGGGGTATACCATCCGAAAAAGAAAACCCTTAGAGTTGTTTTCGACTGTGCTGCCGTGTATAAAGGAATTTCATTGAACTCGCAGCTGTTGCAGGGGCCTTACCTCACAAGCACTTTGCTTGGTGTACTTACTAGGTTTAGACAGGAACGTGTAGCACTGATGGCAGACATTCAAGCCATGTTCCATCAGGTGAGGGTGTCTCTTGAGCACACAGACTTTTTACGTTTCTTGTGGTATCCTGATGGCGATACAAAACAAGCTCCCATGCAATACAGGATGAGAGTTCATCTCTTTGGGGCTGTGTCTTCGCCCAGTTGTGCGAATTATGCACTGAGGAGAATTGTACAAGACTACAAAGACAACTTTGAACCCAGTGTTATGAACACAATACTCCAAAATTTCTACATGGACGACTGTCTTAAGTCCGTGTCATCAGAGGCCAAAGCCATAGAAATGGTCCATGAATTGACTGAAGCCTGTGCGAAGAGAGGATTCCGCCTGTTGAAGTGGACAAGCAATAGCAGTGAAGTTTTGGCCAGTATTCCTGAGCCACAGCGTTCCAAGGCCACCAGGGGGCTTAACCTGGATCAAAAGGCAAGTCCTGTTGAAACAGCTCTTGGTCTTCATTGGTGCATAGATGCTGATGTTCTGACCTTTAGAATAGCCATAGAAGAGCGCCCACATACAAGACGTGGCATATTGTCTGTGGTGTCGTCTATCTATGACCCTTTGGGTTTTCTTGCACCATTTACTTTGCCTGTCAAAAGGATGCTGCAGGAGATGTGCAGGCTGAACATCGGCTGGGACGCCAGCATACCTCGTGTCTTCTCTGAGCAGTGGTCCAAATGGCTGGCTAATCTACATCACATCGCCAAGCTCACAGTGGACCGGTGCATCAAGCCAAAAGACTTTGAAACACCTACTCTCCTGCAGTTGCATCACTTCTCTGATGCTAGCGAGTATGGCTACGGAACTGCATCATATCTCAGGATGGAGAACAAGAGAAACCGTGTCAGTATTGCTTTTATCTTGGGTAAAGCCAGGGTCGCTCCTTTAAAGCAAACCACAATTCCTCGGCTCGAGCTGACTGCTGCTGTCCTGGCTGTCCAGGTGGACAAGATGCTGAAGAGAGAGTTGCAGCTGGATCTCCACCCATCGGTATTCTGGACAGACAGTACAACCGTTTTAAAGTATATCGGAAATGAGACCAGGAGGTTTCATACATTTGTGGCCAATAGGGTGGCTGTAATTAGAAATGAAACTGATGTTTCACAGTGGAGACACATTGGCACAAGATTGAATCCGGCAGATGAGGCATCCAGGGGTCTAAGTGCTCAAGAATTCCTTGCATGTGAGCGGTGGCTGAAGGGACCAGAATTTCTCTTGAGGGGGGAAGAGGAATGGCCTAAGACCATCATGGAGCAATCGCCGATCCCTGTGGATGATCCTGAGGTGAAGAAAGACCCACTTGTGAATGCCTTCGTCTCGCACAGTCCACTGAATGCAACCAAGGTGTTTTTAAGTCACTTTTCAGTTTTTAAGAAGCTGATCACATCTGTGGCATGGATGCTAAGGCTTAGAGATGCACTTCTAACCTTGTCCCAAAAGAGAAAGGTTCTCCAAGCCTCTGGAAGCATCGGCCATGACGATGGAGACCAAAGAAAGGACCACCTTCATGCGGAGATGCAAAGAGAGAAATTAGCACTTCGGGGACAGTCGCTTACAACCGATGACCTTGAGAGGGCAGAAGGTGCCATCATCTCCTTTTTCCAGCAAGATAGGTTCTTTGATGAGATTGCCGTTTTGAAAGACGGAGGATCGGTCAAGCGAAACAGTGACCTCTACAAGCTGGACCCAGTGTTTGAGGACGGACTGCTACGGGTGGGAGGAAGGCTCAGTAGGGCTGCCATGCCGGAGGTGGAAAAACATCCGGTCATTCTTTCAAAAGAACAACATGTGTCCAGACTCCTCTTGAGGCATATTCATCAACAGCTGGGTCACGCAGGTAGAAATCACATGCTCTCTCTACTCAGGAAGCGATACTGGATTACTCATGCCAATTCTGCCTGTAGGAAGGTAATCTCCGAGTGCGTAGTCTGTCGCCGCCTCCAAGGAAAGACAGGGGAACAGAAAATGGCAGACCTACCAATAGAGAGAATTGTGCCAGACTTGCCAGCTTTCACAAATGTGGGCGTCGACTATTTTGGGCCAGTGGAAGTGAAGAAAGGCCGCGGCAGAGCAAAGCGCTATGGCGTCCTCTTCACCTGCATGGCGAGTCGGGCAGTTCATCTTGAAGTTGCTTATACTTTAGACACTGACTCATGTATAAACGCCATTCGTCGTTTCATGTGTCGTAGAGGTCAGGTGACGCACCTAACATCAGACAATGGCACCAACTTCATAGGCGCTGAGAGGGAGTTAAGGGAAGCTGTTACTAAATTAGACCATCAGAAGATTCAGCATGCCTTACTGCAGAGTGGCCTTGCATGGTCTTTCAACCCTCCAGCCGCATCTCACCATGGGGGGGTTTGGGAGCGGCTTATTCGTCTTGTGAAAAGAGTCCTTTCCTCCACACTTAGACTCCAAGTACTAGATGATGAAGGGTTTCATACCATTCTCTGTGAAGTAGAAGCCATCCTCAATAGTCGTCCCATAACAAAGGCCTCTGATGATGCGAATGACCTCGAAGCACTTACACCCAATCACATCCTGCTTCTAAAATCAAAACCACACCTCGCTCCTGGGCTTTTTTGTAAGGATGACCTGTACATGAAGCGGAGATGGAGGCAGGTGCAGTTCCTGTCTGACCTCTTTTGGAAGCGCTGGGTGAGTGAATACTTGCCGCTACTTCAGGAGAGACAGAAGTGGGTGAGACCAAAAAGAAGCTTTTCCATGGGAGACATTGTGGTTGTAATGGATCCTGTCACTCCACGAGGGTCCTGGCTGATGGGAAGGATTATGCAGACGTACCCCGATAAGAGAGGTTTTGTCCGCTCCGTTCGACTGAAGACAAAAACGGGTCAGCTGGACCGGCCAGTAACGAAGATCTGCCTTTTAATGGAAGCTGAAGTGTCATAGATGAGGACCCGACTAGATGACCTGACCACGGATGTCTCGGCTAGATGACCTGACCACAGATGTCCCGGCTAGATGACCTGACCACAGATGTCCTAGGCTCAAAGAAGATTCACTTAGATTAGCTCTGCACAAATGGCTCCTTTAGTTTAAGTTGGGTAATTTTGGTAATTGTGGTTAAAGTAAATATTCACAATTATGGGGCCGGGGTGTAGGAGCCATTTATGTTCACCTTAGTTAGGTTAATTTATGTATTATTTATTTTAGCCACTTGGGGGAGTATTGCACTGGGTGTGGCACGTCACTGGGAATTAGGTAGCCTATATTTACAGGTGTGGTAATTAATTAGGGAAAGGTGTGGATGGTGGGGAACACACGGTTCTTACCGTAGCCGTGAGCAGCCACCGACAGCACGCCACAACATTTTATTTATCAGCACAAACAGCACTTTATTAATCAGCACCGTAAAGGACGATTTTATGTAATAGGCTATTTTTCTACCTCATAATAAACGGGAACACCACCCAAAGATAATCGATGTCTGGATCTAGGATTATTCGCTACGCGTTGAGACCACCTGCATACCATCCATGCCGAGGCTTATAGGATAGCCTCCACAGAGAGTCAGCGTGTGTTTAAGGACATAGGCAAGCATAACAGGTCTGCCAAAGCCTTCACTGAGCCTGTTACATAACCGTCTACAGCTTCCTCCCAGTGACCTGAAAATGCTTGACTAGAGACTGGTGTTGGTGCTGGACTTGGGAGGTGGTGTGACGGTGTGATGGGGTTATGGCGTAATGGCACGAATCAGGCAATCGTTCTACAGGCCGACCACACAGGAAACTGAGTGGTCAGATGTGAAACTTGCTGTGCCTGTGTGAGGCGGCACACCTCAGCTCTGGTCTCAGAGGTCTTGCTCAGCTGGGGTCAGAGAGAGAATGTCACTGGTGGCCCCAAGTTCAGAAGAGCTTTCTGCTCAGCGCTGGTGCTGGTGCTGTGATCTCAGAGATCAATCTACTACCATCAGCAGCTGGGTAGTGTTTTCACCACAGCTGAGACTGAAAACACACACACACACACACACACACACACACACACACACACACACACACACACACACACACACACACACACACACACACACACACACACACACACACACACACACACACACACACACACACACACACACACACACACACACACACACACACACAGGGCGTATTCAATGTAGGTGACATAGATATCGTTTACATGCACTTCAGGATATGGTGCTTACATGACCACAGAGAAACCCACTTATTTATATCCCTGTATAGATGATGAATACTAGTATTCTGGTTACCAACAATAAAGTTCTATTAGCACACCTTATGCCTATTTGTAAAGCAATCGCGCATTCGCATGAGAAACCGGCATAAGGTGTATACATGGAAAAGTGTCTCAGTTTCTGAGTACTTCACCTAACATAACCCAATTGCTCAAAACCAGGATAAGGACTAATGCCGAGTTCTGAAATCGGGATATAATGTTCACATGTGTAAATAAATACAAAACCGGGATACTTCAAAATTACAATTAATGTGCACGCAAACGCAGTCATATTAACAAACCTGGGTATGTTTTCTCACAGTAAGTGGTAGACCTACTAAAAGAAGGGCCCTATGGCTTTATTTGGCTAGGAAAACGAAGCTATAGTGCCTGCCCAGGAACACCCCCTGGCACCAATGGGTTTACCAGTACATTCTTATAACTATGCTGTGATAGCAGCCCGGCAATCAAGATGACTGGCTCTGTGTTCCCATCTTCATACATACATACACACACAAACACATACATATATGTATGTGTGTGTGTGTGTGTGTGTGTGTGTGTGTGTGTGTGTTTGCGTGTGTGCATTTTTTTTTTATTCTAGCGATGACTGCAATTTTTTTTAAAATATCCTTATTTCTACCGTCTATTTAAAACGACCTGGAATGATCAGAGCTATAGCAGATATCAAAAAATAAAAAATGAAATAATGACTAATAGTGAAGATTTTAAAATGCATTGCAAGTTTAAAGCATTTGAAAATGCATTGCACGTTTTAAAAACTCCAAGGAGTCTTTCCCAGATACAATTATGGTACATTTAAGAGGGAGAGAAAAAAGCGTGCCTTGAGATGGTCTTTTCCTTTTGTTTGTTTAAATCCTCACACATACCGCAGGCCTGGCTGTGTACACTGCTGAGGCCACGCTGCATTCAGTGTAGTGGGCGGGCGAGGTGGACGGAGGGTCCAGGCCTCATCAGTGACACAAACAGGCCCGCTCGTGACTCCACTCGAGCGCTGTGCGGCAGACATCTGCAGCTGACGCTTCGGCCACTCACGCAGACACACACGCAGACACACACGCATACACAACCAACGACACACAGACAGACACGTATACACACATACACACAACTAAACACATACTGGGCCTGATTGTGCGCCATGACGACCGTCTTGGTTCTAATAGCAAAGTGTTAAGGGGCCATCCTCCGGCCAAAGAACAAAAGGCACGGCCTAACACAACAATGGATAGTTAAAACACAGAGAGGGCATCCTTCTGCGTCTGTCTGTCCCTGCTTCCGCTGGGGCGAAAACAAAGACCTCTCTATACAGAGATGGGCCACCCAGGTTAGGTGGGCTATTACTGGAACTTGTTTTTGCATGAGGCACTCTCCTTCTGCAGTGCAAATGAAAATAAAAGCTCACGCCAACCAGTCGAGAGGAATAAAGAAAACAAATGTAATCTTTCCAGCAAAGGAGTCACTGTTTAGATTTTAGTGTTACAGTTTTGTTTTGCCTTATCCATAATGATCACTTTGAGGTGTGCACTTGGATGCTTTGTTGTTTTTTCAGTTGTAAAAAGCCAGTGTTGTATATTTTGACGTGTAATGCAACCTGCAGAAAGTTGTTTTAAGAGTTTAACACTAAAGATGGAGCATTAGTCCTAATACTTCCAGAAAAAGAAATGCCGTTTTATCATGAGTAAATATGAGAATTAGAGGAGAGAGGGAGGGTCCATGTTCTAAAAAGAAAATGATTCATGTCAGCATGAAACATCTGAGACTTGGCAGCCTCTCAGTGTCCTCCTGGTCTGTTTCCATTGATTAGACCCCACCCCATCCCCCTCCAACCCCGCCAGCGAATAAACACAATACCCAGCCCTGGCCACATCACCATCACCCCCCACTCCAGCTTAGGGAATGTAGCTTTACACTGCACAGGACAGGAGCTCTCCACTTCGGCCCCACTGCCTATGGCTCTGTATTCCTGCTGGTAGGCTCTGCATGGTTTCATAGGGCCTTAGAGAGTGTTGAATGAACTGCCTAGGTTACAAAGAGCATATCAAAGCCACTGGCACAAGAGTTTAAAAAGATGTGCCTTGGGATAGATGAGACTTTAAAAATGTGGTGAGAGGGGGGGTGGGGGCTTGTTTTAAAGTTGTCTCATTTAATCCTGCATACCAAATAGTTATATTTGTTTGAGTGAAATTGTATTTGCAAGTGTCTGTAGTGTGCCTCCGCACTGTCACACAGAGGTCCACATGGGGGAAAGATAGAAGCGGGCGCTTTGGGGAGACATTCCAAAATTCCTCCTAAACTACTTCCGTTCCATCAACTTCATTACCATAGCATTTCATTGTAACTTTACAGCAAGCGCAAACGACTGAGCAATTAGAACTACCGTCCCTATGTACACGGTCTGTAGATCTTCACAATATTATACTGTACGTTTTTTCTACTTATCTAAGGGAATGTACAGCACAGTGAGTGCCTTCACAGGTTTTAATAGAAAGTTACACTGATGACTTGTATTAACGTTAGCTAAAGTTAACGTCAAAGGGACAAAACATGCATGACAGTGAATTATAGAACAGTTTGTCAGCTAACGTATACCCGCATGATACCTGCATCTTAGTGGAATTAGGCTATTGAATTATTAGGCGTCGAAAATATACTACAGACTACTAGGCTTTGCTACACTGTGGCGTTCTTATGAACAGAAGCGGCTTTAAACCACATGTCCACCCGGATAACTAAACAGTTAGCATGCTAACTGTCCAGAAATATAGAGGATAAACTGCAGGTTACGGAAAATCTCTCATTGACACAGTTAACGTTATCTCAGTCTCATAGCTGGTGGCATAACCATGCAATCCATTGACTACAACATTTTAAGTGGCAAATGGTCATTAAAATGAGTGGGTATATCATGGCCACCACTCTACATAGAGTAACTTGGCTAGATGCTTATGGCCATTTTCTGAAAATGTCGTTCCCGTAGAGGATTTTCTGACGGCCTTGGCGCCAAACTCGAGCCGCCGTAGATGACGAGGACACAGCCTTCGACTAGCCGAAATCAAACGAGGGCGCCACCACTAACGTTACTCGTGACAAAATTGCACTTCCTAAAAGATACGTTCATGGCCAACCAACACCGATGTAACAGCAATTCAATCTGCACGATCCAAATCGACCAAGGAACGTTTCGCTTTGTCCTAGTTTTATGATAAATCCCGAAATACCCATCTATGCGCAAGAGGAAGCAGGCCTAGCTGCATGGATAAACCATCCAGGGCAAGCCTTGGCATACTGAGCCCTCAAACACGAGCAGTATTGTTCATGTCACGACCTTACCGTAGATCCAAAATGAGCTGTTGGAGTTGATTACGAGCAGGACTGTCTTTCGGAGAGTTACGGATGAGCTGGGTCGTTGTGTATGAGATAAATAGGAATATTTTTTAGTTGTTCTTTTCCAATTCCACACTGTCAATTTCCCAGAGCAGCAATCTCTTTTCCACCACGGCACAACAGCTCTATTGTACCGCCCGGGCCTCCGGGTCCTAGACTCCGCCTCTTGCAAACCCTTTTCCTAGCTACCCGCATAGCCGCTACGTTCTGTATACGATTTCACCAAGCTGGCATCGAAACGGGGCCTACATCTCATTCACTTGATACTGATAGAGTTGAGGGCAGGAAAGTAAACATAAACATAGAAGCCCTATTTAAATGAATAAATGATATATAGCATGAGTGTGTACATTCATGTAAATAATGTCACATTAGTCTCTAACAGTTTTTGACAAAAGAGTATATTGTAATATGATGTTACAATCAGCTCTATAAAATTGTATGAATATGAAAACAAACATTCAGCAGTACAAAAAGCACACGGTTAACCTGGTTTTGACACATGTACAAATGCTGTATCATTTGTTTTTTGGTCACAGGAAAGATCAGTGTACTCTTAACAATTCAGAAATTCACAGATTCATAGAGACCAAGAGGAAAATATCACTTTAGTGCAACTGTTTTTTTGTTTGTTTGTTTTGTTTTCTAAAGTTGTTTCAGAGCATATTACAGCTATCAACGTCTACAAAACAGTAAAGATGAGTTTTGGACATACAGGCCATTGTAACAAAATAAGACATTTACAAAGACTGAAAAAGTAAGAGGCAAAATGTCTCAGACACAGCACAGTACAATATTCAAGACATCTTGGTTAAATAATCACTCTCCATTATCAACAGCTACATTTCAGTATATATACACATCTCGATCAACTATAGAAAAATCTTAGAAAATGTTTCATTAATGTAAAATCTGTGTATTTTTTACTAACATTTTTTTCTGTTGTCTCCTACTTCAGCACTATTAAATAAATACCTAGAGACAATCATGAAAAAAAAAACACATTCAATATAACAAAATAATTAAAATCAGATTGTCTTGTGTGCTTGTCTCTGTTTGCCATCAAAGGAAATGCTTTGCACAGACAGTAATACCACAGTGAATCACATACAGCATGGTGTGAAGACGACACACATAGAGCGAAAGTACTATTAACATACATTCAATAAATAGTCTCATCTGCAAGGTAAATAGTGGTTTTGACAAGAGATAAGTGATTGTTGCAAAATGAAGTTGACTGTCTGCAACTCAATTCACAATACTGCCAGTAAAAAGAGGACGGTTACCAAACAAATGTTCATATAAAACAAAAACCCTACATCCATGTGCTGTGTAATTTTGTCCCTGTGTCTCACAAGCCCATTTGCATATCTGCAAAGTTGAAAAAGTTGTCCACATCTCGGGAGGACGTATCCTTGTCTTCAGAGACAAACACCTTAGCAAACAAAACAAAACAGTTCACTACAACTTTAGCATCTGTAGAGGAATAAAACCATGGATACATAATTCCAATTTCGATCGATAAAGGCAAATACATAAGGTGTTTGAAAATTACCTTGGAACCACTGAAGACATCATTGGCAATGTTACGGCAGGTCTCCACCACACCATCTCCGTTAAACTCCAGCGCAACAACTGGACCTACAGTCACATATCAGAAAGTAAGCACCGTCTACACAAGATTTCACAGTGACAGTATGTTGATTTAACAGTTCTAATTGCTGTTATAACATTGATATCTTCATCTAAAAACACCTGCCACGAATGCAGTTTACTGAAACAGGATGGTCTTACCCTTGGCAACCCACTCAATCAGGCCCTCAGAGTGATCTCCAAACACTCGGCTTACATCCTCAGGGCGCATGGACACTTCTTTGGTTTGTACCAGCACAAAGCCCTTTCCAGTTGCCTATGCAAACATGAACACATGCAAAACTGACTTATTGAGATTTCATTGTTTCTTAATGTTTCATTTCTAAATCATCTGAGGATTAATATAGTTGGTAAGACGAAATACTCTCGGTCACACAAACAAACAAACACACACACACACACACACACACACACACACACACACACACACACATTCTTGCATAGCAACTCTAGTACACATCTAATGCTAAGTCTGACCCTACATTCCCTCAGGTAATTAGGTTAGACTGAAACCTCTACACATGTGCAACTGTAAACAAGTTCAGCAAGTTGCATCCACCTGTATTGTCTAAGGGTAGAAACTATCCACAAACACACACCACCAGATGGATAACTGCTGCCACAAGGCACCTGCTATAACAAAACTAAGCTGCTTCCAGCCAGCAAGGTGGCAACTGCACACAGCTTTCAGAGCCAAACGACTTAGTCTGTACAACATGTATTACTACAGAATTACAGAAGTCACACCCCATTAGTCACAAATTTGCCACTTTAACATTTGGCCAATGGAAATTTAAAACATTTCAAAATATCTGTGGGTGTGAGTGAGGCAAAAGGAAGTCAGTGCTGTGAGTTCCTAATCTGGAAGGAGAAGCTTGCTATGAACAGTAGTTTCAATTTCACAAATTCTTACGTAAATAACACACTACTGTGTTAAAAGTTGTCTGGAGAAGACTTTGTGGTGAGCATTGCATCACACAGACTAATGGCAAATACTAAATGAAACATGATATGTGCTGCTAAGTAAAAAAACTGTTTTAGTGAACAGATTTTACTTTATTTTATAGCCTAATCCCTGCCTAGATAGGCCTAGAAATAACATACGTTTCTATTCAAGACTGGCTCAGTAGTTTCCCTTGGGTGTCAACTCCCTCAGATAAAATCAGGATCCCAGCACTACACTAAGCACTGATCTCCTATGTAACTCTTCTGTGACGAAGAGAGTGCAATTGGTCTTACATACATTTCTTCAAAATACCATCCAAGTCATCACAAACAGGGATGAGTCTGTATTTCATCATCGTAAAAAAAACGAAACAACTACACACCTCATCAATGAGTTTTCGGGCATTGGCAGTGGTGTAGTCTCCAGCGAAGAAGACAAAAAGACAAGACTCATCGCTGCCCTGGCGTCTGCCTCCTTTGGTTAGTGGGACAATACTCCGCCCTACTTCAGTAGAGATTCGAATGGACTTAAACTCAGATTCTGAGTCTGGCAGGGGAACGTGGTCCAGGACGGCTACATCCTCTGACAACAGGCTCCAATTGGTCTCCCCAGAAACTGGGGTAAAATCGTGGATGTTGCTCCAGTTATTATTAAAGATGCTCAGGCCTGCATCTTTGAAGTGGAAGGCCAGATCGGGATAGTAGTACTGGTAGCAGGAAAATTTCATTCCTGTGGAGGACTCTATGATCGGCTGTGTGGCACAACACAGAAACACATCCATCTTCTTGCAGTCCCGTGTTCGGAACTGCTGGCATGCTACTACACACTTAATGTCTTTGCAGTCTCTGAAAAACACACTGCCCTTCACTGGTCCGAGCATTATCCTGCAGTTCACACAGTCATCAATTGTGATGGTGGCCGAGTGGTCGAACACGTAGATGTTGCAGTTTTCACACTCTTGGATGACAAACTGCTGCCCATTCAGCTTGCCTGGCAGGCGTCCCACTGTGGCATCCTTGAGGCCAGTCAGCATGAAATCTTTAGGATCAACCTGAATTAATCAAAATGGAAAAAAATTTAAAAAACCATTACAGCATGCAGTACTGACTGATGTAGGATAGTGCTGTTCAACAAATGGCTTGTGGTTAGGATACAGGGGTTAAAATGCTGTCCAACAGACAACATACGATCTCAGTGTCTTCAGGTCTACACAACTAGGACTACAATGCTCCAAATAAGGCTGGGCATAGCAACGAGATTGTCTCATACCCCCCACCCTTCTTCATTCTAAAAACCGTCGGAGTTTCAGGAAACAGTTGCATCTGTTGTACAATCCAAAATGCTTGTTTTCTAATGAGTACGGTCTACTGGACATTGGGGGATACTGGTTTGATGATCAGCAACTGCAATTGCATAGCATGCAGTCACGTAAACTGTACGTGCAGTGCTGTCTTTAAGCCGATAATAAGCTCTATGTAACGATAGCCCACTGTAACATGCAGCGACTTGCATGCTTGGTAAAAAAAAATACTAGCTATCGAAGATTAACTCGATTAAATGACATCCGAGATAACACCCTGGTCCTGCACCAACAAGGTAGTTCCTTAAAATAGGCTAATTTTTAAATCGAAGCTGGCAACTTTCACGAAGTCTTGCAGGGGAGGTTGCTAGCTACATTTTCTGAGTGGACTTTCAATAGGATGTCAGAGCGAGCGTAATGGAGATTGTACCTATTATACCCCACTATTTGATTAGTATCAAACAGCTGAGAAGCCACAATTTGTATGAAAGAGCAAAGACACGGACAGATGTGTTTACAGTACCTTTGGTCGTTTGTCCCAGCTATATTGTTTTGGTGCCTCCTCTGTAATGTTGGTACTTAAAGTGGTGTCATTAACCTCGGTGCTAGTCGCAGTAATATTGTTGGTTGCGTCCTCTTCTATATTCGTCAGAGCAGGCTCCTTATCAGGAGATTTTCTCCTAGATTTTTTAGAGAAGAAGCACCCCATTTCAACGACCAGTCAGCTACCTGTTACTGGTAAAAAAGAATGTAATATCCAATGGTGTAGCTCCTGCAAATAATGTATTTTCTCAATAAATACTTGGATTAACCCGAGGCCTCAAAACATTCTCCGACTGCAATAGGTTGCTGTCGAGTTTAGCCAGGCGTTAGTTAATCACGCACTCTACATAAGAGCTTCCCGTTTCCTTAATGTTAGACAGCCAATCAATGGCTTGCACTTTGTTACTTGGGAACAGCGAATCACAACAAAGGCATAGGTCTGTAAAGGGGGGCTACGTGGGTCATCAGGAGCGAATCAAAATAGTGTGGGCTCAGAGGTGGCAAGGGCGTCGCCATAATGATGTTTGGTTTATCTGTTTCTGTAGCCTATAATTTATCAGCCTGGGATAGCCTGATCAGACGTAAACCTCCAGGTGTTGACAGAAGGCATAGCCTAGTGAAATATGTATGGATATTGTGGTTTCTTTGTACAGATTTTGTTTCTCATTTTATTTCACCAGGTGTGGAGGGGGCAATCCTGAATCCTGAATATAAAACATATTCTATAAATAGTATCATGATGTTGTAACAGCGGATGTCACGGAGGACAGCTTGCTGTGTAGCTTATAACGTAAGCTACTCCTTTAGGCTAATTCTTAGCTAATTATAGGGCTTGTCCTAATTATAACCTACCACTGAAATAAGTGATATGATATATAATTCGTTAGTCTACTTAGGACAACTATTTATGAAGACATTTGACACAAAAATACATTTGTTTGTTAGTGGGCCAAGAATGAGCCAGCAATGACACTTACTAACTGTGGTGATCCTACATTTTAATATGCCTACTAGTATTTTTATTGTATTTTATAGGCCTATATGCTCACAGGTTTCTCTGGCTGTTCACGCAAGCACACCATCACAAGCTCTCCATTCCAGACATAGCAAGACGCAGGATGTCATAGACAGTTTCTGAAAACACATCCAACCAAAGTATGCATAGGCTATCATTCAGAAACTATAATTATACACTACAGGAATTACTCAGACTATGCACATAACCAGTGGAACAAGACAAGAAAAATTCATGAATGAAAAATACATACTGTATCACATCCAGGGAGAACTAGGGTCTTTGGTCTTAAAAGGTATTGATAGCGAGATAGAGTGAAAGCCAATGGAAGTAAGTAAACCAGGCTTTCAACATTTTTTAAGATGGTTTTGACAACTCAGAGGTCACTGCACAAGCATGATTTTCTGTTTTGTATGTGCCTTTGTGTGACACCATGGCAGGTCAGTACTTAGAGACTACACAAGGTGCTAACATTGTTTCTGAGTACAATGTCACAAATTGTGTTTGAAATAATAAGGCTATTGTATTATTTTCTGATCAATAACTTGGATCTTGAGCTACACCTGATCACACAAAGACCAGGTTTAGCTGATACTAGCATACAAAGTATGTGTATTGCAAGTATAATGCCATAACATTTTGGATTAAATAAAAATATCATTTAGCCACTTAAATTTTATGTACACTATTAGTTTGGTATCAAAGGTAAGCTAGTTTGGAAATAATTTTCCCCGATTTTGACACTAGGGGGTGTTGTAGGCCTAACATTCACGATTAACTCCAGGACTGCAGTTTGGTATCTTGTTAGTCTGGTAGTCCAATCGTTGTTGCAATCATAACAAATGCAGACTCTGACAAATATATTCATTTGAACTCCTACACATACACCTCTTATCACACCTATCTTGCATAATATGTTAGCTGCTTTATTTCCCAGAAATGTAATAGGACATTAATAAATGTCTACCATGAAAATCTATCTGAGAAGAGAAATATTGTAGAAGAAATATTGTAGAAATATTGTTGAAAACTTGTAGAGACATATTGTAGAAAACATCACCATCAACTCACCAGTATGGAAAGAAACACCCACATTGAATTCACAAATAAGCAAACAGACAAAAAATAACATGTAATGCATGGGAAGATACAATGGGTGTCCACAAACTTAACACTAACTTCTGCATAGGCAAAATCTCTGCGCTTAGAGCTCACAATACAGCATGCAGTGCTCTGCAGCAGTGGCAGATTGATGGCAGGCTCACAATAGTTGGGGTGCAATTTGGTGAGGGCCAACTTTGTGTTTGGGACAGAGGAAGTCCAGCCATGATGGATAAGATAGATAGATAGATAGATAGAAACTTTATTGATCCCCAAGGGGAAATTCAAGGTCCCAGCAGCTTAAGACACCACACACAACATACAGTACAATGTAAACAATGTAAACAGGAAGATTAAAAAGCAAATCAACAATCAACAATCAACAATGACTAAAGGAGCAGTAGAATACTATAGATAAGGTATGCATGAATGTACTGAGGATTGGTACTGTGATCCAGTCTGAGGTGTGTGTCAAGTTGGTAGTGCAAATAAGTCCAACAGTGCAACAGTGCAAGATAAAATTCTAGTGACCAGTAATAAATATGTACAGTACAAAATGTAAGCATAGTAATAATAATAACAGTACTAATATAAATATATGGACAATTAAAATAAACTTAACATAGTAATAATATAAGAGTTAGACATGAGGGTAGACATGTAAGTCATGCCATGTAAGTGTAAAAGAGGGTGGAGGTGCAGATATACTATGCATAGAAGTCCAACTCTCCTTTTCCCTTCAGTGAAGCATTGTACAGTTGTATGGCCCTGGGTACAAATGACTTTCTCAGTCTGTCTGTTGTGCATGTCATGGAGCGTAGTCTCCAGCTGATCAAGCTCTTCTGCTGTATGATAATGCTGTAGAGTGGATGACAGTCATTGTCCAGGATGCTGTGTAGCTTGTTCAGGGTCCTTTTGTCTGATACTGAAGTGATGCACTCCAGATCAGCTCCCACAACAGAGCCAGCCTTCCTTACCAGCCTGTCTAGTCGCCCAGCATCCCTCTTCTTAGTGCTTCCTCCCCAGCATGCCACAGCATAGAAGAGGACGCTGGCAACAACAGACTGGTAAAACATCCAGAGGAGCTTGCTGCAGACATTGAAGGAGCGCAGCCTCCTCAGGAAGTACAGCCTGCTCTGCCCTTTCTTGTATATTGCTTCAGTGTTGACTGACCAGTCCAGTTTATCGTCCAGATGTACGCCCAGGTACTTGTATGTGTTCACCACCTCCACATTGACCTCCTCAATGGTGACTGGCAGCAGAGCAGGCTTAGACCTCCTGAAATCTACCACCATCTCCTTGGTCTTGGTCGTGTTGAGTTGTAGGTGGTTGAGTCTGCACCATTGCACAAAGTCCTCCACCAGGCTCCTGTATTCCTCCTCCTGCCCATCCCTGATACATCCCACAATTGCAGTATCGTCTGAAAACTTCTGCATGTGACATGACTCCGATAACTGACTGGCTGTGGCTCTGCAGTGATTATAGAAATGAGACGCCTATCCAGCCTCCTTCACCTGTCATGGGTCGGCTGGATGAGAAAGTGGGCCTGTCTGAATCGATCCCCTCACCTGTTCAAAAAGAAGCCCATACCTCACCCACACAAGACTGTTCCCTTTAACTGAGGCAATCGGTTGGGGAACAGGAATTTGATGAATATAGAGACTTATACTAATGCTTAATATGTAGGCACTCCTATCCGCTAGTACTAGTATTGCAGTACAGATGCAGTAGGCTAGTAACAGAAATGGTCTCCTCTTCACTGTAGCTTAAATGTTATTCTATTGTTAGCTCCATATAGTTGTGGCTCTGTAGCTTAAATGTTACAATGCTCCTGTGTGCGCGCACACACACACACACACACACACTTACTACCGACCCCCTTTTTGTAAAGTGACCTTGAGTTTCTTGAAAGGCGCTATATCAAAATAATGTGTTATGATTACTAATAATATTAATTGCTATTTTATTGCTGTACGTCAGTTTGGATAAACGCGTCAGCCAAATGAATTGTGTAAATATAAACTGTTGTTGATCGTGAAAATAATGGATTATGTCAGTCCTCAGAAAGAGAAGATCATCAGATAATAAGCTTTAACAAAAAAATTAATGAATTTGTATTGGAAAATCTTTCAACCTACCATTTTCATGTCATACTTACATGGCATACTTACAGCTAGCCTGGCAAGCCAACCTACAGCTGCATCCTGCATTCTTGTGGTTGTAAATAGATTAATTGACCAAGGCACTCTTCCAAAAAAGTTTAAAAAGCTTTAATTCATGGGCTTAACCTTGAATGATCATTGAAAATGGCAACATGTTTCGATCTTCAGTAGGTCTTCATCAGGGCAAAATGACAAATTCTTATGGTTGTGTTGTGTTTGTGGGCCTATGGCATTGGCTGCATAAATGTGGCTCTTGTCGGTTCTGATCTGCTTGCGGTGATCAAGGAAAGAGCAGCAGAAATGTCTTTAACTAAAATCTGACCACTCATCAGTTTAGCATGCACTTCGGAAACCAGAGTCAAACCAGAAAATGAAAAAGGAAATCTCACTTTCCTGTTTTTCAGGGTGAGAAGCATTTCACAGTGCAGTGTTATGTTTTCCCCTTCAAATTAACCAGTGTTTCCCCCTTCAATTATTAATCTAGGTTCCTACAATTTGGTTTAATTTCGTCATAACGTTTTCACTCAACTGTAAAGATAGCCTACAGCAGAATGCGCTGTGATTTCTTGTATAAATTGAAAAGAAAGACTAGTTGGCTGAGGTGGTTGGAAAGCAGACATCAGTTTAAAATCATCATCACTGAGGTTGCAACAGTGAACAAAATACCCTTCATTCACTTAGGCCCATACCTTAAAAGTAGATAATCTTCTAACATAGGCCCTACAGTTATGAAAACTTGATACATGATTAACATTTCCATAAAAGGTGAAATTATACTCAGTGATTTACCTAACCCCTAGATGTGTTAATTTAGGCTATGCCATTTATTCAATGCATGTTTTTACTGGACCCGATGCGAGGTCTGCTTCAGATTGCGCAACTAACCTGACTAAGTAGGTAGGTATGGCTGCATTAACAATACAGGAAATCCTACTACCAGTAGGCTATGTCAGCCGTAGTCGTTTGGTCCCTTCTCCGGGGGGGCACTACAATTTCAGGCTGCAGTTGATGTCCACATAACGGCGCGATGTGTCTTTAAAAGGCTGAACTGCAGGCGAGGGTTTCACTGTGCCTAATTGTTTTCCTTGTCGTTACCTTACGCAGTAGTACCACGGAGCAGGCATCCAAAGGGAGCATCCTGCACCATGGACGTCGTCACCATACCAAAGCCGTGGAAATTATTTCTAAAGGAAAAAAATATTTTTCTTTTATGCCTTTTTCTCTTAAACCATGTTTCCAAAATGAATGCAGAGGACAGTGGAATAGAAGAACTTGCCACCGAGAAAGAGGCTGAGGAAAGTCATCGGCAGGACAGCGTGAATTTATTGACATTCATTTTATTGCTGACATTAACTATTTTAACCATCTGGCTTTTCAAACATAGAAGAGTCCGTTTTCTTCACGAAACTGGCCTGGCAATGATATACGGTGAGATATTAGCTAGCTAGTGCAAGCACATTATCGAAACCTTAAGCTCTCCTATGAATGAGCCTGTCTAGCCTGTTAGCTGCAAAGCTAAATATAATTGTGTTGAGGGTTATTTCCACCATACATCTCAGACACAAATGAGGCTAATCGTCTAACATCGTCAAAGCATTATGATGACTCTGTTTAGGCCTATCTATATTTCATACTCATATACAGCTCTAAGGAATCTCCACACGCACGATGCTCGACTACTCCGTGTGGTAGCCTTCGGGACCGCTTCATTTCTGGAATGTAGGCTACCAGCAGTGGCTACAATGTAACAGTTTTGTAAGAGTAGCGCATCATTTTAACCATTGTATTTCCTCAGCGGGTGTTTGATCCATCTCAGAGAAGCATAAAGTGGTGACCATTTTGCTTGGATCTACGTGATGCTAGTTCCAATGACCAGCTCGATGCAAGTCAGATTTTGTCATTTGGATAGATGCCACGAGCTCACTAGCCCTGTTCAACAGCAGTTAGTCAACTATGGCCAGTCAACCTCATTCAGGACTGTGTCCAAACTGGCTAGTCCGTCGCCCTACGTATTAATCATTGGTAAACACACGGATATAGGCCCGTAGGTGTTTTTGGGTCACCTGACTTCCATTCTGTGTCAGGTGAGCCTTTGTACTCCAGCAGCCTAGCCTACTTGGTGGCTCAGCCCTGCTAATATAAGACAGTGATGTTGTGTAGTCTAGCTGTTGATAAGGTCGAGAACCATGGATTACTATAACTCTATGTGTTGGGCAGACTCTTAGCTTGCATAAGACAAAAAACCCTTTGTTGTGTCTAAAAATAACAGGCTATTTCCTGCATTATACACACTTGTGTATTAATGGCTCGTTTTTATTCAGTAGATTTCAAAACATTTTTTTCTGTATAGGCATTCAAAATATCCTGGTTTTAGAATTCAGCACTGTATGCTACTCACAGCTATGGTTGTCCTATCCCCAGGTTACCCTAGGTCACAATAATCTTGCCATAATATTCTGGGCACATACTTTACCGTAACACTTCCAAATGTTTCTGGATGTTATTAGTGACTTTATGTTGATGGTGATGATGTTGACTGGGTATTCGTATGTCACTTGAGATGGCCGCTCTTGAGCCACCATTCCTGTTTATGTGTTGCCGCAGGTTATAAAAAAAGGCAGTGCTCTGTGTGTGGTGGTCTGTGGCGGCAGGCAACATCTGAGCCCTGTGATGGAGAGCAGTTGTCAGTTGTAGGTCAGGACTGTGACTGTTGCTTTATCAGTGTGTCATGTCTCTGTGACGGTTACTTTACCAGTGAGCCATGCCATGTGGATCAGGGGGAAATCACATGCTCACTGTGATGCCACGACAGTGCCTCGTCATCACAGTTCTGTCATTTTATTATAGTTTTGGATGGGCTTTGCTGAAACAGGAATAGAACATATTTCGTCTGGGGAAGAAATAACATTCACGCTTACAAAATTGTCTCCAGAAACACGTGTAAGAGTTGTAAAGTGTTACTGTCTGAAGATTGTTTCTCAGATTTGTAGAAACCAAACACGGCACAATCTCGTTCTCCACCACCGGCTGTGATGTGTAGAGATGTTGTGAAAGGGAGATCCTTACCTCTCTCACAGGCTGTGTGCGATTCAGCATGTGAAGTGAGCCCTTGTTTTTCAGCCCTTAAAGAAAACTGCTGTCCAGCTGTTTCCGTTTCTTTGAAGTTTTTTCCCTTTGCAGATTATTAACACAGAGTATCTTGGATGAGTCCTGGGAGGTCAGCAAGTCTCTTGTTCCTGTGCACAGTGCACTGCTGATGAGCGGAGCCTCCCTCAGGTGTTTGAATTTAGAGGGTGACTCACCTGACCTCAGGTCAAATGGAGCGACCCAAAGGTCAAAATCCAGGTGGCCTTTTTTGCAGACTCACAGAAAATTGTGGATACATTGTTCTGCCTAATGTTTGTGTTTACTGGAATTGTGTGTGGTCATTGGTATTTCAGCAATGTCATCATTACAAATAGTCCTTGTCCCAGCACAAACAAGGTTCAGAACACTGTTTACGGGTTTGTTTTTTGTTTATTTTGTATGGAGGCTATTGATTTGGATGAAGGATAATTTGGCCACAAAATGATAATTTAGACCATGTCACATAATAATCACATTGTATTGAAGTGTTTACCATAACATGGACTAAGTGGCCTTGTGTTGTCTTGTGTTGGGACTTCAGCACTAACAGATACTCGGTCTGCATAGAATGCACATGACCAGTGCTATCCAGCTCTACTGAAAAGGTTGTGATAGAGAGGCATGTTGGTCCTTCTTTATGTAGTGCCTTAGGCAAACACTTAACGGTTAACATTCTGTTCTGTGGAGTGGGTTAGACATATCAAGCAGAATGTTCAGAGGGAATCATGCACTTGGCAATGGCAGCTAAAGAAATTGCCCATGTCAATCATGTGAGTAGCCTTCACTGTCTATCAGCTTAGAAGAAGCACTTACTGCAAATATGCATGTTTAGCTTCTTGACCCCTCATCTTCCTCACTGTCCTCTCAAATTTCCATTTAATGGTTGATGAAGACTTGTCAGTCAGCCAGACCTCAAATACATTTGAACTTTTAGCGGCTGAAGCATCTTTAAATCTGGACAGCTATTCACTTACCTGCAGTACACATTTACGGCTCAGTTTGCACATTGTATTCACAGACACGTCTAAGATATGGCGGGCCCATTTCTGTCATATAATCTCCATAGCCTGCTTGAGTTGTGGTGTCCTACGAGTCATGCTTTGATTGGGTTGTTTTTCGCCCTGCCAATTGCCTGAATTGGACTGGCCTGGCTGATATGTTATCATTTCTATGCATGTGTACACAATACTCTGCAGCTTATCTGGTAAGGCCCGTTGTGCTCCTCTGCAGCTCATTAACTAATGATTGTGCCCGTAGATGCTGACTTTGAATGCAGGTTTTTTATTGCGCCCCCCCCCCCCTTTTTTTTTGTTGCAACATTCTGTTCTTGTTCTGTTTATTTGGTAGGTTTTTATTGTGAGCTTGGATCAATGCCCAAATCTTTTCTTTTGAGAGCCGAGAGTGTTATGACTGTGTGTGTTTCACACCGAAGTGCACAATTCGGTCAAGACACTCAAACGGCATTTGTGTATGACATATGTTGTTGCTCACCCGCCCCGAGGACAAGTGTGACGACGGCGGTAGTTGTGTGCGTCTCTCGATGAGCCATTCCCGAATTTAGCGGTCTGGAGCTTGTAGTCTGTGGTTGGGGGAGCTTTGTGCATTCAGCTGTGTGCAGTTTGCCAGCCCAAAACAGAAGCATGCTTGTGGACCCTGTGACCTACATGTGGAGGTTCTCACTTTGGGTGCAGCAGTCTTCTGGTCTAGAATGCTAACAGCACACTTCAGTCAGTATGTTACTGCGGAGTGCAGACACATTCGTGCAAAAAAGACCAGTACATTGTTTGCTCTAGTAGATCCTCTTGTAAATGGAGTTACGGGTTTTTGACAAAGTGTCCTTTCAGTCATAAACTATTCCAATGATAGGAGGTATGTTTGCTATAGCAGTTCATCACAAACCCTAAATTGTGTCCCAGTTGGCTTTGTAGAGTTGCAGATACTGGTCAAGTTTAATACGCCATTGTTTTGGTTAATTTAGAAGGACTTCATTTGCTTTGTCCATTGTAAAGCAGTGTGTGATGAATGGTGGAGTACATTGCAAAAACCCCCGGCATGTGGATTTTGTAGTGACCTAATCTTTACCTTTGTAATGCTCTTTCTTTTATCGTCTTGCTGTGAACACAGAAGCCACTTTGTGACTGCCAGTCACTGCCATTTAACATTTACACATTTTTTCACCCCCCTCTCAAGCACACTCTGCCTCTCTCACTTACTCTTTTTCCCCTCTATCTGTCTCTCCTCCTATACCTCTCTCTCTTGCACACCCCCAATCTCTTTCTCCCTTCTCTCTCTCTCTCTCTCTCTCCCTCCCTGTGCACTCCTCTCTGGTCTTATCTCTTTGAGATGCATAGCACATGCTCGCTTCCTCTGGGCTCTGCTCAGCGTCCAGAGTGCTGCTGGGAAATGGCTGTGACGGAGATCTGACTGACTGACTCTGTGTAGTGCAGGGGTGTGTGTGTGTGTGTGTTGGTGTGTGTGTGTGTGTGTGCGTGTGTGTGTATGTGTATGTGTGAGGGGGTGGGATAGTTATTTGGGGTTGATATGTGTGAGAAATATTTCACTGTGTGTGCCTGAATCAGCACTGTACAAAGGCATTACAGTTCCAGCTCTAGAATGGCGGAATGGTCGACCAAATGACCTGAATCTGTTTCAGTACTGCTGATATTCCTGAAAAGTATGTAGGGGCACTAAAGTTAGCAAAAGGTGTGGCAAAAAGTTATAAGGCCTTTGGGGACATGTAGTAGCTGATCATGCCTTTTTGAGATTACAACTTGTCTTGATCTGTTGTCTAAAAACAACAGGTTACTTCCAGCATTATGCACACTTGTGTATTAATGGGTCGCTTGTATTCAGACGATTTCACAATTTCTTTTTCAGTAGGCATTCAAAATATCCTGGTTTTAGAATTATTTAGCACTACTGCACTTACAGCTATGGTTATCCTATCCCCAGGTTATCCCAGGTCACAATACTCTTGCCATAATATTCTGGGCTTATACTTTACCGTAACATTTCCAAATGTTTCTGGATGTTATCAGTGACTTTGTGTTGATGATGGTGATGATGATGTTGACTGGGTATTTGTAGGACACCCGTCCTTAGAGTTCCTTCTCAGTTTTCTCATTTTTATGTTTCTTGTGTGATACAGAAGTGCTCTGCTGGTAGTAGTACGTGGTGAAGCAGAAATCCCCATAGAAAGAGAAGTGGTAAGGCTTTGCTTGTACTTTGCAACCAAACCGCTCCCCCCGCGCATCTCGCTTAAGAGCAGAGTCTGTGTGTCAGGTAACTGTAGGGACTAGCAGGTACTTCCCATTCTTGCCGGCTAGTTGGTCTCTGCCCATGTCCTGTGAGAAAGAGATGGACGTTTTTGTACTTCCCATCGCAGAGCTGCTCGTTGGTGATTGATGAGCCGATATGATGGCCAGTCCAGGCGGTGTGTGTATCCAGTTACCTGCATTACAGATGGGGAACCATGGGATAGGTGTAGCTATTTTGTGAACATTTGAATTTGTAAAAAGGAACTGAAACCTGGTTATATAAAACCAACCTTATTACTAAAGTTACCGAAGTTGAGTGCTTCAAAAATAACTCCTAAAACAATTGCTGCACAAGTTTACAGCACAGGCCCTGCCCTTCCAATTGCCATGACAGAGAAGAGAAGGTGTTACTCTGTTGAGACTTGGCATTATCAATGAAGACCAAAAACACCTGACTTATCATGTTGCACATTAATACAGAGAAGCATATGAGTTGTAGGGTCAGACGGGACGACTACTTTCCCAACACCAGAGCTGCAACAGCACACGGTTGTTTTGAATGAAAGATAATTCATCATCATTTCGTAGGTGAATTACCCAAGGAGGGACTTATCATAAAGATGACCTTTGTAGACAGAGAGAGGTGGCCGGTGTAGATTTGAATAGAAACTTTTGTGTGTGTTATGTTATGGGGTGTGTTTGCTCTATTCAACCGCCTCTGTTAGCTAGACTTAAGCAATAGGTAGAAATGAAGAAGGTTGCATTAGAGGAAAAGTCAAATACTTGCATTGTTATTCCGGAATACTTCATTAATTGTCTGGTCCGTGGAACACAGCACTTTGTGTTTGTCTGTGGCTCATGCACGTTTTTTTGGGATTAAAAAAAAGAAAAAAAAGGTTTGTGAGGTCAGGGACGCGGTGGTTTGGACTGGAGTGTTTGGGCTAGGGTGCTATGGCTAACCCAATTACGAATGGCCCACAAATGCTGATTTAAGTATTGTTGTGGACGGGGGGATGCAGCACAGCTTCACTATCTTCATTTCCAGCTTGTAATGAAACTGTGTGTGTGTGTGTGTGTGTGTGCAGGGGTGTATCTGCAGTCACCTCTGTTTAACGGTGGGTGAGTGCAGAGCTGGCAGCTGTGCCACGTCTGTGCTCCGGTGCCCACTGTAGCGTGGGGGATTTATGGGCTGTCACACAATCTCTCTCTCTCTCTCTCTCTCTCTCTCTCTCTCTCTCTCTCTCTCTCTCTCTCTCTCTCTCTCTCTCTCTCTCTCTCCTGCCACAGTTTCCTCTCCTTTTCAGACACGTTGGTGGCTGATCAAGCCAGTTCGTGAACACTATGACAGTTTGTACGAACACAGTAGGCTACCTTATCAGATCAACATTTGCTTACCTTCTCCTGATGAAGTCATCATGCCTTTGGTAGAGGCATATGTTAATAGATTATATTGAACAAACACTCCCAAATAATCGATAAGTGATAAATCACACTAGAAGTTATTATTGTTTTTACTCGTTTTTGTTGGTTGTACCATTTAAATGAGTAGTGCACAGTGTACAATAAGCTGTGTTATTTATACTGTGGTATGAGCCATCCTCCCAGAGACTCAGTGTGTGGCTGTCAGAGAAATAGCTGCCATGGCTCTCATCACTTCTGGCTGTATCTCCACGAAAGCCGATATGTTCAGGTGACGGCGGCTCCTTCTTGAGAGTCATCTGCGTTCTTCAGTTGCAGTATAAAATGTCAAAGTTTTGGGTACAGTCAGCCTCACTAACAGGGTCGACCCCCCCCCCCCCCCCCCCCCCCACTCCAACATTTCTGAAATAACAAATGGTGCACGTCTCTCTCTCTCTCTCTCTGTCTCTCTCTGTCTCTGCTCTTTCGTTGTGATTTGCCTTTATGGAGTTCGTAAATCTTGCGGTTAGTTGAAAGGTCTGAGCTCAGTGTGAGTCTGTCTCTCCTACCCTGATGTAATCTTAGATGGTGTTTGCCAGTTCTCATCAGCAGAGGGGCAGTAAGAGACTATTCTTAACAGGTGTGGTCCCTTTATACCTTTGGGAATTGCAAGAGGGTGTTCTAATGCTGTCGCTCATTAAAGATTAATTTGGTGTGTAACTGGACAGCCACTTAATGTGTGTGAGGCAAGTGTCAGCTGTTCACATTGTAAACAAAGCTAATGTGTGCTATGATGATGATGCTCCTCTGCTTTCACAATAAAGCAGAATACTTACAGGATATGCAGTTGTTGTGCTTATAAGTTTGCATACACTGTACATACAGTACATGCCAAAGTTAACTAAAAAGAAGAATTTAAAAATAATCTTTTAGAAATGGATCTTAATGCCTTAATTAAAAAAAAATCCAACCTTTAAGGACACCAATTTTCTTTGTCAATGAATAATGTGTCGTGAATACATTTTCATCCTTAGAATGCAGGGGCCATACATATACCCCTATGTGAAAATCCCATAGAGGCAGGCAGATTTTTTTGTTTTTAAAGGCCAGTTATTACATGGATTTAGAATACTCTGCATCCTGATGAAGTTCCCTTGGCCCTTTGAATTAAAATAGCCCCACACCATCACATACACCATTACTTACCATAAGATTATCTCTCAATGCAAACCATGCTATTAGGCTAACTGAGATAAACCATGCCCATCGCTAGGCAAGGTGAAGGGTATGTGATGATGTGGGGCTATTTTAATGTTTGTTGTTGATGCTTGTTTTAGCGAAGTGCAGCCATTCCTTGTCTTCTGTGGCTGTGGCCAGATCAAGCTAGCAGTGGACAACCATACATTGATTATATGCATTGTGTGAAACATCAGACTACATGTCCAAACATGGCCGAAATGAGGATGGTGGTCCAGGCATTTAAGCATGAGCTACCACCATACCTAGACCACATTCATACCTGGACCACCACCAGACCACCACCATACTTAGACTGCAGGTCAAAAGAGCCTCTTGAAGGCCCAAACCCTAAGAATCCCCTAAGGACCCAACTCTGTCAAGACAATCTCCTCTCCTAACACATACAACAACCCAACAATATGCACTTACTATACAGTTCTTCTCTCCTACTGCCTCCACCATCCACCACTACACTTTGTCTACATTTCAACCAATCCCACTATGTAACTTTACTTTACCAGATCGGGTAGCGTACCTGTAGTTCGATGAAATGAGACATAAGAATCTACAAATTTGACTTGCTTCGATGTCACAATACATCATACGTTCATAAAATCATGCAACATACTTTATATTGTCTGTGGACATCCTTATTGGCTGGATAAACAAATAGCATACAGAGGAAAAGTGCTTTAGTGTTGCTTTAAGAATTAGAACTGTTCTTATATTACAGGAACGGTTCAATGGGGTGGTGGTGGCGGTGGCCTAGAAAACCCCTTGGTCTGAAATGAACTGCTCCTCTCTGGTGCAGATCGCTAAGGTCCATTCTGTGGTGTCTGTGTGTGTGTGTGTGTGTGTGTGTTTGTGTGTTATGGTGGGGTTCTCAGAATTAGGTGGCCGCATCTCCCTCGGTTACCAGAAAGAGTGTGACTTCTGAAGGCCATTAATATTAGCGTTAGCCTGCTCCATGGGCTACACCCTGCCACCACTGCCTCGTTACTTGCAGTCCTTACTGGAAAGCACTCGGGGTGTGTGTGGGTGGGAGATGGTGCCTGGTGTGTTTGTGCAGCTGCATTAATATGTTCTCGAGGAGTCCAGTCGACATGTTGTGTTGAGGGATCATATTCATAACTGCTTCCATTAAGTAGCCTAATTATGCTCTCTCCCTTTTTCTTTCTCTCTCTCTCTACATCTGTCTATCCTGCCCTGTCACCTACATTTCTCTCTCGCTCTCTT
Organism: Sardina pilchardus; assembly: GCF_963854185.1. Lineage (NCBI taxonomy): Eukaryota > Metazoa > Chordata > Actinopteri > Clupeiformes > Clupeidae > Sardina > Sardina pilchardus. Next base: position 18,139,830 of record NC_085008.1, on the reverse strand, counting down.
TCCTTTCTCTCATTCTGTCTCTCCCTCACTCTGACTCTACTTCTCTCCTCTATCGTTCTGTCTCTGTATCTGTTTCTCTCTCCTCCACTCTGTTTATACCTCTTCGTTATTCTGTTGTTGTTCCTTTCTCTCTCTCTATTTTACACATATTGATTAATTAAAGATTGTGTGGTTGGGGGCACTGTGGCGCAACAGGCTACAGCGCTCGTGCCATATATGGGTCCGAGTGCCCACAGGGACCCAGGTCCGATTCCGACCTGTGGTCATGCCACCCCATCTATTTCTCCCACTTACTTCCTGTCTACATCTTCACTGTCCTATCATAGGCAAAAAGGCCAAAAAATATACTTAAAAAAAAGAAAGAAAAAGGTTGTGTGGTTGTTCTTTGCACATTGTAATAACGTATAATTCAAATCTCTCTCTCTTTCTCTCTCTCTCTCCCTGTCTTGTGTCGTAGGCCTGTTGGTTGGGGTGATCCTGCGCTATGGCATCCCCTCCACCAGCTACCACCACAAGACGCCCCCTAGCTGCATGCTGAAGGAGGGGCCCGTCTCCACGCTGCTGCTGAACGTCAGCGGCAAGTTCTTTGAGTACACGCTCAAGGGCGAGATCAACTCGCACGACATCCACAATGTCGAGCAGAACGACATGCTGCGCAAGGTGTGTGTGTGTGTGTGTGTGTGTGTGCGTGCGTGTGTGTCTCTGTGTCTCTGTGTCTCTGTGTGTCTGTCTGTCTGTGTGTCTGTGTGTGTGTGTCTGTGTCTGTGTGTTCAGATGAGTTTCATCATCTGATGTTGCCAGTGGGGACACTGCAGGGTTTCAGCCGCCTCCATCGTAAGGAGAGTCGGCCTTGCTATGCATGGCATGGGCAATGATGTGGGGGGGTGGTTAAGGTTTTATTTTGTTCTTGACGGTCAAATGATTCCAAGGCGGGTATTGCTAATGTGTGGTTTAGTGACCACCCTTGCTAAGTTAACCCGGAGTAAGTAGTAAACCTAAAGAGAGAGTAAAGCCAATGAAAGCCAAAGGGTCGTCTCTTGTATGTCTAATGTATTTAGCCCAGAGTTGACATATTTCATAGCTTTTATGGACTGTGCGTGTATGTTTCTGTTTGCTTCTTTGCAATATTCTATGGAAATTCAACTTTTTTGTGATGGAAACAAATGCATTGCAAGGTCAACATCCCTTAATAACGATAAATAGTCATGTTGTGTCACTTTTGACTCTGTACCCTTTTAATCTTTATGTAATGTTTTTACTACGCTAGTTAACACAAGCCTGACATGAATACTTGCTGTTGCAGGTAACCTTTGATCCGGAAGTATTCTTCAACATTCTGCTGCCTCCAATCATTTTCCATGCTGGATATAGCCTCAAGAAGGTATGTATACATCCTTGGAATAAGTTTTTATGGTTGCTCGACAAATTTTTGTTTCTCGATTCATGCGATTTGATTTCCTCTACTGCTTAAGATGACAGCCTTATTATATTCTTCAGAAGTGAATGATATCCCTATTACTTCTTAATGACCTTACTTATGCAACGAGTAATTGATGCTGACAATGTTAATCCATTCATGTCAGTGATACAGAATGTAGCCTGTATGATCGAGTTTCATATTAGAAGGCCAAGCTGCTCATTTAGGAAGCCTCTCAGTGGTGGCACATGCTGCATACGGCAGCACACTGACCAGTTGTTGAGCGGGCTGCGTGCCAACAGAGTCTCCAGAGGAAGTCATCATCAGATGTCTTTCACTTCCTGTGCACTGTTACCATGGCACACTAACCTTTTCTTCTGTGTAATAAAGTGAGTATAGCTCCACTGGATTGAACTTTATAGTGTTGTTGGTTGTGTCATGTCATGTGTGATTTGATGACTAATCAAAGACTGTATTATGGACAGATTTCAAGTTTTGGTTTGACATGAAAGAATGTTAACCAAAGCAAATGCTATGTGAATGATCTCCCAGTGAACACCGTGAGCTTGTTGTAATGTATGGATTTTGCATCTTTATTCAGAAGGGGATCAGCCAATGAATGAATGGTATTATTTCCTTCTCATGACCTCTTATCCAGTGGCTTACAGCATTGGCCAAGCTCCTTTATGATATAATAATAGGGCACTCGGGAAAGCTGGTTATGTCACCAGGTGGCAGATGCAGGAGAGTAAACGTCTAAGAGAGGGAGAGAAGGAAAGAAGGAGGGAGAGAGAGTATATACAGTATGTTGTGTGGTAGGGAGCATAATGCAATGTCTCGCTACAAATCCAGCCAGCCAGCAGTGATGACCTAGTGTGATTGCACGAGGGAAGGCTGTGCAATGCATGCAACGCCACTGATCCATTTCATTTGAGGAAGAGCTCTCCTTTGGTCAGCAGAAAAGCACTGAGGAGTGAAACCTGCTTAGTTGTTATATTTCAGCCTCTATCGCAGTGGAAGACCACAAAATCGGCAGGGCCAGCACTGTTTTTCAACACCTGAGTGTCTTTTCTAGTCAATCTGTGTTTAGGTATATATTTAAATAAGCGGTGCTGTGTAACCTCTTTGGGTTGTATAAGCGCAGTGATTGTGCATTCCAGAGATTTCCGTGAGAGTTGCGCAAGTTGCTGACAGAGCAGAGGGTCCTCTTATGAAACCGTCCAGTGCGTCCAGAACAAGAAGAGCGAAATCTTTCCCTTTCTGCTGAACATCCACTGTCTCTCTCTCTCTCTCTCTCTCTCGTTCTCTCCCCAAGCCTGCCTCGCTGACTGTGTTCCAGTAAGGGAAGTGGGGGGTGGATGTAGCTGAGCTGTAATTCTCCTCAGATGTTTTCCTTCTTCCTCAGCTGCGTTCCCCCCTTTGACACAAGAGGCAGCTGTTAGCCTACATCCACCAGATGTATGTCGAGCCGAATGCAACACTCTCGAAATGAGCGAGCGAGACACAAAAGCAGACGTACAGCTGACACGGGCAGACAAAAGACTACTTTTAGCTGCTTGGCATCAGCTTGCGCTGTCTGTGATGTCAGATCAACTCTGAATGTAGCATGTCAAGCCCTCAGGCTCTTCCAGATTTAGTGTCCGTCGTTGACCGTCTGTAGCCTGCTCCTTCTGTCAGAGGTTTGACCCCATGGCAGATCTTGGCATCAGGCACCTGGCTTTCTGAGGGTCTGACGTTTCCTTAGACTGGGCAAATCCAGACCAATCTGCTGGTCTGATCTGATTTCGCCCTGCAGCTGGAAACCTCCACATTTTTCGATCCTACTTCTGTTAAAAATCTGTGGGGACCAATCACTCATGGCTTATCCACGTGGCGCGTTGATTGATTGGTTGAAGGACTATCCAATTGCGTACAGGGTCATTTGAAATATGCCCATCATTGATCACGCCTCTTTTGCAGTGGAAAATACAGTCCTCAGACTAATGTTCAATCTAATGTTTTTATCACTCGGTCTGGTGATAGCCAGGCTAACATTCCCTGCCATGTCCCCTTCTATAGCTTAGGTAATAGACCAAGCTGTACACAAAAATAGTCGCCATCCCTAAACCCTGTGGCTACTTTTAGCTGAGTTGTGTTCGTTTTTTTTCGGTGCCGTTTAGGGTTGAATGATTAGAGGTTAGTGCCGACTACCCATCATCCCTGTGCATCCCTGTTGTTGCTTGAGCTTCTCCTCTCGGTCTGACAGGGGAGTGTGTGTGTGTTGTTATCACACCTGCACAGGTACTCTGCTCAAACAAACAGTAATTGGGGGCAGTCCACACCCAAATCCCAACTCCTCATCCCCTCAGCATCATATCAGTCCCTCCCAGACTCCATCCACAACTTTAAATTATCCCTCTACACACACACACATGGATATGCTGAATCAGCACCAGGCCCAAGATACAAGTCCACACCTGTGTTAGCGGCTATCTTTAGAGCTCTCTGTATGAGTGAGCATCTGCATTTCAGAGAGCAACACGATCTCTAAAAGGATTGTGATTCTTTAATGATCAGTGGAGCAACATGTTCTAATAAGCATGGGTGGCGGGGCCATACCAGAGGGATCTGGTTGGAGCGTTGCTCAGTTACTTGCTGTGATGTCATGACTCAGCTTTTTTTGTCAGGCACTAGCAGGCTGATTTAGATGCTAACGCTAACGGTATCTAGGCAGCCAGTCTCTATGGAAGGAGGAGCTAAAGGGAGGTCGGCAGGGGAGTGTCTGATCCCGATTGTCATGGATGTTACAGCGTGATACAGTCAGCTGTGAGAGTGATGTGGTGAAGGAGGTCTGTGCTCGGCTTGGGAGACCCCTGTTTCTGTCATAAAATAGCAAGAAATGGCAAAATAACTTGGTCATCTTGGTCAATTAACAGTGTAGGCTTTCGTAACGTCCAATCTTGCAAATATGGGGAAACACGCTTTTAACATAATACTTTGAGTGTAATTTAATATTCTTCTCTTCTTTATGTTATGGTTTTGGATATTGGTCAACTAACCTGACTTTCACGCAAGAGACCGCAGACACCAGAATATAACATGACTTTAATCTGATAATTTAGGTTTGTAATCACTCTATGACAGGCTATTGAAATAAAGTTGACAGGAGTGAAAGTGAACTGTGTGTGTGTGTGTGTGTGTTTATGTTTGTATCTATGTGTGTGCCTTTATGTCTGTGCCTGTGTGCATTTGTCTGTATAGAGACATTTCTTCAGAAACCTGGGCTCCATCATAACTTACGCATTCCTAGGAACAGCAATTTCATGCTTTGTCATCGGGTGAGTTCTGCGTATTAACACCGTTTCCTTTTGCATTTACTCTCAGTTTGCGATGAGATAAACATCTGGTATGTGTCAATTGCAGTAGTACTTTCACTAAGCACCTTTTCCACCCCTCAGGAATCTGATGTACGGTGTGGTGAAGCTGATGCAGGCCATCGGTCAGCTGACTGATAAGTTTTACTACACAGACTGCCTGTTCTTTGGAGCCGTCATCTCCGCCACTGACCCAGGTACTACTGACCTCTTTGTGGGTATAGCCTACTCTTTAGCACACTTCATGTGCTGCATGACGCTAGTTCTTTTGAGGACACTTCACCATGAAGCTACTACTCTTGAGTGCATGTGATGATATATACAGCAGTAAGCTACTGTTCTTGAGTACACCCCTTGATATACTGTACAGTATGAAGCTACTACTCTTGAGTACACCCCTTGACATACACTATGAAGCTACTACTCTTGACTGATGATATATACAGCATTAAGCTACTGCTGTTGAGTGTGGTTGATGGTTTATACAGCATTAAGCTACTGCTCTTGAGTACACTCCCTGACATGCACAGTATGAAGTAATCTTGACGGCACTCAGTGACATACCTTATGAACCTAATACTCTGGAGTAACATACAGTATGATGCCTAGTTGTATTATGAGGCTAAAACAAACAGATTTAACATGAGATGTCCTGGTTCATTCGTGTGTGTGTGTGTTTCCAGTCACGGTGTTGGCCATCTTTAACGAGCTGCACGCCGATGCGGACCTGTACGCCCTGCTGTTTGGAGAGAGCGTCATGAACGATGCCGTGGCCATCGTCCTCTCCTCGTGAGTTTCTTTCTCCCACTCCTTCTCTCTCTTCTTTTCTTCCCTTCCCACTCTCTTTCTTCTTCTCCCTCTCCCACTGCCCCTCTTTTTCTCTCTCTCTGGTATTCCTCTTCTCCCTCTCGTCCCCTCCTAACCCACTGGTCAGGGTGTGGTGTGTGTGTGTGTGTGTGTGTGTCTGGACGTCACCTGGACCTGCTCTCCTAGGTGCCAGGCCTGGGGAACAGCTTTCCTCTCAGCTCTTTCAGCTTCTCAGCTCAGCCTGGGGAAATTCCACGCATTGGTGTGAGAGCAGTGGAGTGGATGTTCCTGTGACCGCCTGGGCTATCTGTCCAGTCACTGTGTCGGCTTATGGAGCTCCGGCGCCCCCTGTAGGCCAAACCCTGCTAATTCTCTTTCTGTACCACTGTGCTGAGTGGAATCCTTGAAGGCCATAATCTGACGAGTGTATGCAAACCAGGATTATGGGAAATGAATATGACAAAGCAGTAATCACATTATTTTGAGGGGGACGTCCCCCCTAACACCCCCTCCCCCCCAGACATAAATTGTTAGGCTACATTAGTATATATTAGTATCACTCACTGTAATAGCTTGTTACAAACTGGAAAATGGTATGCTGAATGATTAAATATCTTACAGGGAAAGAGATTTCAGAGGCGAACGTGAAAGGGGAACTTGATTTATAAAGACTTGACTTGACACAATAATTCTCTCTTGAGTCATCATTTACTGTGGTGTACGCCTATGTGAAAGTTGCAGAATACCACGGAATTCTAAAATACCAACTGAAAAAAGCAGATGTACAGATTGGTCATTACCATGGTAATATAGCCACACACAAAGTATTTACTACTTTGACCACAATGGCACAAGGAAATGAGCACAAGGAAATGAGAAAAACAGTATTATTATACATTATTGTTTCAAAGAAAACATAAACATGTCACTCCGTGTGTTTGTCAATGTTTACAATAATAGAATGGCAGGAACTGATTTCACCCCCCCCCCCCCCCCCCCCACACACACACTATTTATTTTATTGAGTCTAAAGGTGGACTGTTTGATCATAGCAGATATAATATTTTTTTATGTTTCAGATCTATTATGGCCTAGTGGAGCCAACATTCACACCTTTTTATTTTATGTTCTTGAGCCTAAAGGTGGACAGTCTGAGGATATCAGATGCAATAATCCTGTTTTGTTTTGTTTCAGATCTATCGTGGCATATCAGCCAAGTGGAGCCAACACACACACCTTTGATGCGGCGGCTTTCTTTAAGTCGGTGGGCGTTTTCCTGGGAATCTTCAGTGGTTCCTTTGCCATGGGCGCAGTCACTGGCGTTGGAACAGCACTGATATCCTTTCAGTTTGCTACGGGAAAAACACAGAGGCACTTGTGATGGGTTTAGTAGTGTTGAGCATTAAAATGTACAAACAATAGAAACTGATAGGATATCTAGATAGGGATTCTATGCAATATTGAATAGCTTTATGATATTTACTTATTTAATTGTTGTGGGTGAATATTGAGTATGTTAGAATCTGCACAAGCAAGTGTTGTTGGTGTGTATGATTATACTGCACAATGACAATTGAAGTCCATTCTAGTCTATTCTAAACTGTCCTGAAATGCCCTATATGAAAGAAAATCCCCTCCCTGTGGTAGTAGCATCGTGTGGTCATAGGGAAGTGTGCAGTGCAGTTTCAGTTTCAGCACATTTAACCAAAGAGGGAAGTGTGACAGTGAGCCATTAGCTACATCTGACCACCTTAGCCTTAAGATTAGATTATATTCAACTTTATTGTCTATAGGTATGGTACACAGCTACACACCAAACTGACTTTTGTGTGGCCTTGCATTCCCTGTCAGATGGGAAAAATTGTCTATGGATATGAACGAAATGAATCAAAATTGCTTGGCAGATTCAGTTACGTAATTTGACAAGTTCTTGGTCTTATCTTCTCAGCTTACTGCTTAAAAGGGCTGCCATTTTTTTCTCTATAAATGTGGTGGCAAAGTATTTGAGCTTGAATAACACCACTAACTAAATCACTGACATGATCCTCCGACTTCCAGGTGCTGAGTGCACAACGAAGTCATAAAAAGGTACATAAATAGATTTAAAGTGCTTGATCGAAACAGAGGATGGTGCAGAAGAGAGCAGAGGAGCCGTCAGTTGGAGTTTAGTAGCTTCCACTGCCGGTGTTGGAGACCAAATCACTTGGAATTTCGAGCATGTAGTCAGTTCCGTTCAATAGATACTTTTCTACCGAAATAGCTGGTACATTGGAAAAAAGGAAATGCAAAATAACACCATTTGTTCAGCACCTGTGGGACAACGAGAGATTTCAATCGTAATAGTAATTATGTTTTTAGTGAACCGATGCCTCAATGGCATTCAGGGAGAGTATGAGATTTGGAGCAACTATGTGACTCTTTGCTTTGACTATTGCCTCCACCAAAATGATTTGTGTAGAACACGTATATAAATATGTTTTACATAAGGATTGTGTGTATTGTGAGACATGTTATGTGTTAGTGTTATAGAGGCCTCCTCTGTAGGAGTTCTGCTGTAGCTATGGTGATTGCGGTGCAGGAGAGAGAGTGTGTTTGTTTGTGGTTTGGCCTTGACCCCTGTTGCCACGTCACCAAGTTCACTAAGCTGCACTGCTTCCCTCTGCTGGAGACCGCCCTCTTCTTCCTCATGTCCTGGAGCACCTTCCTGCTGGCAGAGGCCTGTGGCTTCACAGGTGTGTGTGTGTGTGTGTGTGTGTGTGTGTGTGTGTGTGTGTGTGTGTGTGTGTGTGTGTGTGTGTGTGTGTGTGTGTGTGTGTGTGTGTGTGTGTGTGTGTGTGTGTGTGTGTGTGTGTGTGCGTGTGTGCGCGTGTGTGTGCGTGTGCGTGTGTGCGCACAGGCTGGGTAATACTGCTCTATGGGACCACTTTTGAGTTGCAAATTGACTGCTTGCAAAATGCATTTGTAGAGAACTCTAAAAATGGCTCCACAACATCCTCCTCGTTAAATGTGTGCTTCTCTAATCAGTGGGTGCATTTTTCTTGGAACTTCTATTGTGCAAGTAAATTACCTGACAGGGGAAATGTTTTTTCAAAATGCTGCTGTCCCTTCTCCCGCAGGGGTGGTGGCCGTGCTGTTCTGTGGGATTACCCAGGCCCACTACACGCACAACAACCTGTCTGAGGAGTCCACCAAGCGCACCAAACAGGTAACAAACATGGGCTTATCTTAGCGGGCGCTGACCTCCCCTGGTTTGGCTAATCCCCCCCCTTCCTCCTACCCTGTGTCCGCTCCGCTGGAAAAGGCCAGTGACAGATGGCCTTCTAATCAACCCGCAAGTGACCCTAATCAGGGCTAAATGAGGTCACCTCATGCTCTGGCCACAGTCCTCCACCAGGGGGAGCCAGAGCACAGGGGATCGTGTGTGTGTGTGTGTGTGTGTGTGTGTGTGTGTGTGTGTGTGTGTGTGTGTGTGTTTTCACCACATGCAAACATTGAAAACATGATTGTTGTTTCTGTTTCTGTGATGGAAGCCACGCAGTGACATTTCTATGAAATGCAATATGTTTTACAGTACATACTGAGCTGTCCATTCCTGTTAGTTGGAATAAAGTGACAGTAATAAGTCGCACTAATTACTGTCATGATTACAGAATGTACATGCTAAATCAGATATTGACAAAGAATTTCAGTGCCAGACATACTTGCCTTGCCAGCAAAGTTGCTGATAAATACTAGGATTTGGAGGCATCAGCTCTTTTAGGCTAATGAGTTTCAAACCATGCTGGGGAACTTGAAGATATTTAGCGGCTAAGCTCTTTCTTCTTTGGGCTGGTGGCATCCTGGGAGTAGAAAGTTTCTCTCCTCAAAACCAGTCACAGCGTGGGGCTGTCCGTCAGCGGTCGGCGGTTTAAAGGACGGCCCGACTCCCCTGCAGCGTCACTCCGAGCGAGTGTCTCGACGCTAGTGTGAGACAGATTGGCATGGACGTGTAATTATGACACCCGGGGATTGTGTGTGTGTGTGTGTGTGTGTGTGTGTGTGTGTGTGTGTGTGTGTAGGGGGGGGGGGGGGGGGTTGGTAGGTAGGCTGAAACTCCAATTACTGAAGCCTCAAGAGTTTCTGTGGAGATTAATTTGGATGAGGGCTTTAGAGAGAAAGTTTTAGGAGAGTGGGGGGTTGGTATGGGGGATATTGAGTGGTTCCACTCGGTTTTTCATATGCTGTAAAGCTACTGTCTGTTTTACTCAAAGACTCCATGCTGCTGTGAGCGTGGGAGGCTCTTTGTGCCAATTGAATGTTTCATCAAAAGAACTGGGGAGATTTCTCAACTTTGTGAAACTAGTTTCTCTTCCTTTAAAAAAAAAAGAAAAAAAACTAAGAACACAGTGGAATGCTGTTTAATGTGAGATTTGAGGAATTTGCTATCATGTACAGCATATACATGTACAGTGCATGTCATGTATATGCTCACTTAGGTATTTTTCTCTTGCAATATTTTTCTTCTAGTTTTTCTAATGTGTGTGTGTACATGTGTTTGTGTTTGTGTTTGTGTGTGTGTGTGTGTGTGTGTGTGTGTGTGTGTGTGTGTGTGTGTTCTCTCTCAGCTGTTTGAGGTGCTGCACTTCTTGGCAGAGAACTTCATTTTCTCCTATATGGGCCTGGCCCTGTTCACCTTCCAGAACCACATCTTCAGCCCCATCTTTATCTTGGGGGCTTTTGTATCCTTTTGTATCACCTCTTATGTTACACTTTACACCTTCAATGATTAGTTACATACAGTAATTTCCTGTGTATTAGCCGCATTGTGTGTAAGCCGCAGGATAGTGTTTCATGCAAGTTAAAACAAACAAAACCATATTCATACCATATTAACTGCCCCTGCGTATTAATCTCATAACTGAAGAAATGTTGAAAAATGAATGTATACGCCGCGGCTAATATTGGGAAATTACGGCAGTGCTGTAGTTACTGTTGTCATAAATAGACAATAGTAATGGACAGCATAGCTGTATTCATGTGTTTCATCAGGTCCCTTTCCACAGGTGTATTAATCAAGCACCATGCAGTGTTCATAATCTAAGTGCTTGATTTTATACACCTGTGGAAAGGGACCTGATGAAACCCATGAATAGTTAGTTCACAGTATAAACGGTGGTGCCAACTCTGATTGACTGTCTGCAATAGATCTGATTCCTATGGAAGCGTAGTGAATTATTATGACATGTTTTTAAAGATGGTTTTACATTACATACAGTTTATTTACAGATATATTTTAAATTATGATGATATTTGAAATTATTTTATTACATGCTATTAATTTCTCACATTATAGCAAGAATCCTTATCTTGTTATTACATGATAAATAATTAGGTGATGGGTGTGTGTATTTGCTAATAATGGAAAAATATCGGTATTATTAGTAAAAATACAGAATATTAGTGAAATGATCTGTTATTCAGTTCAGTTCAGTTCAGTTTATTTCTTATTCGGTTTTCCATTGCCACAATATATAGTGCTATATGTAGTATAGTGTATTTAGTATATCTTATCTACATGCTCTTCTTACATGGAACATGTCCTTCTTGCTACATGCTTACTGTGATTGCTTGTTGTCTAGTGTGTGTTTAGCGCTGGATAGGGCATTAGTAACACTGCAGATGGGCAGACAGTTCCCGCTCTGATAAGGCATATAGTGTGTGGATCTGAGGAGGAACTGAGGAGGAGCTGGGTAGCAGTGAGAAGTGCCAGTAGCACTAGATGCCCATGAGGTCCCAGAGTTATTCTGAGAGCCAGTAGGCGCGTTTCCTTCCTGAACTGCTTCCCGATGGGCAGCTGGCCATCTTCATCGGCCGGGCCTCCAACATCTACCCGCTGTCCTTCCTGCTCAACCTGGGCCGCCGCCACAAGATCAGGGGGAACTTCCAGCACATGATGATGTTCGCAGGTAACGTCACCGTTCACACATGCACACATCCTGTGTTTTTCTTAGCCATTCTCTGTGGTATGACCAGAGCTGTCTGTCTGTCTGTCTGTCTGTCTGTCTGTCTGTCTGTCTGTCTGTCTGCCACTCTCCAGGTCTGCGAGGAGCCATGGCGTTTGCGCTGGCAATCCGGGACACGGCCACCTATGCCCGCCAGATGATGTTCACCACCACCCTCCTCATCGTCTTCTTCACCGTCTGGGTGTTTGGTGGTGGCACCACTCCCATGCTGTCCTGGCTGCATATTAGGTCAGTGACTGACTGTGTGGACCCTCCCTCTTCCTGTTCCCCCTCTCCCTCTCCTCTCTCTTCATCCCTCTCTCCCTCCTCCTCTTTCCTTCCTGTTCCTTCTCTCTTTTCCTTACCACTAATGTTCCCACTATCTGCTCTTGCAATCTGTGTGCCAGTCTGTTTTTTTTTTTTTTAAAGCAGCGTCCAGTAGGTGGCGCTAAAGTCTTGTCCTTCAATGTGACACTCTGTCCACCAGTTGCTTTGGTGAAACTCTATGAGTCAGTGTTAAAACTAGCAGTGCAGGGCCCATTGAAACGTGCTATACCTGTAGAAAACCTGTAGCCCAATTACATACCCACAGGTAGGCCTGTTTTAAAAATAGGATGATAGGGAAAGGCATAATTCCAGCTCTAAGCATTCAATAATGAATACTGAATATTACATCATAATGTACAGTAATATGTGCAGTATAATGTGCAGTGAGCAGAATTTAAGCATGGCTGCATGTGACATTTTTTTACAGATCAAAACGACATCAGCCTAATAGCTGTTTTGAGTCAAGGAAGCTATTTGTTTAGGCTATTGAATAACTTGATGATGGAGAAGACAAACTGTTGGGTGGAATGATGCATCATCATATGAACTTTGCACTGATGTGAAAACAATCTCTGGTAACCTACAGTATAAGGGATGCCATGCTCTGTCTGCCACTTGTTGTCTTTAGCTGATCAAAATGACATAAGCCTAAAGCTTTTGCGTTTAGATTATATGTTTAGCCGATTGAATAACTTGATAGAAAAAGATAAACCATTTTGTGGAATGATGCTTCATCATATGACATTTGCAGCGATGTCTCTGGTAGTCTGTAAGTGACATCACGTGCTGTCTGCCACTCGTTGTCTGTAGCTGACCCTGCTTGCATGTGTGGCATTCTGAAGCGTCCTTAAATTCGGGACTATTGCTTGTTTCAATTTGGGACCTTGCAGTCGGAATTGTGGTTTGTTTATTCAACAAAAGACCGTAGTCTGGGCTGTTTGAAGTATCAAAGTGACATGATTTATGTTGTTTTGAAGTAGCCATACCTGTGTTTGTTGGCATGGTGTTGCAAAATCCACAGAATTATTTTTTACAAGGAAACTGCATTCAGGGAGTCCTTATTGTTGAGGCCAGACATGATAATCGTCCACACATCTTGCACACGCTTAACTTTTTACCTGCCGATTCAATTCTGCCGAAGGGCCAAGTATCCTCTCTGGTAGCCTACAGTGCTGTGTGAGTGAGAGAGGGAGTAGCTACAGTAGAGTGGCGAAAGCCAATGTGTGCTTCTTTTACAGATATCTTTCACATTTCTTATTCCAGCAATGTCAAACTTGGCACTGCTCAGACGAATGGTTCGACTCGTAAACCCATACATGGGCAGACAGACGTTTCTGTCATTTATAGATGGATGAAAAGTGGATAGGTGAAAGGGACAATATGATGATTATAGTTTAACATTGTTTTCACCTTTATAGAATCCTGTGTGTAGCTTTTTAGCACGTCATGGGAAGGTACGTTTTCAACTAGTTGCAAAATGTAGTTTCAGTCTTTGTTAACATCGTAGAGCAGGGCTATTCAATTAGTTTGTAATAGGGGCCAGTTCATCACAACTGGGGGGCCGGAGAAATACAGCTGGAAATATGAGTAATCACGTACACGTGTAACTACAATAAACTACAACAGCACCAATATGGGTTTTCAAATGTTGCATTTTGTAAATGCATAATACTGGTTTTTGGTGGTTAGCCTATTTGTGTTTTGGGAATACTTCTGCCACAGGCCTAGACTACCACAGTGGTAGGCCAACATTGGGAAGGTGACACTGGATCTATATTGCTAATATGTTGCATTTTGTAAAAGCATAATATCGTTTTTTGGTGGTTATTTTGTTGTATTTGTGTTTTGGGAATATTTCTGCCACAGGCCCAGACTACCACAGTGGTAGGCCCACATTGGGAAGGTGACACTGGATCTATATTGCCAATATGTTGCATTTTGTAAAAACACAATATAGTTTTTTGGTGGTTATTTTGTTGTATTTGTGTTTTGGGAATATTTCTGCCACAGGCCCATACTACCACAGTGGTAGGCATTGGGAAGGTGACACTGGATCTACATTGCTAATATGGCTAATATGAAATCTGTGATAACATTAACAGCAATGGAATCTGAGCTTTGCGCAGTAACTGCTAGGTCCATACAATTTCCAATGGGTACAAACAGGTTTCAAAACAGTGTTCATATTAATTAAATGCATATGTCACTTTTCTCAACATACTTGTACATTTAACGTTCCCACCATTTAAATTGGATGATTGGTGTTCACAAATCAATGTTACTTACAGTGGACTTGACATCAAGGCGATGGATGCGTATTAGTTTCACACTGAAACTATTTGCGTGGTGCAACCTATGGGTGCAACCCGTTAAAATGTTAGTAGCTTATACTCCAACGCAGTGGCAATTTACGTTGAAACTAAGCTAAGATTAAACTTATGTTCCACTCGTTCTAAACGTTACGTGCAATTGGCTGAGGTGCAGTGGCTGCAGGACTTCAGAGCGAGTGAGAACATGCAACAGAACTGATGCCACCAACGTTAAACTTTTAAACCGACTCCTATTTGCTCCAATTACGAGTGGTGAATGTTTTCGCGAGGATCTGCTTGAACTGGAGAGGCACACTACCGATGAGATTTCATGCACCAAAAATGCTTCATGGTTTGAGGGATACAACTTGGATTTGGCGCACGTCAACATGTTGGTGACGCTGCGTAAAAACGAAGCAAGGCACAAGTAACGTCTTTGCATAATACACAGTAGCCCACAACGGCAACGCACCGCACAGATCATTATTTATAGGCGCTACTCGCAGTGTAGCCTATCGCTGTACCTCCATTATCGTGTTTTCCACCAGCTATTTACGTCTCTACCGAATATAAGGATTTGCTCATATGACAACATCAGCCAACACTTCAAGGGCCACTACAAAGTAGCTCGGGGGCCGGATCCGGCCCGCGGGCCGCTAATTGAAGAGCCCTGTCGTAGAGCATTTGGCTTTGCTTGAAGGTCTTTGATCTCTGAACTTGTGTTCTTTGAAGAGTGATCTGTATACACCACTGTCCTGCTATGAAAACACTGGTCCGTGTTGGCAAAACGGTCACATATCTTTCTTCTGAGCAGTTCGCGCCATCGTAACACACGTGTAAACACAGGCTGTCTTTTCCGGCATGAGATCGTCGTAGAGCATCAGGCCATGTGTATCAGGAACACTCTAGTCTGTCTCTGTGTTCCTTTTCTTATGATTGGCCATTTCTGTTCCACTGCACATGGTAGAAGCGAAGGCGATACTGTGAGGTGCTGCATACTTACTCTGAAGGTTACCACCGTGTTCTACTGGCTTTGGAGTGACAAGCTGTTGAACTTCTAGGATGACACTGCAAACAGTGTTGTTGTTTTTGATGCCATCTGTTACTATGGTAGCACAGCAAGACAGGCAGAGAAGTGGGTGGGCTTTATTTCTGGATTTATTGTGTGTTTGTCACAATGATTCCCCCCCCACCCCTCACTTCTGTTCTTCGTCTGGTCTGCTCTCAGCAGGCGAGCGACGGGCCGGCTAGTCTGGGGCTGGGTCTGGGCTTCCCACATCCAGCTCCGCGGGGTTTTTTTTTTTTTTTCCTTCTCATCTTTCTTTCTATTTTTCCTGCCTTGGTACGGGCTCCCCCATCATCAGAATAAAAGAGGATTACCAGGACTGATGTGAATGGCAGCTGCTGTGCTTCGGCTTAAGAGCTCAGTTTGCCGTCGGCAAAGTCGCGTCGTGCTGTGTGGGACGCAGCACGCCCGCTGCACCTCGTTGTAGTAGCCCACAGCTCTTGTTTTTGGGGAGCACGGGTTAGCTAATCGCGGCCGGCGACCGCAATGATTTGATGGTCACTCCGGGTCATTGGCCACTCTCTCAATCAGGCTCGCTGTTGGAGCGCCTGTCCACGGAGCAGCACGAGTCCAGCAGCGTAATTTCTCCAATCTAATCACATTTGACATAATCATATTTGATGTGAGGTATTGGGGCTTAATTGGGAATTAAATGGCTCCCAGTCGGAGTATCTTGTCTGTTTGCCAGCTTTTGTCACAAGCGTTTAGTAGCCCTGCAGGACTTGCCTGCTGCATGTGCGTGGTGATAGGTTGTTCAGAGTTTGTTAATCTGGGAAAATCTAAAAGTTATTGTTGCTATGTATAGAGCGTTTCCTCTTTGATTGTAATCCAGGCATCGTGCGCGACCCCAAAAGGGAAGTGATCTGTTCATCCACGTCTGATTAAAACAAAAAAAAAGCAGTGTTTACCTTCTCTGTCTGGTCCTCCCTCATGTTTGCCTCAGAGTGTAGAGCTTTAGCATGTAATGTAATTAGGTTTGTCCTCCTACTGATGGCTGAGTCATTAAAATCTCATCTCATCTCCACGTCTTATGAGTAACAATGTTTTCATCCCAGTCTAGACGTCACACACGACTCCTGAGGAGCGCTGCTAATCCACATGTGCTAGAGGTACCCATGATGCATTGGGTTTTTTTGGTGACCTTTGCCCTACTCGCGTGTGTGTGGGATGTTTCTTCCTGAGTTTAAGAATGTACAGTGCGATCATGTAGCACATTAAGGTTGTCCTACTGATCACTGTGGGGAAAAAACATGCCAAGACATCCCCTCTTGTAAATGTGTGAGCAGCAGTCCCAGTTTATGGCCTCCAAGAGCAAAGGTATATATTATAGCAGTCTGCTGCTGCTGCTTCTGTGAAACGGCATGAATGCTATCATGAATGAACTAGGCAGTGGATCACACAGGACTTTGGCTTGTCATTCCATTGGAGGAAGTCCAGCGGCCTGCGGTGCCCTCCGCTGTGTGCGCATGCAATCTGTTTTTAGCCTCAGTGTGGGACATAAGTATGGGCTCGTCTCGTAGCAAAGCGGGCCACAGGGAGGGTGTTGAGGGGGGCGGGGGGTGTGGTAGCGCAGAAGAGGGTCGAACAGGGTTCGAGCTGGGCCCTACTGGTCCTCGCACCCCCATGCTGCCACTCCCACCCCACACCCCTCCCCCCCTTCCCTGTCGCTGTGTTTGTCAGGCTCTGGCGCTACAGGGCCTGCTGTTTTTCCTCTCTCACCATGGGCCACAGGGGTGACAGAGAATTCTGTCTTCATCTCACGCAGTGCAGTCAGGAGAGAGTGACAGGTCATCAGTTGTCGCGCCAACAGAGAGCGGCGTTCTCCCACTGCTCCTTCCTCAAAATGTAGGTCATGCCACACAGAGAGAAAGAAATACTCATCCATTCCTTCTCTCTCTCTTCTTTCTTTCTTTCTTTCTTTCTTTCTGTCTTTCTTTCTTTCTTTCTCTCCCTTTCTCTCTGCGGTTGATGGCAAAGCCAGGACGTGGCTGGCCAGCGAGCTTCCTTTTCGTTTGTCCTAAAAGCCACTCCGCCGTTAGAGTTCATGAATCCATTTCCGTGTAGCGGGTCTGTGTAAACACTCTGCTTTGCCCGCGTGTAGATATTTCCTCTCTCCTCCGCGTTGAGCGCTGCGAGGATCGACTGTGAGGGAACGGGCGCGACTTTAAGTAAGCAGCGTCTAGACGAAGCCCCTCACAGCGGCCTTAATGCCGGGACCGGCTCTCTGTTTAACTCACAACATCTGCTCTGTCTCAAGGCCAAGCAGAAGAAGACGCTTAATCTCTGCATCTCCTCCACATAACAGACAGTAAAAAAATGTGCATATTAGGCATGCTTCGCTAATGCTAATTAATGCTCTCAAAGCTTGATTAATATAGCGCTCTAAATCCTTATACAATATGGTGGTGTGTGTGTGTGTGTGTGTGTGTGTGTGTGTGTGTGTGTGTGTGTGTGTGTGTGTGTGTGTGTGTGTGTGTGTGTGTGTGTGTGTGTGTGTGTGTGTGTGTGTGTGTGTGTGTGTGTGTGTGTGTGTGTGTGTGTGTGTGTGTGTGTGTGTGTGTGTGTGTGTGTGTGTGTGTGTGTGTGTGTGTGTGTGTGTGTGTGTGTGTGTGTGTGTTGGGGGGGGGGGGGTTGTCGTGGGGATGGGCTGGGAGTTTCTTTCTAGGGTTTGCTCGTATGCAGTGACAGGAACAAAAACAAAACGGGAGCCAAAGTTTCCTCTCAAAAGTATCCGATCTGGAGCGATGCCACAGTGGGGCCATTCTATGTAATGGGTGAAAGGCCACATGACACACACACACACACACACACACACACACATACCGACACACACAGGCACACACACACATACAGAAAGAGTACTTGGTTGACAGTCAATAAGAGTACTCTCATGAAATCCACTAGTCTTTGAGAGAGGGTTTTTATTCATCACCATCAACATCGCCATTCAAACCAGGAAAGCGGCACATGAGGACCCAAGCATGTCTGTGTAATAGGATGTGACTGCCATGCAGAAACACACACACACACACACACACACACACACACACACACACACACACACCCACACCCACACCCATATCGAGACTTTGAAACAGATCAATGTCCAATTATTAGAGGCTGACTGGCCGATGGCATGTTGGAAAAACCATTCAGAGCGGTCGCCCCATGCAGCTGATTCCCACTGTGCTCTGCTGATGCCTGTCACCAGCACAGTGAAGCCTGTGTGCACTATGCAGGCGTTTGGGGGATGCCTGACGTAAGCATCGTCATCGAGCAGATTGCTCGCTTGGATTGTGGCGCACGGTTTCATCTGTGTAAGTTGTTTGTTGGTCGGTTAATGCAGTCTTCAATCCGCAATATGATAAATCGGAGCGCCCTCTCTGTTTTTTTTTCGTCCTTTTAATCCATGACCTTGCCTTTTGTGACGAGGTTTGTGTGTTGCGGGATTATCCCGTTTCGACGGGCACTAATTTGGACTGGCATTTTGTGATGAGACCGCACGTCTGGCGACAATCTTTGTTTAGTTCTCGTCAAGCGCAGCGCCCACAATTTCATGAACCAGACCGCGCTATGGTGGTTTTTGTTCCGATGTGTGTACCCCTACACGGCATCCTGCCTTAACGAGACTTTTGATTGGCATCAAACACGCAAAATATGTTAATAGTGTTCACCTTATTGCAAAATAGACCAAATGGCTCGTCTCCAGACCCGTATTGCAATCCATGTCTGTCACCCTCAGACTGCTCAGAATGCAGCCTGAGTCCCCACAGACAGACAGACAGATAGGCATGCAGGCTGGCTGGCAGGCAGGCACGCAGTGAGGAGAGCAGTCAAGCTGTAAGTCTAGCCGGATCAGAGGCACCAAAAACTTCAGTCCCCAATTAGTGTCAGCCGCAACCGCCGCATTCACTCCCCTCTCAGAGCAACACCAAGCACGCTGCTCTTCTCGAGCTGAAAATTGTTGAAGGTGCTTATACATGAAATAGATGTATAGATATTGTTCCGTTTTGCGTGCGTGCGTGCGTGCGTGCGTGCGTGCGTGCGTGCGTGCGTGCGTGCCTGCGTGCGTCTGAGGAGCACAGAGACACACTGTGTGTGTGTACATGTGTGTGTGTGTGTGTGTATCCCTCTGGAGCACGGGGACTGTGTGTGTGTGTGCGTGCGCTAACACATGGCTGAAAGGAGAGCCCCATCAGGACACTGGGCAGGCTGCCCACTGCTTCATCCTCCTCTTCTGCTGCTGCTCCTACAGCAACTCCTGCTGCTACTGAGGAGAATGTATGTATGGCTCTCCAGATAGATAGCCACTATTTGATGAGGGCTGGGAATTGTCTCTGTACCTTGAAATAAATAACTTTCTAAGATAGGATCAGAACTTGTCTGATGAATGAATGCCACTTTTTGTTTTCAGTGACATTTAGATCACATAGTCATGCATTAGTTCATATAGTTATGATCTGCATCAAACCTAAACCTTAAGTAAATATTCAATTCAATTCTTTATTTTAAGGATAGCCCCTTTTCCTACCCTCCTGCCTCTGGACCTCACAGTGAACTGAAAGTCAGAAAGTCAGAAAGTCAGTTTTGGTCTTTAGGAAGACCTACAATTCCATGAAATGTCCCTGCTTTTAACTCCTGTTACATTTTGCCCGTGGTAGCATTAATTTGTACCATGGAATGCTGTTGTATGTCATCCTCACAGATTACATCAGAATATGTTCTTGCACTTTGAACTCCTGTTGCACACGGTCGGACACATAACTGATCTGAACACATTTTAGGATTAGACAGTGTCATCCCCCATGTTGAGTCACCCACATATGGGCATTAAATGGGTGATCAGGGTGGAACGAGGTGGCCGCCAGGCTTAAACTAGTCTGGGCTTACCCCCCTACTACACCCCACACATCTGCTTGTAGCTGGGGTTTTGTAGGGACAGTTTGAGCTGTAGCAGTAACGGCAGTAGTAGCGGCAGCAGCAGCAGCAGTCTATATTAGCCTGCAAAAGAGAGATTATTTAATGTCCAACTTAACCACTGTGCTCTCTGCCTTTTTTTTTACCCCAGCTGTTCCTTTTTACGGTTCCTCTGTTTCACTCTCTTTTCTCTCTCTCCTTCCCCTTTTCTGTGCCTGTTTTTCCTTGACTCTTACTCTTCTGACTCTCACCCCATTTAAACCCATGAACATTTCTTGCTGCCATTGGGCCGGTTTTATATTTGTCATCAGAATGATCTGATCTGCAGTAACATTAAACTGCAGGAAACTCAGACAGGGCTGAAGGTGAATGTATTTTACGATAAAACATAAACACTGTCTATCACAGTATCCCCAAATCTACAAAGTCCAGTAAACTCTGCTAATACAAGGTGACTATTTTACAGTCACTGTCCATCACGGTATCACCTTCCATTTGAGTTTGCTTTGCTCACAGTATTATTCACACACCAAATATCAAGAGAAGATATCGCACAGTGTCCGGTGTCCGGTCAGCACTGTCCGGCGCTGGTTCCCACTGTTCCTGAGATTGTTTTAGAGTCCTTGAGCTGTGCTGCCAGTCATGTCCTGTCCAGCCCTGTTGGTGTGCTGCATCTCCTACTGTACATCTCAGTTTGCGCAACCATCGGTTTAACAACAACCTAGGGGCTATTTTTGGATGGTGAATAGCGCTACGTCAAAGTAAATTGCCCTTTGCTTCTGTGAGAAGGTGTAAACATTGTTTATGAAAGCAAATATTTACCAGACATTATGTAAATAATCACCAGTAATCCTAGCCACAATACACACCTGGCTCTTAGTCCAAGATGGCACTGATAGCACTATTTGAGAATCATTACCTCCGCTCACTGCAATGGGCAAAGCTGCAAATCTGGTTGGATACATCTCAGTTCACCAAAGATTGAGTTTTCTCATTAACTGTTGTTACCCTAATTTCCCAACTATGAGCCGTGGGTTATACAGTGAATATGGTTTTGTTTGTTTGTAATTTGTATGTCATTTCCGTTCATAAAAAGCTAATGTGTTATTTTCTAGCTTGTAGGTAACCTTGACCATTTCCCTTGTCAGTTTAATGTTTTCATTTAGATATGTGGATAGTTGGTGGGCTGATGTTCAGGAGTCAAGACAAGAAGTCATAATTGCAAGTTTCAGGCTTAGCCTTCTCTCTCTGAAACTGCATCGAAATTGTGCATTTGCTTTACAGTATTTTAAAAGGCTTATACTGCTCACTTCAAATACAGTAAATGTTATAGCCTTCAGAAGTACATAGCAGAAAAAGTGTGAAAATCTTGCTCACTTCAGATTCAGGAGTTGCTCCTCCAAAAGTGACTGGCTTCATAGCGCTAAAGTGACTTAGTCGAGGGGCGAATGGGCATATAGGCTTAAAGGTGCGTATTGTACACACTTTTCAAATGAAGAGCATGGGAAAATATGGCTCTGAATGCCATTAGGATTTCCTGTGTTCATACTTTCTAGCAGAAACATAGCAGTGATCAGACTGCATATATCTGATAGTAGCATTGCAATTGAAGTAAATTAAACTTGAATGACTCCAGTGGTCTGTCAGAAAGGGACAAAATGTAATATCACTCTTTGCTTGGTAAGCCATGTTGCATTTGACTATGTAAGCAGCAGATTCTGACTCCAGCTTGACCCTCGCATTTTGGCACGCATATGATAGATCGGTGCCAGAGCCTTCCACTTTGTTATAGGAGTCAGCAGCGCTGCGACGGCTGGGTAAGCGCCAGCGCACTTCAACAGGTCTGTTTCTGCCGCACACAGAGTGGGCGACGTCCAGGAGGCGCGCTGGAAGCAGGAGCCATCGTGGTGGTACCACAGGTGACCCGTTGGTTGTTGGTTGGTGTTGGGTGCTCAGGTGCTCTGGTGGTGGCGGCGGGGTTTGAGTGGGGGGGGGGGGGGGGGGGGGGGTCTTGCTCCGGTCACCCTGCGGTGCTTTCGGTGGGGGAGAGGGAGCCGTGGCGGCTGCTGACCGTGATAAGGGATGACACGATTAAGCACTGTGGAATGTTTCTCTCTTCTTCCTGTTTCCTGCCATTGAGAGTGCTTTTTCTTTTCTGCTTTTTTTTTTTCATTATTTTTTCATTGTCACAGGAGAGGTTCATTGACATCATCTTATTTTGGAGCCTCACCCGTAATGAAACTGCACGTAGATAAACGTATCCCTTAAGCCTACATGCATCTGACTATTTTAAAACACAATGACAGGCTTCTCTCAGCATCTTTTAGTGTTGTGGTGGGATTGCCTGTTTGTAGGGCTGTAACGATTTGCATATCCAAAACCGAAATTGCGGCACTCAATCATATCTACGAACCTGTGTCGCGGACTCGCGGTGAAACAAGGCCAGAATTCTGACACGCCCCTTCTAGTGTTTCCCACAGTGCTTTGCCGTTTACTTGGCCACATGAGCAATATACATCTCCCGCCTTACTTACCGGTACGTAGGTTTGGTGTATCGTTACAGCCCTACCTGTTTGTTTACTTCAATACAATTAGATAACATTCTGGCACCTGTGAGGTAAGTGGTTTGATTGTCCCCCTCCATCCAGCTTCAGAGGCGCTTTATACTCGTCCCAGTGGTGCATTTATCCTGTGCACGTGCCAAGCCAGTTTTTAGCCAAACCATTTTTTTTGTAATCTCCTGCCATTTTGTGTGTGCGTGTGTGTGTGTGTGCGTGTGTGTGTTTGCGTGCGGGTGTGCGTGTGTGTGTGTGCGGGTGTGTGTGAGCATGACGTGTGTTTCTCTCTCTGGTGAGGTTTGCATGTGTGGCCTGCTGGGAGCCGTTCAGCCCAGTGGCTGAGCAGATGAGCAGATTATTGCCCAGAGGCCGCAGGGGCACAGTGGTGAATCAGGCCAAACCGATGAATCTCCACATCCAGGGTCATCAATGCCTGCCATAAAGCCATGGTTTTAGGAAATTAATCAGCTGTGTGTGTGTGTGTGTGAGAGAGAGAGCGTGCAAGGGATAGTGTGTGTGTGTGTGTGTGTGTGTGTGTGTGTGTGTGTGTGTGTGTGTGTGTGTGTGTGTGTGTGTGTGTGTGTGTGTGTGTGTGTGTGTGTGTGTGTGTGTGTGTGTGTGCGCTCATATGCTTGACTTGGAGAGAATGATATTGCGTGTGTGTGTGTGTGTGTGTGTGACTGAGAGAGGGCGGATGAGAGATGTTTTTTGTGTGTTTTGTATGGTCTGTGTAGGTTCATAACATTAGTTTGCACTGTACTGTGCAGCATGTACAATTCATGCTGCACAATTCAATTGCTGTGCAAGTGAAACTTAACTCCATCCTGATCCTCGTCAGCCCCTCTCACTCTCTCCCGGCGGAAGCAGAGAGATCCCCCCCCCCCACATACACACACACTCCGTTCCTGCTCTGGTGCCTCCTGATTGCTGCAGATACTTCCGGAGACTTCCATAGGCCCTCCTCCTCCCCTCAAGTCCCCTGCCCCCTCTTTGTTTTTGCCAGAGCCTCTGACCTCCTTCTCACCTCTCTCTCTCCCCCAGTCTCCACTGGCCATCCTTCTAGCTCTCTCTCTCTCTCTCTCTTTCTCTCTTTCTTTCATTCTTTCTTTCTTTCTGTAGGTCTTTCTATTTCTCTGTCTTTCTTTTTGTCTCTTTTACTTTCTCCTCCATTTCTCTCTCTCTGTCTGTCTGTCTCTCTCTCTCTCTCTCTCTCTCTCTCTCTCTTCCCTTCCCTTCCGTTCTGACTCCTGCTGCTGGCAGTGAAGAAGAAACTACTTCACCACCCCGACCCTGTGCCATTTCCCCGTATGGAGATCTTAACTCGGGGAGGTTTGTTTGGACAGTTGGTGCTCTGCGGTTCAGAGCCTCTCTCTCTCAAACCCCCACCCCTCCACCAACACCATCCCTCCCCACCACCCTCCTCACTGTAAACCCATTGAGCTGGAAAACTTTTTCCTGGTGCCTTTTTCCTGGTTCTGGGGTGGGGGTGGAGAGGGGAGAGGGGGGGGGGGGGTCTTGGCTCCACAGACACAGCAGACATGGCGGAGGCCTGTGAAAGGCAGGGGGACTTTAACTGCGTCACTGACAGCGGTGGCGTCGCTGCGTGACATTTTCCGTTAATTAAAAAACGCTCGTGTTTGCCAGAGCCGGTCGCCGGAGTCAGAGGAAGGGGAAAAAGTCAAAGCTAGTGTAACCGGAAGGACACAGAGTCACACACAACATTAAATTCATTCACTCATGATGCCCATGGACTGATCTTTCTCTTGACAAAAAAGCAAAATGCTAATTGAGATTTTGTTTTTGTTTTTGTTTTTGTCTAAATTAGCTTGTGTCCTGTGCCCAGCACTCCGTTTTGTTTCAAATGGTTGTCAAGGTCCAAAGCGACCAAAAAATACTCATAGGAACACCAATAAACACCATCAGGAAACCCATCCTCATGGTTAGGCCTGTGGCCAGGCATGTAGCAGATTTTTGGGAATGAAAGACCTGTTGCCATTTAGTTAGTTGGCTTCCATTCGTGTTGGTCATCTGTCGCTCTGGTCGTGGGTCTGCCGAATGCCACCCCCTGCCATCACACACACGCGCAGGCACACGCGGTCACCCCTCTGTCTCGTCTCAGGTTTGTTCTAATTAAATCCGCTGTTCCAAAGAAGATGCCAAATGAGGAGGGCGCCGACGTGAAGCCAAGGACTGAGTGGACAGGTTGAAAGGTCATACAGCCCAACCCAACCCAGATCTATTCAGACTGGACTGCAGTGTACCCTCTCAGCTGTAGTTGCAATGGCTCTTTATAGCAAAGAGAGATCATTCTTGCCTTGCAAATGCAAACAGCCCAGTTGGCACTTGTGAAAACTAGCTACTAGCTAATGTATGTGTATTTTGGCATGACATTTGGCAGTGCCATGCTGTAAAAGCTGTTCTTACATGCTCACTGGCTTTCCAACCTGCAGTATCAAACTACAAAGTCAGTAGCCCTCAGCGGCCAGTGATGACAGTTTTGAGTTCAGCACGCCAACTCATGATTGAAGGACGTGACAAATAGATACCTACAGAAATATTTACAGGAGTAAACAAAAATAAAACTTGAAATGATAAATACATGCATCAGGGACGATGTCATTAGTTGACTCACTGGACCTGTCTCCCTGTTGACTGCTGGACACCAAGAGTTAGAGACTGTCTCAAAGATGCGTTAATTATTACTGGTGGCACTGTAGCACCCGTCTGTTGTATTTGCATGTGAGGTCATTTCTGTTTCTGTTTCTGTTTCCATTGGTAACGCGACGCCTCAGTTCTTCACAACACAGCACACACGTCGAGGGTCATAGCACACTCACACACACACACACACACACAAACCAGGTTGGATGTTGAAAATCATCTGTTGTATTCAAATCACTATGACACCATGAGAAACAGAAGTAACACACACACACTCACAGACACACACACACAGCAGGCTGACTGTCTGCTGCATAATGTGAAAAATCACTTTTACTAAGATTGCTATGCCACTAGAAAGAGCAGTAGGAATATTGTAAATGTTGACATGTCGACAGGTTATCCCCCCCCCCCCCCCCCCCCCTCACACACACACACGCAGAGACACCCACAAACTGTATGTTCAGGTGTTTTCAATGAGATCTTTGTTTTTGTGGTTCCCATGACAGACGAGCGTTTTTCTTCACAGTCAGCAGTTTGACACACGCTTGTGAATAAGTCATGAAGCCTGTCTTCCTTCTGCCGTGTTTATTTTCTTTTGTGTGTGTGTGTGTGTGTGTGTGCGTGGTTGTGGTGGTTATGGTTATGTAAGTGTATGTGTGTGCATATGCATATGCGGATGTCTATATGTGATTGAACACTCCACTGCCACTGCCTACAGTATATTTTACACACACACACACACACACACACACACACACCTACTGACACGCTCATCTCTTTCTGTGTATCATAGGGTTGGAGTGGACGACCAGGATCTCCAGCAGTGTGGGGACAGCTTCCAGGTCCTGCAAGGAGTAAGTTTAATGTCTCGCCGTCTGCCTCTCTGCAGTGTGGACACACAGGCCACACCCCACTCTCTACTGTCCCCTCCCTCTACGGCCTCCATCTCTCTGGTCACCAGCCATCGCACTACCTCTCTCTCACGCATCTCCTCTCTCTCTCACACTCTATCCTTCTGTCTCTCTCTCACACTCTCTCTATCTTTCTGTCTCTCTCTCTCACACTCTATCCTTCTGTCTCTCACACTCTCTCTATCTTTCTGTCTCTCTCGCTCTCTCTCTCACACTCTATCTTTCTGCCTCTCTCTCTCTCTCACACTATCCTTCCGTCTCTCTCTCACACTCTCTTCTCACACTATCTTTCTGTCTCTCTCTCTCTATCTCTCTCTTTCACACACTGTCTCTATATTTGCATCTCTCTCTCTCGCTCTCTCTTTCTCACTCTGTCTCTCTATCGTTCTCTCTCTCTGATCTTCTTCTTCTCTCTCTCTCCTCCCGCTCCCTCTCTCGCTATCTATCTATGCCATCTTTGTCGTGCTCTCTGCCACACTTTCACTTCTCTTTCCATTCTCCTCCTTTGCCTTGGTGGTCGCTTTGTTGTTGCCCGTATTTTCTGTAGAGCCCGGCTCTCGAAGGGTGCAGCTTGATTTTGTTTTTTCTTTTCTTTTTTCACTTTTTCATTTTAGTTTCCACTGCCGTGTGTCACTCAATGGACCTTTTTATTCTCTGCCTCACAGTGACTGTCTTGGCCACACACACACTCTCACTCACACACACATCCACACACACACACACTCTGAAACCAGCTACATATGGCCTAGAGATGGCCTGTGCTCTGGTGTCTTTCCTGCCACACTTTGGGTTTATGACCTGGGCTACTTGCTGAGAAACAACACACACACACACACACACACACACACGTGCACACACACTCTCTCTCTTTGTGCTCTGTGATCTGGTCTGTATCCTGCCACACGGTGGGCTGATGTCTTGGGCAGTGTAGAGTGTGCAGCTAGAGGAGACGCAGGGAGGCAGCCGAGAGAGCCGAGATGGAGAGAGCGGAAGGACCGAGCAGTGTTCTTATAACAGCAGGGAGGGGTCTGAAATAACCACACACACACACACAACATAACACACACACACACACACACACACACATTCACACATGTGTGTCTTCTGCGTTTTTGGTGTTTCAGACCCCTCCCTTCCCTTAAAACGAAGACAAATGCAGAAACACGCAAACCACAAAATGGTTTGGATGGGTTAGAGGCCTTCTCTTCCCTTCTGTTGCCTCTCTCCAACATCAGTTGGGGGAAGGTCTCTGTCTCCGCAGGGTTGTGTGTGGCGATAAACAGGTGTGTGTGTGTGTGTGTGTGTGTGTGTGTGTGTGTGTGTGTGTGTGGTTGTGTCACATTCCTGTGAATTCTTAGAACCTGCGGGTCGTAGGAGAGTGTTGATCCACAGGCGACTTGGGGAAGCTTGATTAGGTGTGATGAAGCTTCTATCTTTTTGTGCGTGTGTTTGTGTATGTCGTTAGAGACTGCTGGTTTCACACCTCAGGGTATATCTGCTCATTAACGAGCTCCTTCCATCTCATGAGATGAATCATTCTGGACCTCAAAGCAGATGTAGATGAAGATGAAGAACACACACTGATAAAGAGAGGGAGTGGCAGAGAGACGAAGAGATGCACCTTGTGAAGAGGTGGATGTTGGAGGTGAATGCACACTGTTGCTTCCAATAAGATAAAGCCCTGACATGTGCCACACCTGTGGGAGTTTGGCTATTTGACCGTTGAGTTGGTAGATGAAAAGCACTTTTGATGTCGAGTAGTTTGGCAACACGCTCAGCCATGCTGTGTGCTGAGGGTTCAGATCCAGGCCCATCTGTGACTCTCAGTACTGAAGACTCTTCTGCTCTATGGAGAGGCCTGAGCAAGATAGCTGTTGCTTTTTTTCTTTTCCAGCGAACACCTGTGCTCTCTCTTCAATCACGCCTTCTCTTCTTTCATTCTTTCATCCCTCTCTCTTCTCAAATTGAAAATCAGATCAGCTTTTTGGCATGACAAAGTGACTTATTTCTGAGCAAGCAAAGAATTGATGTATGATTAAAAAAAATAACCTCTCTATGTCTGTCTCTCTCTCTCCCTGTCTCTCTCTCTCTCCCCCTCTCTCTCCCTCTCCCTCTCTTTCCCTCTGTCTCTGTCTGTGTCTCTCTTTCAGGATGGTGCTCAGGGGGAGGGCCCAAGTAAGACGAAGCAGGAGAGCGCCTGGCTCTTCCGCCTGTGGTACACCTTTGATCACAAGTATCCTCTCTGATTCTCCGCTCCGTGTGTGGGGGCTCTGCAGCTCCTGACAGCTGAGGATGTGTAGCTCTCATTGCAGCCGCCCAGATGGGACTCACAACGGGCTCGAGGGATGGGGAAGACACACACACACACACACACACACACACAAACACACGCTCGCATGCACACGCATACGCATACACACACACACACACACACACACACACACACACACACACTCTCACACACACACTCTCATATGAGCATGCCCACACAATCACACAAGCATGCCCACGCATATGCATATACACCCACACACGCGCATGTACACACACATGCACACACGGGCACACACTTGCACCTCTGATCACGGAGACCGAGGAGAAGGAGATGTAGACACAAAGCCTCATCACTCTTTTTTTATGCTTAAGCTAGGCAGCTCAAATTGCACAGCGGTAGACCAATGCAAATAATGAGTCACGGAAATGTGAGATCTCCATCTTGTCTGTCAGTGCAAAGGAGAGGATGGAAATGATTGGGGCTGACTGGCATCGCTTAGGTCGGAGGAGGATTTGAATTTGTTTCAGACATCAGTGTTTGAACAGACCAGAGAGGTGTTGAATAATTCTGGGGTTGATTAGGCAGGACTGGGTGGTTTTGATCAGCATTGGGAAGAGAGGAAGACATGGCAGCCTCCCCTCATTTGGATTACTACAGCAGACACTGTCCTCTAAAGCATATAAGCAAACTTTCTTCAGGAAAATAAGACTGAAACTTTAACTTCTAAATTCACTACTCTCACTTTCAGACATTGCACCGCTGTCAGTCTTTCTTTCTTCCTCCCGTTCCAAACAACTCTTTTTAGATTCTTGTGGTTGGTTAGGGTTTGGCTGAGTAGCTGCCGGGTGAGAGAAGTACACCCTTGTGCAAATTAAATTTGCAGAAACAAGGAAGAACCTCTAAATCTCTATTCTAATAAGATCTGTATTCTCTATTATTTCACTTCCTGTTCTGTGTTCTTTAATGTAGGGCCTGTTTTTAGATGATTGAGACTTTCACAAGATGGTGGCTTCAGTTTGGCTTTAGAGACCCTCTCCATAGTAGCATAGACGTTTAATGCCTAGTTAATAGCTATATGCAATTTACTTCGACATAGCGTACCTGCCCCCAAATGCTATATGCTATGTACTTTTAAATGCTTATTCCAGTCTTTCTCAAAACTGCACAGATTTATTTTGTCATTCCAGTCTTACACAAAACCGCACCAATTGACGTAAAACGTTTAGACTATCTATATATAGACCCTAGCTTGAAGAGTACTGAACTTCTCCTTTAAATTCCCATTTTGTGTGTCACTGGTCTTTTTTTTAATTTTCCGGCAGCTGTATTTCATATTGTGCAATGTTGTGCGTGAAATGTTGTGTGGAGAAATTGACCGCTTCTTCTTCCTCACGGTTTGTTTCAATTCACTTACAGAAGGGGTGTACATGTTTTAAGTTTGTGTTGTCCTGGCCATTACTCCCATCATGTGAACTCCCATAGCCTTTGGCAGAGCTTTTGCACGGTACATGGGTTTAGGCCAGTAGCTCACGGTTCACAACTGTCCAGCATGGTTAAATCTGTGAATCATCTATGAAGCCTTCTCTAAATCTCTTATTGCTCAATCTAGAGCCCAGCTGGTGAGAGCTGTGTTATTGTTTGCCAAATCAGCTTTATGCACGTGACCCGTTAATGCCTAAGAAGTCCCACTGTTTGAGGCCCGCGTAAGTCAGTTGTAAGTGAGTGTAGTTGTAGGCAGGCCCTCCTCTGTGTATTTCTGGTTGGTTTCACCCCGGAGGTTTTAATGTTTTGAAATGGGTAACAGAATGTGGCAAGTGCAAGACGAACTCTGTAAATAACTCCTTTAAGGGAACGCACACACACACACGCACACACATATATACACACACACACACACACACACACACACAAACTGTCTTTGATAACTCACATTCTCTCTCTCTCACAGGGAGAGAGGCACACAACTCTCCCCCGACTTCCTCCACAGCTGCAGCCATTGCCTCCCCAGGTGTGGAAGCGTGACGACGCGAGTCGAGCCGAGGCGTCTAGCGGAGTCGTCTCCCCTCGGGGGCCCGCCGTGTGTGTGTGTGTGCGAGAGGCTCGATGGAATCACACCACGGTAACTCAGGCGCCCGGGGGAAGCCTGGGGAGCTCCGCTGAACAGCAGAGCACGAGCGCAGACATTCATTAGCTCGCCACCGTGTGTGTTTAGAGTCCCCCGAGGCTGTTTTCCTTGTGCAATTAAGAATTGGCATTTGGCAAAAAGACAAGCACGTCGTCTGCGTCAGTTGGGTGTCCTGTTGATGCACTTTGTGGTTCTCACCATCGGAAGTGTGATGTTTTTGACAAACCACACCAGCACCCCATCGCTGCTGTTGCAGTGCTACCGTCACTGTGAAAGAGAACATAGTCTGGTGAAATGCAGTGTCCATAGTTTGCAGGCATTTATTTATTTCTTTATTTAGCTGACGCTTGTTTCGAATGAGACTTGGCCTACACATAAGGGTTTTCTTTCGAGTTTGTTAAGTTTGAAGGGGGTGTTAAATGCAAAACATGTAATTGCCTTAATCGCATGTAATTGCTGTAAATTGAGCATTAGAGTGTGCCTCAGGTGCCTGTGTATCTCATTTGACATGAAGCCTGCTGTTTGTGGGGCCCTGAATTGAACTGCGGGTTTCCCTGGCACTGGT
This sequence comes from Sardina pilchardus, assembly GCF_963854185.1. NCBI lineage: Eukaryota > Metazoa > Chordata > Actinopteri > Clupeiformes > Clupeidae > Sardina > Sardina pilchardus. The sequence goes on along the minus strand of NC_085008.1, from coordinate 18,108,555 downwards.
GTTCTCTCTGTGTCGCTACTGGCTAGCGGGGACACAGTGCCAGTGCTAGTGTCACCCTCTCCCTGACCTCATCTGCCTTCTAATCAAGCACCCCCCCCCCCCCCAACTCTCTCTCTCTCTCTCTCACACACACACACACACATACACACTCCCCCCCACACACACACACTCACCCAAACACACAAACACACACACACACACACTCCCCCCCCCACCCACACTCACCCAGACACACATACACACACACACACACACACACACACACACACGCACTCGCACTCGCACTCGCTCACACACCATCCCAGTCATGTGTTGGTTATCCTCTTACGGAGACACTCATTTACACTCTCAGCTGTCGCCTGCGGCGAAGTTAATCCATCACACCCCCTCCCCACCCCCGCTTCTGCCGGCACTCTCACTGGTCAAACACACTCTCTGGTAAACGGCTTCCCAGCATTCAACAGCGCCGCTCCGCTCAGGGGGCCGGGGCACGAGACAGAGAAGCCGACGCGAGTCGGACTCCCGAGTCTGACTGGCAGGCCTCCTCTCGTCCCAGTTCAACGTCGTGAGCCCCAATTTGTCTGACCTTTGGTGCTCCAGTTTAATTTTTAATCAGACGCTCCAAAAATGACAGCCCTGATATCTTTTTTTTTTTTTTCTTTTGACATACATTTCTATCCTGGCTGTGCCTATAGCAGACGATGGAAAAGTACTCGCCGTATTAAAAAAGTTATTTTTCAATGAAGGAAGGCAAGATACGAAAGATGTAAAGCATCCGGCTTGCTGCTCTTATGTCCTTCTGCAGCCCCTGTACAGATAACATGCAGGTCAGGATCCACTGATCATACTGAGTATGATATGATTAAATCGTTGGGCTTAACGAAGACCCCGGGAGAACATGTGTAATTCTGTGTTAATACTGTGATAATGCTACATATTGAGCACGCTGCAAGGGACTTTGTCACTCGACAGCATTGTATTGCCATTCGAGGTATTGCTGAGGTCCCCAGCATGTCAGTGGCTTTCAGTTCAACCACACTAGGCCCAGAAATGGTGCAACCATTGGCCTACACAAAAGTGGTGCAACCGTAGCCAGAGTCACCATTGCTGTTGTCTTGTTCGTATACTGTCACACCAGTAAAAAGCAGCTCTTATGTGCGTTGCACTGTACTTATCTACTTAAGTTAAATTGGATAATGGTGTCTGGTGAAATGAATAGCTGTGACGGGAGGGAGCAAGTCACCTTCAGAGAGGGATGGTGGGTATAAATTAAGGAGATGGGATGAGGGTGGATATAATGTGGAAGTAGAAAAGTTTCCGAGGGTGTCTGCTAAACCGAGTCCGGTGGGTTTTCCATTGGCTCTCAACAAGGCTCCCCTCAGGGCATGGTGGGTGGGGGAGCTGGATCTGGATCTCTGGGTTTCTATTTAGGTCGGGGTCTATTTATAGCGCATGTGTACTTTAATCATCGTTGTCACATGAATGAGGTAATAAACGATAGCCCTCTGCTGCTTAGGTAGGCACAAGCTCAGCGCAGCTCAGATGGCCAGTGTCAAGTCCGCTCAGGCTCGCCCCTCATATCACCCATTCAGCTAATAGCTCTTAAGCTGTTACAGTTGTTTCCAATGGGATTTACGTGGCACAAAAGCCCCAGTGGTATATACTGTATATGAGGGGCAACCTGTTGTATGAGGGGCAACCTGTTGCTGGAGACAATTCTGTCTTCCACGAGTTTATGGAATAAGAGTCACCTCAGTAGAGGTTCCATGCTGTATGAGGTGTCTGCGTGTTCTGTGTCAATGATCCCTTAATTCACATCTGACTTGTGCTCTCGTCGTGTCGTCACCTGTCGTCACTGAAAGATAAACTGGGGGCGTGGAAAGGTTGTTTGATTACGGGGAATGATATGTCATGTCTCTTGTACTTACAAGAGAAGTACCTTTTGAATATTATTACATCCACCATTCTTGGTGTGGTTTGTCTGTCTGTTCGTCCGTCCCTCAGAGGTCTGTAGTCTCAGAGTGCCCTCCATGTTAATAATACATTTAGAACACAATAACATCACTTACTTACAGGAGAAGTATGTTCGATTGTTAATAACTAACTTAATAGTGTTGTAATCGCACTAGATATGCGTGACTGGGCACATTCTACAGTCAATGCAGTCAAGATAATGTTCTGTTCCCAAACTATTCTCTGTCTCATCAATAACACTGAGGAGTCATGTTGTTTAGGTGACTGTAGGCCTATTCGCAGGCTGTACGGTAGATGCACTAGACTCGAGTAGTGTGTTGATGCTCTTTGTGCATGTTGTCGATGCTGTTGTTGAGAGTGAGCCTCCTTAACCAGAGTCCAGCTATCTGAAGCCCATCCTGACCCACAGTGGGCCACCCCTCACCACCACGCTGCCAGCCTGCTGTGGTCCACTGGCCCGATGCCTGACCAGTCCTCAGGCCTATGAGGTGAGTATGGTGAAAACACACACACACACACACACACACTGATAAACTATTACATTCTTCCTCATGTGTGTTGTCACTGATTTACAGTACACAGAGTATTTCACTGACTGACCCACTCACTCTCTGAGACACACACACACACACTGATAAACTATTACATTCTTCCTCATGTGTTTTGTCACTGATTTACTCATTAATTCACTGACTGACCCACTCACTCACTGAGACGCGCACACACACACACACAGACCAACTCGCTAATTGTATTGAAATGGTTGTCAAGACACAATTTGGTCAGATTGTTGCTTATGTTACATGAGAGTCTGTGGATTGCGTGTGCATTTATATCTGTGAGCATGTACACAGTGGTGTAGTCTACCTGATATGCAGAATACTCAATTAAAAAGCAACAACATGGACACTTAGTATTGGCAAGGATACGAATCAACATACTTTTATGACAAATTGTTGCCATGAGATATTTTCAAGATGTCAGGAGAGTTTGAGGGTGATCACTGTATACAGTACCCACTACAGCAAACTAGACTACACCACTGTACAGTATGTGTGTGCGCATATATATATATATATGTGTGTGTGTGTGTGTCTGTGTGTGTGTGTGTGTCTCTGTGAGTGTGTGTGTGTGTGTGTGTGTGTGTGTGTGTGTGTGTGTGTGTGTGTGCGAGAGCGAGAGCGAGAGAGAGTAAGTCCCTGGGGTCTCATAATTCTACAGTGAGTGTCTCTCTGCACGTGCGTGAGGAGGTGCTAGTCTGGTTCTCTTAATGCTTCAGTGTTTCCTGTGTAAAGGTCAGTTTTACATTGTTCGCAATGGAGCATTCCAGAAATCACTGACCATGCCCTCAATGAATCTCAGATGCCTCTTTCGTTACGCCAAACTTCCCCAAAGCTGTGATTGGTTTGTTATACTGAAACTGTTTGCCCTCGATCTTCACTAACAATGATAGAATGATGATACAAATCTGTAGTTTAGCCATTTTATTTGTACAGACGTTCTGTTTTGTACAGTGCTGTTACATTCACATACAACTTTGATTATAACAACTACATGTAAAAACTTGTTGGCAGTTAAATCATGCCCTGAAATGTCTGCCTTTCTTATGGATTATGGGAAGTGACTTCTGAGCAACTTGCCTTATAAGTGTTGAAGCTTTTAAGCAACACACTGTGTGCTTTCTGCGCGTCCTTTTCCACTAGCTAAAAAAGATCACACAATAAACATCAGGCCTTTGTGCTGAACGCTGTAGCTGGAGGATGAAAAACTTTCCAGAGTTGGTCACAAAAGAGCCATTGATGTATCCATTGCCGGTGCGCAACACATCGCTCCCCGAGACTCCCGGCTGCAGCAGTGTTGTGACCACGGAGAACGCCTCCATTCACTGGGGCCGGTCACACTCGGATTCACTCAGGCAAACTCCCCAACGCATCTCAAAGCTGATACTGTAGGGGGGAAAGAGAGGGGTGGGGGTGGCGGGTGTTGCCTTGGCCAGCTTGGTCTGGCTGATCTCACAAATGCCTCACAATTGGCTATTGTCCCAGTGAATTACAATAGCCCACACGTCTCACAACACACGCCCCCCCCCCCCCCCACACACACCACCTCGCTCGCATAGATGTTTACTGCCAGCGTCATTGTCATCACACTGTTTTTCTACATAGTAAAACACAAAGGGGCTTCTTGTTTCATGCGATGAACAACAGCTCCCCCAGAACCCCAGTCATCCCCTTCTCCTCAGGGTTGCTGTCACTGTATGGTGTCATGTGAGGGACAAAAACCCTATTTTTTTCTTCTCATCTCGTCTCCTCCGCTCTCCTCCTCCCCACCTTCTCTCCAGTCTGCTTCTTTGAGTATTCTGTTTTTGTGTGTGTTTGTGTGTGTGTGTGTGTGTGTGTGTTTTCTTTTCAGAACATTCTCCCTCTTTTCAGAACATTCTTTCTCTCTCTCCACTTTCCCTCCGCCCTCCCTCTTCTTCATCCCTCGGGTTTCCCGTCCCCCTGCCGCGTTTTTCAACACACTCCCTTCCTCTCTTCCTTTCTCTGTCTGTCATGGCCAAGTACAGACGGGCATTTTGACTTCAATGTCTTTTGTCATGTCTGTCTGTCTCTCTCTCATCTCTATACTCTATAGTGTGTGTGTGTGTGTGTGTGTGTGTGTGTGTGTGTGTGTGTGTGTGTGTGTGTGTGTGTGTGTGTGTGTGTGTGTGTGTGTGTGTGTGTGTGAGGCTGGCCTATAGACCATGAATCCAGCCCTTTGTGCCTCATTTGGCTCGATGGGCACATGGTTCCACATGGCTAGGGGCTGAATGGGGAGCTGTGGGGAGTCGTTGCCAACCCACCACCCCCCCCTGCTCTGTCTGTGATATGATGAACTGACAGCCTGCGTGCTGGTGCTTGTGTGGGTCAGGGAAGGCTTTAGCTGGTCAGAGCGACCTAATGTTTGAAGATGTTGTGTCACTAACTCTTTCAAAACTCTAACGTAAACACTTCTCTACTATTTACTAATTCTTGCACATATCCTTCAGGACAAATAAAGTAACTTAACTTGGATTCCAAATATCCAAGACTGTTCCCCACACCAACGTCAACAAAGAACCTCTCATGTGTAGAGCCACTCCATGTAGAATTTTGTTCGACTGAATTTATGACCCATGAAATAGATGGAAGCGGGTCTGTGGGGCAGCATCTCTTTACTTTGCTGTGTAGAGTCGCGTTACTTGATAGAACCACAAGCTTCAGCCAGATATGCTTTTAGGGAAAAATACCCCTCTGGCCCAGTCGGTGGCATGCCAAGAAATGTCACAGTGATCCCGTGAGGAACATTCACTGATGACCCAATGAAAAGGTGTGGCACTTCGCACTGATGTTACCCTGATGACTGAGGGGGCGGAATGATACAAACCAGATGTGACTAAAGGAGAGCCTGTTTACAGAACCAATTTGTTAATGTCCGTATTTATAAACAACTCACAGACCTCGAACGAGCAATCCCTCTCCGGCACATTCATGTGAACTCAAATGCACAATGCCATTTGATGGCCAGCCCAGCCCAGCCCAGCCCAGCCCAGTCCATCACAGTGAATCTGATGCCAAACATTAAAAAAATTATCCTTTAATCCAATCCCTTCTGCAAGCATTTGGTGTCTCGCTCTTTGGTGATTTGGGCAGATGATTGAAGAGGGGGCGTTTTGAAGGTTTTTATATATTTATTTTCTTTATTTTTTTCAGTCGCTCAGTATTTGTCCCAAATACTCTCTTGATCTCTTGATAGATTATCTTTAGTCTGAGTTGGCAGCCGTGATGAAGACACTACCTGCTCTGAATTTAATTTGGTTTCTGTTCTTTTGTATTCTATAGCGACCACCAGTCTGTAGCCGTCGGAAATTGAGAAAACAAAAATCTATTATTTCATGAAATGGTCATTTATCCTTTCTCCCTGCGGCTTTCCTACCCTACAGGGGTGCTAACTCGTTCTATACGTATGGCTCATCCATCGTGTTATGTAATAAAACATTTACTATGTTTGATATGTTTCATTAAGGTATAATCTCTGTGTAGGGGCACTGTGAAGGCTTTCTTCAGTGCTTTCTTTTCCATTACAAAGAGGGATTTCAGATGAAATGCCCTACTGGTCGGGGCTTAAAAACCTATTTTCAAAACAAAGTGACGACTTGTTTTTCTTTTGTGGGCTCATTGTATTGTGAATCCCTCAGTTCTGTTGAGAAAAGTTGTTGTTCAAGTGGCAGCTGTTTTAGAAGGTCGTCATTGGTTAGTGTGTGCGTGTGTGTGTGTGTGTGTGTGAGTGTGGATGTGTTTGTTTATGTGTGTTTCTGTATCTGAGTGTGTGTGTTTTTCTTTGCGTGTGTTTCTCTATCTGCGTGTGTGTGTGTGCGTGTTCAGTTTGCGTGTGTTTCTGTGTTTTTGTGTATCTGTGAATGTGTGTGTCTGCGAGAAAGTGTGTGTTTCTGTATCTGTGTGCGTCCCTGTGGAAGAGTGTGTGTGTGTGTGTGTGTGTGTTTGTGTATCTGTGAGAGTGATGTATAACAGGTGTCCCTGTGGGTTTGGGTGCCTGTCTGTTCCAGCTGTGTGTGACTCAGCAGTAAGCACACTGTTCCACTGTGTCTGTGTTTGACAGCCGACACTTGTTTTCTGCCGTAGATTCTCCTAATGAAGGACTAAGTGAAGTGCTCCTCTGCTCCCTCTTTTTGTTTTGTTTTTGTTTTTGTTTTTGTCATTACCCATAGTGTCCTTCATGAACCTCTGTGCTGTGCTTGGAAGATAGAGTCTGTGTGTGTGTGTGTGTGTGTGTTTGTGTGTTTGTTTGTGTCAATGTCTGAGTGTGTCTATAACCACGTTCATGTTCAAGTCTGTGTGTGTGTGTGTGTGTGTGTGTGTGTGTCTTGCTCCATGGTTCCCCGCTCCTCCCCTTCCCACCCTTATGTTGGACTGTGGTGTGTGTGTGTGTGTGTGCGTGTGTGCTGTTCCACAGAACCAGGAGCAGCTCCCCGACAACGACTCGGACCTCATCCTGAACGACGGCGACCTGACCCTCACGTACGGCGACACGGCCATCACGGCCAACGGCGCCTCTGGCGTGGACGGGGCCTCCCGGGGAGCGGGGGCCGGCGGCGGGCCGCGCTGGAGCCTGAACGGCCGGCGCAGCGGCAGCACGTCGGAGGAGGCCCTGGAGCGCGAGCTGGACGCCCGCGAGCAGGAGCTCATCAGCCGCGGCACGCGCCTCGTCTTCCCCATCGAGGACCACGCCTGAGACGCAGTCCCCCAGCGCAACCCCATTATGTCTCCAACCAACCCAACCCAATCCAACCCAACCTTACCCAACCCCTACACCCTAAAAACGGACAGACCAGCCCCTCTCCCTCCCCCCCCGTCCCCCCCCCCCGTCCCTATGATGCTTCTCCCCTCCACCCTAAAGTCATTGCACCCCGACAAGACAGGATCAGGCAAAGAAGAAAACCCAAAGCCAGAGACACACAAGAGTAGAGAAGATATGAGGGTTGAGGAGAAAGGGGAAGTGAGAGAAAGAAGGGTGAAAGCTAGAATTAGAGAGCAAGGAAGGAAGGAAGGAAAGAGAGAGAGAGGAAGGGGAGAGAGAGAGAGAGAGAGAGAGGGAGGAAGATAGATGAGAGGGTGGGTTTAACAGTGAAGCCTTTGTCTTGAAGAGATCCAGTATCATTCCATTTTCATGACTGCAGTGAATGGGTGGTGAAGCATGGCGAGGGGCCCTGGAGGACCTAGCTGGCCACCCCCAGGAAGAACTGAACTGACTGACGTGACATTACATACTGTGAAACTGTACTATATTCCCCTCTGTCTGAATGTGGAAAGCAGAGGAGCTGGGGAGACTGCCCCCCCGCCCCCTTGGTTCGGCTGTCGCGCCAGGGAAACCCGTCTTGCCAGGGAGCCGTTTCGCCTGCCCCCGGAGATGTGGAAAAAATGGCTGCAATCGTGTACTGCTGCTTGATGGTGTGTGACTCCATGGCCATCACGGCGCCAAGTCCGAGTGTTGTGGCATAGGGGCTCGTGCATCGTCATTTCCTTCCTGTTAGTGCAATCGCGTCTCATCTCATTATGTCTCCATTGGTCAGTCATCGCACATGTGAAGCGGCGCTACTGCTACAAAAACCCCGAACCCCCCTGAGTGTCTACGTGAAGCCGAGGACCTCTTACACACACACACACACACACACACACACACGTACACCAGTCCTACTATATCACCCACCTGTACAAACAGAAGACAAATGGCTTCTGCCGCAGCTTGCAGACTGGAGCCCAAGTCTGTCTCATATGGCATCACACGTTGCAGCCATATAATATTGTGAATATCTACCGAGGCTCTTTCATCTCTATTGGTTTTTAATTTTTGTTTTGTTTTTTTATTATTATAATGTATTTCTTCAGTCCCTATGGGAACATCAGCCATGTTGGGTTGAGCCCATGTGCACAGTGAAATCTGCAGTGAAGAAAGAATTCTGTTTACATTCGTTAACCCTTGTGGACTGCCCGCACTTAAAACCGCAGAGTGTACGTTCACACAACATCCTGACCAATCATTTCCGGCTGGATCCAGGGGCATTTCCCCTGGGAAAATGCTCAGAAAGCATCCTCAGTGAATCACCACGATCCTGTTTTTCCAGGTGGTCTTCGGGAAGGCAGCCGGTTGCTGTTCCGCGTGTTGTTGTGGATGTAAGAGGAACTGATGTAGATCTAATGCAACTTCCTGCAAACGTTGTACCTGAGGCCAATGCAAATGCTCCTATCTGTAATGTTATGACAATGTTCAGGCTGCCATGTTCAGTATGTAGCTTTAGAGTAACCTTTTAAAAAAAGGAACAATAGCCTTGAATTCCCCCCAGTTAAATAGCCATACTTCACTTCTTTCTCACGGCCTTCACTTGCATCATCAATGATGCAAAAGGCTCTGACATTGTGTAACTTTTTGTTAGTTCCAGACCCTATAATGTCAAGTATCTTTGTCTACAGAGAATCCACATAAGTTATACCCAGTGATTCTTTTGATTTTGAAGAACTCCTTGTGGCTACTGTGATAACTTCCTCCCCACACTTTCCTTTTCCATTATTATTATTGTGTTTACTTTGAAGCCATAGGGAGAACGCAAACAGTCCGCAACCGTTTTTATTGCAGCCATTGGCTTTCCTCCAACAATTGTAAATATGAGCGTCAGGCTATGCTATGTTCGGGGGCCCCCGCAGGGACCCTTGCAGCTGTCTGGGATCTGTGCAGCAGCCGTGCGCAGCAGGGGAAAGCGAACCTCCTCAAGCACTTTAGCTGCAGCTGAGCTGCAGTCCAAACGCGTCTAAAAGGAAGGGTCCGGGGCACAAGTGGTAATGCGATATTATGCATATGGGGTGCTAATCCCATCTGCTGATAATGTAATGCTAGCTCTCGCTAATGGCTTGTGTGTGTGTAGAGCAAATCTCATTGTTGAAGGAAGTTGGTGCCCTTTGTGTGCCAACTCGTTCCCACTTTGTGTGTGTGTGTGTGTGTGTGTGTGTGTGTATTCTCTCCGTGCAGTGTACAGAATGTTAGTGCTGGTGGGTTGCATTGAGAACTCTTCATAGGTATGAACCCGACTAGAAGATGAAGGCCAAAGTCTAATTTCAGGCTAATCGTTATTTGAGATATAAAATGAAGATTGGAGATAGGGAAGGAAGGAAGGGACTTGTGTTTGAGTGGCAGCTCGCACTAGTGAGAGGAATTTCTGTGGGGGGGAACAGGTCAGGTTATCTTACTCCTCCTTTGTGGCCACATATTGGATTTGGACGGCTTGGAGAACATCTGGAAGAAGTAAAAGTAAAAAGAGAAACCGCCATGACACCCAGCTGTGAATGCTGGGCCTCTGTTTGGTGTCAGGCCTGTCTGGTCCTCGTATGCAAGCGCTAATGCTAATGTCTCCACTAGCTCAGCTATCACACCACCACTCAAACGACATCTGTGACTAGCTACTTAGCAAGCAGACTGCAGCCAGCGCCGCTAACTTAACTGAATGCGACTGTTGTAGCCTAGGCCTATACAGAATCAACTGTCCCAGCATAGGCCACATGACTACACACATTGGAGAACTACTCACATCTTACACATGTAGAACAAGTGCCAGTTGCTTCTCGCTGGGTGTTAATGAGCAGACAGACAACTGTGAGAATGCCCATATGTTCGCATGTAAACTGTTACATTTGCCTATAGCTCCTGAGGCGCTGCTTAGGCCTACCACCAGGTTGAATCTGGGCTAGCGAATCAACCACTGATCTGATGAGGAGAGCAATGCGTGAAGCGGATGAAATTGGAATTTGAGCTTTTTGAACACAGGAAGTAGGAGGCCATACACTCGGCGTCAACGTTGGTGGAAGACTTTGACCCGCATGTGGTGCAATGTCCTGTGAACTGAACCCTTGATAGCCTCTTTGGACTACATGCTTTTCACTTTTCATTCGTGCTTTGTGCGTCACAACCACTTTAAGCCATTTGGCAGGGGAAGAAAAATAAATTGTAAATATGGTCAGGACCTCATCAAGCTGTCTCCTATACTGTAGCAATCATGTTTTACTTGCAATACCCTTGCATGCTGATGTATTTCTTAGTTCAATATGTACAGGGGACCACCATTTTGTCAAAGATCTGAAATGTGTGTAGAGGAAGAAGATGCACTGTAATAAACCTGAGAATTTCCCCCATATAATCAATCAGACATTAATGCATTCAGCCTGAAACTGGTCAGTCTTGTCAAATTTGTGGTATGCATTAAATGAGAATTAAAACAAACAAAAAAGTACAGTATATCCTTCAGTTTATGCCGTAGCAATATCGAGGCATTTCTTTCTTTTATATGGCATTAAATAAAACAGACGTCAACAGAGATGTAAAAAAATGTGTCATTTATTCAGTTCATAAATAGAATACGGTGATAAACTGTCAGTTGAAAAGTTAAGTCCATTACAGGCAGGCAGCACCAGGCATACAATTGAAGCACTCCATTTGCGGAGTGCATGCTGCAATAATTAGATTCCACTGCAATCAATGGAACTGACTACACCAGACGCAATAGCAGCGCATACATTCCAAAAAATTAGATCAGTCTTCTAAAACTGTTTTTACACTCCGCTAACAGAACGCTTCAGTTACATGCCTGGTGTGGCCTGCCTGTCAAGAAATAATAGTGTTCACGGCTTGGAGTGACTGTAACATTGAATACATCCAGGGAATTTTAAGATGCTGTGAACACCAATGACTTACTTACAAGTGCAAGGGGACATTAATGTGTTTGTCCCAGAACACATTGCCCCCCTCACAAGCAGTGTTTTGTATGTAAATACAGGACGGAGTAGGTCAGAAGATTAAGACTCACAAGATGTGTCTTTTAGTTTGAAAACCAAACAAAGTCACTGCAGATGGCGTTATTAGATGTACCCTAGCATAGTTCACGTGTTCGCCTTAAAACATTCTGAGAAATCTGAGCTCTGGTGCTGGCGCACTCTGTTGCAGTGTGATCGAACCACCCAGGGACCTCTCAGGCATTTTCATGGGACGTTAAGGAATTTCACACCAGCATGCGTGAAACGTCATGGACTGGACTGGACAAGACCAGCCAGCCAGCTGTCCGCATTGGGTCTGTGCGCACTCTCCGACCACACCCTCCACACTCCCCCGTTCTCTCAGGACCGTCCCATAAAATAAACCCCATAGCACTGTCAAGTCAGACATCTCACACAGTCACTTAGCACAGTTGCACATTTAGAAAATGTTAGTGATCCTCCACTTTTTCTTCTTTTTTGTTGTTGTCCATGTTTGGATGTGAATCTGGTCTTGAGAGTGGAGTGTGAACAACAGGCGAAACCCACATGCACTGGAGACTCGGCCGCCAGGAACAAAGGGAGGAGTTGGAGGGGCTGAAGGAAGCGACGTGAACGCACTGAGCCCCCTTAGTGGACTTCTGTCCCAGGCAGGCAGGCCCAGCCCCAGCCGATTAGGGCTTTCCAAGGGATTGGCAAGGGATTAACGGTGATGAAATCTGGGCGTCAGGACAACACCGGCAGTCCTGCTCACTTTCTCCTCTTGTCTACCCTGCTATCCTCTTTACCTTTCAAGCCTCTTTTCCTCTCCCCTCGTCTCGGTTTAAGTGTCTAAATGCGCCCTTTTCAAAGGGCCTGCTCAATATGGGTACAAGTTGTGGAAACAACCCCCCCCCTTCTCTCTTTCTCTATCACATTTCCCCTCGCTCTGTTGTTCTTCTCAAAGATGAAACAGTTGTCTATCAGGCCCAGAGGCTATTCATGGGGTATCCTCTCGTTGTGTCCTTCTGAATGCAAGTTGACAGGCAGGCAGGATGCCCACTTTAAGGGAACAGGGTCTAGTTGTGCCAGTGTGCCGCTGCCCCTTTTGCCCGGTGCTGTGGCCGTCTCGCCAGCCCTGCTGTCGCCACGTACCCCTCCCGCTCCCCGCTCCACTCGGCTCCTGTCCGTGAAGCTCCTGTGAAGAGAGGAAAGTGAGGCTGAGGATGAGGAGTGGTTACTAGGTGACATGGGTAACTAATGACTAGAATAGGTACAGTAGCTAGGCAACACAAGACTTTCACCCAGCCTGTTCTTTCCAGGGAAAGGCTGTGAGTCCGACAGTAAACCAACGGAATTTTACAGGGAACCTCCACGCACTCTCAATTGTATAGCCACCCTGAGAAAGCCCAGCACCAAATGGCAAGGCACAATGCTGTGTGTGGGTGCACTCACACAAGAGTGTTTGCTGTTATTCAGCGTCATGGTATGAGGGTAGCACCGGTGTTTGAACAGAAGCTGCCCACAAGTGCGTCACTTGCCAGCCATTTGCTTCACAGGCAGCAAGGCCCCTTCAGAGCAGCGCTGAAAAGAGGCCTGCCCGTCAGGGGCCGGTGACAAGCTGAACGCTGGGAACAGCATCCTCTCCATGGACAGGCTCTCTCTCACACAGTGGCTCCCTTTCTGAGGTCCGAGACGCAAGGCGTGGGTCCGCCGAGGAGCTGCCAGCGCCTGGTCTCACCAGAGGGAGAAGTGCAGAGCCGTGCCAGTGGAGAAACAACGAGGCCTCTATCAGAGCCGCCCCCCAATGCTCTCTCATTAAAGAGCGCTCAAATATTTCCCTTGTGCTTCTAGCTGAAGGCCTACACTGTGAACATTGTAAAAAAAACATACTTGCAGCACACACTTTCTGTAGTTGTGGGTTTAGCCAGTGCTGCTGATCAGCTGCGGTTCTAGGGAATCCATGAGATGAACAGTTGGGCTAGTGTTTGAGGCACCTGATAGCTCTGACTTCGCACCTCCTTGAAATGCTATGAGCCCTTAGCCAGAAAGCACTTGAGAAGCACTCAGGTTCTATAAATGTGCCCAGTTTAATTTTCTTCAATATGCTAATCTACAGCTAAAGATAGAGCATGGACATGATTGATTTTTTTCTGGAGTTCTGGATTAGCTGCAGAAAATACAGAATGTCCACTTCTGATAGTTGACATTAACTTTCGATTAGACTGGTTCCCCTTCAAGTCCTTTGTTTGGGGAAAAATGGAGACGAGTATTCATTCACTTGTTCCATGTTAATTGTTCACAGCAGTAGGCCAGAGGATTTAATGAAATAAGGTTGAAATGGCACCTCTTCAGTCATGCCACTAGTTCACTTCAGCTGGTGTGATACTTTTAGCACTTATATTGTAATTGGTGCAACAGTTCCACAGCTCTGTAATAATTAGTTAATGGGCCCCACGGGGCCTTAAGAGCTTAATCCCAAAATTGGAAAACTGTCCGTTTCCAGGCAACCTCCCATTTAATCAAAAATAATAACCGAGGACCTCGGCACAGATCACAGACTGCCGGGGGTGATTTCCTATACCAGAGATACCAGGAAGCTGAAAGACAGATAAAACTGAGGACAAAGTAGGCTATATAAACCTTGTCCGGCACCAATAGTTGTGTTACTAAAGTTGCAAAGAAGAAACAGGTCACACAAAAGAAGAACCAAAACCTGCTGTTGTGTTGTTAACTGTGCACGGGAGGGGAAACAGCTGATCTCTGTTTGGGCCTTACTATGCACAATAAGCGTCAGACTTAACAAGTGTTTGCTGGGTAGAAGAGCTGATGGGTGACACTTGTGAGGGACTATGAGTAGTACTCGTGCATGGCATCGACAAGACATGCAGTGCTATTCTCAGGCAGCGCAGCAAATGAGACAATCTTGTCTTTATTCGGGGTGATGATGGCTGAGGAATCCTACATAAATGATCGCCTAGGCATCACCACTTTAAAGGGTTAAATGAAATGGCATCTGTATGCTTCATATTTAACCATTAGAAATGATTCATGGTGTTAGTTGCATGTTCAAGAAAAAATATGATTATAAAGGCATATCTGTTGTCATCTGTTGTCAGGACAGCATCATCCACAATATTTTATAAAGTTACATTTTCATCAGACTTCTGACATTAAGGTGTCCCTCTACATAAGAGGGACATGTTGTAATGGTGTGAAGGAAAGTCAACCTTTAAAGTTAACAATTAACTATAAAAAAAAACCTTCAGCCAGTGTTGGGATCATTCTGGAGAATTACATAACTTTTGTGGAGGAGCTGATACAGTAGGTCTCTGGCTAACTGCATGAGTTTTATTTCAGGTTAATTCCTCTGTATGGCTTTTCAGGGTTTAGAAATATTGATAAAACAGACATTATGAAGACTACATGTTTGCCTACAAAAAAAAAACATCTATGCGTAAAAGTCATGAAGAGACGTGGGCTCTTCAAAATAACACAATGCATTCCCGTTATCTTACCTCGATTCTCCTGCGCAGAAGAAATGACTATGTTTTGTCCACATTTCTTTTCTGATAGCCTAACTGGCGCATGACTTCATTACAGTATGATTCGACATAGTTTATTTGCTCAACATTCAAGCGTTCTCGCCAGGCGAAGATGGCCTCTTTGGCGTCTCTTGAAGATATGAGGAACGGTTTGTCAGAGGAATATCCCTGTCCATGCGTCATATTCAACACAAACTTCTCTAATAGTGGAGAAGACGTGAGGTTGGAGAACCGATAAAGCTTCTGCAACTCCTCAACGGGGTTCATCACCAAGTCCTCGTAGCGTATCTGCATGTAATTCCTCTTCACCCATGGAGGCGCGTTCATAACGAGCAACATGTCATTCAGCCAGTTATCGCATATGAGTTCCATAGCACTGGCCACATAGCTTTCAGCGCGATTTACCCTGTTATTTGGAACGAGCAGACGTTTATATTTATCAGTCTGCTTCTTGCTTCGAAGTACTTGAATGCTCTCTTTTACCAAGGCTAATTTAGATTTCAGTCGAGAATTGTGCACAGCTCTTGGGTCTCTGAACAACTGGACGATTTGGAGATTCAGAGAGGGGTCTCTCATCAGAGGTACTAACACACCCAAGTCCAACACCCGCACGTCTTTGATGACAACCACAGGATACTTTTTGCACTCTTTTTCTAGCTCTTTAATGTCCTTCGACGTGCATTTACTGCAGACTTCTCCTTGTACTAATCCGACTTCGTGCTTCTTGTACGCGCTGCACAAAGGCTCGGAACAGATCACTTTGTTGGTTTTCCAACCAAAAATAAAAGATGTGCTAATATTGCTTGAGCCAGCGTATAATTTCAAGACAGAAAAATCACAACGGAAAAGTGAATTCATCATATCACGCACAGCTCCTTGCAGACTTCCAGCGTCTCCTGGGTAGAGAGCTTGCCACATATTCCACATCGGTTCGTATAGATAGAATACATCTGGGTGCTGGTTGAACAGTTCCCCCAAAAACGAAGACCCCGTTCTCCATGTTGCATGCAGATAGATATGTGTTTTTGAATGACTCCTGTTGACAACGTCCTCTATTGTGTCCGTGGCGTTGCCCGATTTATCTCCGTTATTCCATAATGCTATTGTATTTTCCAAATCGGGGCACCTTGGCTGTTGCAGTCCATGTTTAACCTGAGCCGATTTAGCCCGGTAATCTAGTACATAGGGAATTAAAAGGAGTACAACAGAATAACCTAAAATTAAGATAATGTATTTTTTCTGTAGTCTTCTCTTCATCTCCACGGCAAAAGAACCGTCTCGTCGATGTTCTCAACGAGATTTGGCGCCCCTGTATGAATAACAACATGATGCGCAACAAAGTTTTCAAGAGTTAAAAAAAGGAAACAATTGAGCCTCGCCCACCGGTGACTCCCATTTTCAAAATAAAAGTCTTTGTCTTATTGTGAAATAAAAGTCTTATTGTGAAATAAAAGTCTGAATGTCCAGTCAGTAGCACCTGCATTTTCAATTTCTACCTTTTCAAGGATATTTTCAGAAAGTTTAAATGATCAAACTATTTGTAACCGTTTGTATATTTGTCGTATTGTTCATGTTATGTGAACTGCCATTTCATTAGCACACTCTAAAAGTTACATACCTGTTAGGCTACCTACTACTGTACCCCATTGACATCAGGATTCCCTATTGTGAACTTTGAGCACCTTTGGTATAGGCACAGGCTATTGGCATACATAAGAAATGCAGTGTTTTTTGCCAGCATCCACCTATTAGGCTACTAAACACATGTCTCCACGTGTACATAATGTAGGCCTACTCCTCATGGATAATTCACAAGCAGAATGTTTTGAAATACATTTTTTGTCATTATTTCTTGAGTTTGTTGTTCTGACATGCCTTTGTAATGCTTAAATCAATAAAATTGACCTGCTGTAGCCTGTGACCCTTTTTCAAACAGAATCAACTTGAAACTTTCATGAGGAAAATTAAGGGTAGGCTACAGTATGGATCTGACACCTAAAAAAATCTAATCAATATAACAATGTTATGGCAGCCCAGTAATTCCACCAGGATTTCCAAACATGGCTGACTTTGCATACAGATTTGTCCACTGTACACAGGTTCCTGAAAAAAAAGTAAACACATTTATTCATGACACACATTCATAAACAATTGCAATGATGGCGACATTATGGTACACCTCTGCAGTATCTTAATAGACCCTGGGGCTCTAAACCGCACTACTTACTGCATTTTTTGCTGTGGGGCATTTTTGGATATCATAGTTTGCATCATGCTCTGTCTGCCTTTCTTACAGCATAATAGTAAATCAATCCACAGACCACTCCTTAGTTTAAGATGATGTGACATTTAATGAGAATGTGAATTAAGACCACTCCCAATTTTATAATAAGATTTGTGCCTGTTGCTACATTTTAATCAGACAATAATCAGAATAAATGTGAACATTTTACTTAGGCAATAAAGGATCATAGACAAGTGTAGTCTGGTTATTTTCAGTAATTTAAACAAACATCCGCTCATAATCATATATAGGCTATGTGATATGTAGGTGATATGTAGGGCCTAAACACATTTTTTTTTGCCAATTTCAACAGAAAGCGAAACATTTTGTGGAACAATTGCATATTGAAGGAAAATGCATAGTGGAAGCGATGTGAAAAAATGTCAAATAAATGCAAAGATATCTTCGTTACTCACTCTGAAAGGGTGTACGGTTTTGTGCAACCCCGAACATATTTTTGGTTGGCCAACCAGTGTTCGACTAGGGCGGAGCGGCAGGTTCAGTTGCCGAGGGAAGAAAACAAATGGATGGTCGTTGTGATGGACTTGAGATGTTGAAGCCTATGCTACATAGCTAAAGAAGCTAAGAACTCTGAAATTGTTTACTGTTGTAAATAGATGGGCATGTATGTTGTGTTACATTTAATGCAATCATACTGGCTATTAGACGTTTATTTGCCTTACAGTCAGTTTCTTCGGGGGCTAAAGCTAAACCCAGCTGTCAATATGCCACCAAACAGTTACTGTTCTGACAGTCAATCAGCTAGCTTGCACTAGTCTTTAGTTTAAGTGAGCACAACTAATTTAGCAGTTAACAGTGGACTGTAACATTATTGTTGTTATATTGTATTAAATCGGGCTGTAAAACGAAGGTAGCTGTAAGTGACTACGATTGCAAACGCTAACGTTATTATGGTGCATTGGACACATAGCTAACCCACTGGAAAGTAGCTTGGCTAGCTAACGTTAGGTTTTTATTAACTACAGCGTTATCCACAACGTAACCTTCTGTAAAATACTGTTTTATAAATGATAACATTACTGAGAAGCTACAATGGCGCACTGGACGAAATTCGAGAAAGAGATGGACCAAGAGACAAAAAATCTGTTAAAGCACTTTACTGGCATACAAAACGAACAGGATCAGAACTTTCAGTTAGCTCTGAAATTCACATGGTCAAATTTTCGGTAAGTGAAGATTGCACATACGCCTTGTCAACAAAAAATGTGCCGAAGTGTTTGTTTTGAGTCATGTGCAACAACAGTAAATAACATGCTATATTTACTCGTTCAACTTTAATCTACGGACAATATGTGAGTCGGGGTTCTACTGTAGCTTGGACGTTAAACTTTTATGTGTTCTGTCATCTCATCACGTTAGGTTTCATCGCTTCCTTGACGTCAACAGCCACAAAGTGCAACGTAAAATAAATGGGTATGTCTCCACAGCACAGTCCGTTGTTTGGCTTTCTGTGTAAGTTATGGCATTTCGGAGGATGTGTTGTAGTGCTGACCAGATATGATTCTACAGGATCCATGAAAAGCTGATGATTCACTCAGACGTGAGCAAAGCAGATAGTTGGATGAGACTGACCAATGAGTTTCTGAACTCTCCCCTCCCAAACACTGAAGGTGTCAAGGTACAGTCTTTCAGTTTGACCCACATGATTAGAAGTAAGTTGGAGAGCCTAGCTCTGTTTCTTCATAGATGACAAAAGACTCACTTGACATTTCTGTGCTTTTGGGTGCTAGACGGATGCTCATCATAGTATACTGGCTCTGCTGCTCTTCCTGTCAGATTCACCATCCAACACCAACTTCAGTGAAAGGCCCAGAATAAAAGAAGCAGGTAATTGCTACAGGGCTCCCACAGGTCATGGGATTTCTGGAATATTGTGGAATTTTGGAAAGTCTATTCCAGACATTGAAAGTCAGGGAATTTGATCATTTTTGGGGCAAAGTCTTAGAATATTGTTCCCTGATGTTGTAGCGGTTTAAAATGTACTTGCCAAACTACATTAATACAAACATTTCGTACACCAACTTTGTTTATTAAATCTCATTTTTTCATCACCCGCTCTAAAAAACGACCATTCTTCTTGCTATGTGGTTGCTCTGAAATCATTGGTCAGTATATGTAGCAGTACCATTCATTATATAGTATATAGTATTATATAGTTTTTTTGTCAGGCAAATGTCATGAAATTTTACATTTGTAACAGCCCTGTTACTGTATTATATGATGAGTAGTAACCTTCACTATTCTAAGTACTAATCTTTGACCTTTGCTTCAATGTCATGCAGTTAAAGAAGACACTTTTGACTGGGCTAAGTATTTATTAGAGGGGGAAGATATTGACACAGGACCCTTTCCAGACACTCCGGTGAGTACATTATCCACCCCCTGTTTTTGTCTTTCATCCCCTGCCAAAACCAGACCCAAACTACTTGAGGATGGAGAAAAGGCCTTCTAACCTTGCAAACGTGCCTTTGATGTTAACATGAATATCAACATTATGTTGAGAGATGGATGGGCCAATAGCTTTGTTGTCCAGACAGAAATCTGATGGCAGTCAATTGAGTCTTAATTGAACATGTTTAGGAAGAGCGCTGCCCCTAAATGACTTTGTAATGCCAAGACACTGACATTAAAAATGCCGGTCAGCGTGTGCAGTCTGACTTACTTCTGCTTAGTATTCAGTAGATTAGGCCTAGCACTTGTGCAAGTAAGTGTGAGTGTGCATTTTCCCCAATTTATACTCAGCTGTTGAAAACTTACAGTCTATAAACTTCTCTGACCCTGAGACCAGACCCTTTCAATCTGTTGTAGAGGGCTTCCGAAAATGAATATGAATATGAAAATAAATCAGACTTTAGCCAAATTGCTCTGCAAAATGTTGACTTTAAAAGTCGTTTTTAAATTGTTTTGTTCGTCGCCAAGTTACCATTAGCTCAATGTTGTTTTCCGTGCCACTGGAATTGCCTCAGGAACACACACGTTTGTTTATGCAGTTGAAAGGGTCTATACAGGGATACAGCCTCGTCAGGGATATAGTCTGGTGTGGTGGTGCCAGTCCAGCTGCTGGCACTCACCCCAATGAGATCCCAACATGCACTACTCCCAGTGAGACGGTTGATGAAAGAAGCGTGTAACCATTCGCACTGCTCTGTTTCTCAGGAGTGGTCTGAAGATGAGAGCGACGAAGACGACAGCCAGCAGCCTCTCAGCAGAGAGGATTCTGGGATACAGGTGGACAGAACCCCGCAGGAGGACCAGGACCAGGCTGACAAAAACGTCTCTGTCTCGTGGACAGGTAAGACCTCCGCATTCACTGAGGATCCTGAACAATGAAAACGGTTGCCCCTGCACCAAATAGAAATAGAAGGGATTACTTCTCACTAATAAGAGACACGGAGAATCACACAAAGGGTTACTTCTTTGAACTTTCTGTGCAGATTAGGCTCATATCTCTGCTTTGAGGGGTGCTCCCTTTCATGTGTGTTATCTCCTTTTTTAATGACAGCCTAACCATTTGCCATGCATACCGAATGTCACGGCTCTTTCATGCTCCTTTGACTCAACGAATAAAGCAAGCAGCTATAGCATTAATGTAATGGGTTTTGGTGATATGGGTCCAGGGGACAGAAATATACTGCTGAAATCATTACTGTAAGTTGAATTCACTAAAAGTGTGTGCTAAAGTAAAACATATCTGATTTATTACAGACTACAATGCATTTAACTGTGTTGTGCTGCATTTTGCTGTCTTTGTACTTGTACTCTGCACAGTGACAATAAAGTTGAATTTAATCTAATCTAGTAATGAATATAATTGAATAATGATTGAAGTAATAAAGTTATCAGTTATATATATGAGATTTTTCTCTCTACATATAATGCAAACATGAATGTGTGTAATTGTGTATATGGTATAGAATTGTGTTCTACGAATGATCACTGATCTGTTTGCTCTGTCAGTGATCTCTGTGTTAATTCATGGATCTCTGGGTTGATTTGGTGCCCTGTGTGCTGGTTTGTTCCCAGTGGGCGAGCCTGATGCCAGGGCGTGGCTGGAGCAGCATGTGGTGACTCCTTACTGGGTGCCGCACAGCCCCCGCTTCCCCCACAGCCTCCACCTGCACTCCAACCTGCTCAACGTCTGGTGAGATCCGCTTTCCGTCCGCACCGTCAGCAGCACACCGCAAACACTGATTGGCTTGATCACAGAACCCAGTGGGCACCTACAGTATTTACCTGATCCGCTGTGCTTTGAAATCTAAACCGCTCTGCTGCGGAGATATCAGAAAACAGCAGTGCAAGAAAGCACCTCATGCTGAATGCCAAATCAGTGCTTGCAAACACAAATGTGTGATCACTGATCCAGAACCAGATTCCGGTTCTAGAACCAATTTTTGTTTTTTCTTTTTTTCTTTGTAGGGACCAGCACTTGTACAACACTGATCCATTGTACCTGCCTGAAGAGAAGGCCTTTGTCACAGAAACTCAAGTGATACGAGAGACTCTCTGGTAAGATTTGAGAAGATTATCATTGATGAACAGGTTTCACGATTAGATGTTTTAAAGGTCTTTGCAGTGTTTCTTCTTTCTTCATAATCAGATGTTACGGGTAGACAACCCATGACTGGGTCATTGTGTTTCTTTCCAGTGAATAAATGAATAAGTCAATGAATGAAGAAATGGTTGCTCTTATTTTTGAGCGGGTATAGCATTGCAGCATAACAAAGTGGCTTTAGAGTATTTGCCAAGGAAAACCGTAGTCTTTCTCGCGGAGGAGTATCAAGTATCGTTGAGATATCTCCCGATAAGGAAGTCACTAAACTCATTCTCCTTTCCCTCAGGCTACTCTCAGGGGTGAAGAAGCTCTTCATATTTCAGCACCATGATGGCAAAGTAGTCGTTCGGAATGACGTGGTGGTCACACACCTCACCAGTGTACGTTTTATTTGTAGTTCATTAAATCATTTACATTTACATTTACATTGGAATGATTTTTTTTTTGAAAGTAGCAACAGCATAAAAAAGGACCGTATGAGTGCATGCCTGATAAAAAATCATAGAATTGTCCAACAGTCAACAGCATGCCTGGTCCAGAGGGACATTTACATGCATATGGCAGTGGTATCCCTTTTTGGATTCTGGGTATGTCTGTTCTACAACTGCCTGTGCTCTGTGCTGTGTATTGATTGTGATTCTGGGTGTGTCTGTTCTAGAACTGTCTGCGTTCTGTGCTGGAGCACATCGCCGCGTACGGGCAGGCTGTCTCCCGGCTCCAGCGTTTCATCGACGAGGTGACGGGCTACAGCACCGAGACCGGGCCCCCGGGGGGCTCCTCTTCGTCCACCTCCTCTTCCTCGTCCTCGACCAAGAAGGGCTCCGAGCCCCCCTTCAGGACCTACCAGGCCTTTGTGTGGGCGCTCTACAAGTACTTCACCAGCTTCAAAGAGGAGCTCACTGCCATTGAGAAGGAGCTCATTGGCAAAGGTGCCCCCTTCTGTTGCTTAACTTTCCCGGCACGACACTGCTGCCCAAGGCAATTAGTGGGCATCCACTCAGATTCACCCTCCATCTCACTCGGCATATTATGGGGGGATTATGGTCTGTGTGGTGATGCATTTCCAGAGTAGAATTACTCGCTGAAACCTATTACCCACAAATGGGAAATTTGTAGCATGGTGCAGGCCTGTCAGCAGAGAAGGGCACTGTGTTTGTTATATGCTTATTTATTATTTGTTTATCTCCTAAATCTGTTCATATTTTGCAATAATGTAAGGTTCAAATGCATGTCAAATGCAAATGCATTTTTTTTGTCCCCAAGATTGATATGGATATTATTTAGTGGTACTTCTATGGTAAGGCCCGGTGGCACAGACTTGCATGCATGTTTTTTTTCCGCCTAGAGGCGCTAGGGCGAAGCGAGACAGCAGTCATTCAACCCGAAATAAGTCAAATAGCCATTCAAATGACTCTGAAGTTGATTTGTTAAGGCATATTAAGCTAAAAAAAAGTGCATAGTTCACCTTTATTTATGCTTTTTCTCCAAACCAACACTGTATTAATAGCTTCAAATAAAGTTGAAAAAGTGGAGAGTGGTATACAGTATGTAGCTTAAATGTACTGTAGTACATGACCTCTGATCTCTGATCTTTTGTCCCGCCCTCTAGACGAGACTGTGACGTTGTCTGCCGTGCTGGAGCGTCTCAAGCCTCACCTGGCCCAGGTGAAGGTGCTGCACAGGGTCTTCTGCACAGGTGTGGCAGATGTGCCCCCTGGCACGCCCAACGTGGTGCGGGCATCTCACCTACTCAACACCCTCTACAAGGCTATCCTAGAGTATGACAGTGCTGGAGAAGCATCTGAACAGGCGGTGAGAATCCATTACTGAACATACTGTGTCTTTGTGTGTTTAAGAGAGTCTGACTAGGTTGTCAATTCAATTTAAAGTTTTTTTAATTGAATTGAATTGAATTGACTATATATCGAGTACAATAGTGTGTGTGTTATTATGTGTAAGTGCATATGTTTTGTGTACAGTATTTGGTATGGCATTGCAGACAATGTGTGCCTGTTGCTGTGGTCAAAAATCTCCAGGATTCGGGTGCAGCATTCGGGTGCCTGGTTTGGGTCAGGCTTGCGGTCATTTCCTGATCCCGCCACGTCTCTCTCTCTCCCGCTAGCTTCCTGTCTTGCTCTTCACTGTCCTGTGTGAATGAAAGCAAAACCCCCCAAAAAATATACTTAAAAAAGAAATCGAGTGGCTGTATGTGAATGCTGACATACCTGAGCACCACAATGCACACAGTCAAAACTGCAGGAGCTTGGGGCAGAGTCGAATTAGTGCGCGGTTGCCCTCCAGGATGTTAAAGTGCACGTCTGCTTGTTTGTGCACCTCTGACTCATGGGTGGTCAATGGGCTTGAGAGGATGAAAACACGAAATACAAAGTGTGTATCTTTCCCTCCTTCTCTTCCTCTTCCTCTCTTGTCCCCTTCCTCCCTTCCTCCTGTGTCCAGGTGGCTCTGCTCTTCTCCCTGTGGGTGGAGACCGTGCGTCCCTATCTGGAGATCGTGGACGAGTGGATTGTACACGGCCACCTCTTTGACCCGGCTAAAGAGTTCATCATTCAGCGGTATGAAATAGCGAGCGCAGCATGTGATCTCATGAGATTAACAGATAACCGATATGAAAGCCACAAGATGCCACTCTGGCATGCGGTAATGCAATTGACAGTGTTGAGATGTGAAAGATGAAGCTGATTCTCACACATTTCATATTTTTTTTTAGTATCCTTACAAATTATTGAAAGAATTCTCAATTTCATCAATTTTAAGTGATTAAATCCAAAGCATTTTTATGCATTTGGTATATAAAAGTAGAAATAAATAAAGCAAGCACACGGCAGTTTCCTTTTACTTTTTTAATCGCCTCAGACGTTTCGGGCTTTACCCATCTTCAGTGAGAGGAAATCGCCATATCTCACTGAAGAAGGGTAAAGCCCGAAACATCTGTGAGGTGATTAAAAAAGTAAAAGGAAACTGCCGTGTGCTTGCTTTATTTATTTTCAATGTTTATGATTTAGTATCAAGTAAGTTTAAGCACCCAGTTCGAAGCACTAAGGTGTTGAGCGTGCTTCTTTATTTATGCACGTATGTAAAAGTGGAGAAACGTAGTCACTCTTGCAGTTTAGTATCACTGTGTGCACCAAAATGAAAATGGACAAGGGAAATCATAGGTTAGAATGACCAATGGAGATCAGAAAGAAAACTAAAGGCAACAATTTGACTGACTGAGTGATCAACAAGTCACTATTAGATAAAGGGTTCCATAATTTTTGTCCAATCCATTTTGTTTAATTCAAATGAGACTTATCCATTGACTCCAAATATATATAAAAAGCCATAGACATGCCACAGACATGCTCACACAAAAGGCAGCGGAGATCAAACATATTTCTTTTCATAGTTCAGATACATTTATGTAACAAGGACTAAATGCTTTTCTGAGATGACTGAAGAAAAATGAGCCAGAGTGTCACCCTTATCTCTGCTTCTATCTAGAACAGTGGTGTTGACTGTGTGTGCTGTGTGCAAGTTAAAAAGCCAAAATGAACTCAGATATCCGCTGTCCTCTTCAGAAAAGGGTTTCTGACCTCATTTTATATTGCGTCTCTTCAAGTTCGAGATTGCATCTTGCTATGTGTTAAGTCAAAATATGCCAAATGTAGACCTTTTTCCAGTTTTCATGTGAAGTGAATGTATTCATTTGATCAGACATGTCCTGCCTGTTGTATACTACAGTAAGTAGCTACTGTACATATACTATATATATCATTGACTCATTGTCTAGCTCTTGAAAATCTCACCTTTTCTTAAGATAAACTTAATATAACTGAATGTTACATTTCGTTGATCTGTTGAAGAAAGAACCCCCCCCCCTCCTTTCTTTACTGGTTTCTTTCATACTCCTTGTTTATACATGTCAATAAAAAAAATATATATATATATTTAAAAAAGGAACAATCACACACATCATCTGTCACTCATTGAGTTGTTTCCATCCCCCTTCCATCAGGAACAAAGACGTGCCCGTGGACCACCGGGACTTCTGGTACGCCACCTACACCCTGTACAGCGTGTCCGAGGCGGTGGACGGGGGCGAGGAGCGGCTGAGCGACGCGGCCAGCGGGAGCTCCGGAGGCGACCAGGCCGGCGGCGGCGGCGGCGGTAGTAGCCGCCAGCACACCATGGTGTCCTTCCTGAAGCCCGTGCTCAAGCAGATCATCATGGCCGGCAAGTCCATGCAGCTGCTCAAAAACCTGGACTGCAAGGAGGCCGAGCAGCACGAGGGATCGGCCAGAGGTGGGTGCATGACCGCCGTTAGATTGATGGGGAAAAATAAATGAGATGAAATGCCCAGAGGTGGGCGTCTGACCACCATGAGATAAATAAATGAGAAATTAGTTGTCTAGAGGTGAGTATGTGACGTGAGATAGGAAAGCGGATGAATGAGTCAAGGGAAGACTGACGAAGTCTGTGGTGTTACTCATGGTTTGTGTCGTTTTTACATATTAAAGGTAAATAGTTTTTTTTTTCTTTTTTTTTTCAGTGAGTGGTTAGAGCTCTCTATGTGAGCAAAGCACACAATGTTGTTTCCATACAAAGTAGTTTTGTGCCTGTTTTGCCTGTGATTTGTTCTTTTAGTTGGATACAAAAACATTTGTTTCCATTAATGCATTGAAGGCACAGGGACATTTGATAACATGTGTCCACACACACACACACACACACACACACACACACACATACACACATACATTTTAACACCTTTTAAAGTCCTCACAATGTGTTTAGTTGTTTAAACACAGCTCCCTCACACACACAGATGCAGAGAGGAAGAGCTTGTACACACTCTTCCTGGAGTCGGTACAGTCACGGCTTCGCCGAGGAGAGGAGTCGCCCGCGGATACGGTCACCGAGCAACAGGCCACCAAGAGGAGCCTCATCAAGATGCAGTCCATTGTGGCACGGCATCTGGAGCTGGAGGACATCCACGACCCCCTGCTGGCCATAAACTTTGCAAGGTCATTTGCATAGTCAACGTTCATGCAAAACACACACACACCTCTTACACACACGGAGTAGAGTACTGTCTGAGTGGTGACCAATGCATCTCAACAACCATGTTTACATTATAGGATGTGGTTAAACTACTTTCTGCTGCATATGAATGTGTTATAATTAGTAACATAGTTAACTTACTATGAATATACAGTAATAAACAAATATATATCTATATAAAATACAAATATATAGTAATTTAATGAACTTGATACTGAACTGATACAATTAACTTATCACATATATACAAATGTATACGATTATACTCTTCTTTGGTTTGCTATGGTGGCAGAATGCCTTTTTGAATGTACAACTGGCTCTCTGGTGACCTTAAGTGACTGTTCCTTTTCTCCATTAGGTTGTACCTAGAGCAGAGTGACTTCCACGAGAAGTTCTCCGGTGGCGATGTCATGGTGGACCGCTCGTCTGAGTCGGTGACGTGTCAGACCTTTGAGCTGACGCTGCGTTCCTGTCTGTACCCCCACATTGACCGCAGGTACATCGAGTGCTGCGGGAACCTCATGAGGACCCTGAAGAAAGATTACAGGTGAAGTTCGAGGCTGTTGTTGAAATTACTGGAATACACAGTATTTTTCTTAAACTTGGAGTGCATGTATAACACTATAATTAACTGTTCATTACTGCTAAACTGTTTTAGTGAGTGGTTTTTGTATTGCATGCCATGCAACAGTAACTGCATCTCAAATTGTCTCTGTACACTGTTGAACATGTTTTTTCCTAATGACTTTGAAGTGCATATTCTGGTAAACTCTGTTGCGTCATTAGAGATGACCCATTTGTCTTTTTTTTTTTTTTTTTTAAAGCTCAGAATCTTGTTTACACTGCCTCTGTGACTTCTAGGTTGCTGGAGTACCTCCAGGCCATGAGGAATTATTTCCTGTTGGAGGCGGGAGACACCATGTACGACTTCTACACGGCTATCTTTGATAAAGTGCTGGAGAAGGAGAGCTGGCAGCAGCTCTCGTTCCTCAACGCTCAACTTCAGGAGGCAGTCGGACAGCGCCACCCAGAGGACAGCAGCAGGTACTGCACCTCTGTCCCAGCTCCATTTAAATCTGATATCTAACTGTAAATAATTAATCACAGCTAATCCGTAACCTGCTCTTAGTTGATCATTCAATATAGTAAAAAACTTTTTTTTGTCTTACTTCACGGGATTGTTTACCTCATTATATTCATTATATGATGTTACATTTCCTGCAGATTATCAATATTTCTGGAAACTATTGACCCTGCCAGAAAAAAGCAGCCAATCAATAACCTCGATGGACTCACGCTTAGTTATAAGGTAATACTCCTCATTGTTCTTTATTGACAAGTGTTGTGTGGAAAATCTAAAACAGTAATAATGAGGAATTAGTAAAATGTCAATAGGCGCTTTTAAATGACCTCAGGCTGTTTTTGACCATACAGGTTCCCTGGCCAGTGGACATCGTCATCAGCTCTGAGTGCCAGAAGATTTACAATCAAGTCTTCCTGCTCCTTCTGCAGATTAAATGGGCGAAGTACTGCCTGGACACACTAAGGTTCAGTGGTATGTACCGTCTGGAATTCTCTCTTGGTCTCTAAGTCTGGCCTATTTTATGAGCATTGGTGAAGAACAGCTTATCTCTAAATGTCCACACTCTGTTT
This sequence comes from Sardina pilchardus, assembly GCF_963854185.1. Lineage (NCBI taxonomy): Eukaryota > Metazoa > Chordata > Actinopteri > Clupeiformes > Clupeidae > Sardina > Sardina pilchardus. The sequence goes on along the minus strand of NC_085008.1, from coordinate 18,080,154 downwards.
AGCCACAATTCAATTGTCCCATTGTCTTTCTTTATGATCTCAGGCCAAGACATGAGTCATGCTTTCTGATTCGTGATTGCATTGCACATTGCTGGTCTATTCTGTGCGTGTCAAACTAACACGTTGGGTGGTGTTGCGCTCTCTCAGATCTAACAGTCGCTGCTAAGAAACATGAGGGGGCGTCGCCCGAAGAGGAGCCCACCAAGGAGGCCAAAGAGCCTGTTAACCAGCAGATCCACCGCATGTTTCTGCTACGGGTCAAACTGATGCACTTTGTCAACACCTTGCACAACTTCATCATGACCAGGGTAAAGCCAGCGTTCAATGTGTTAACGCTGTTAAATGGTATTGTTTTCTTCTCCCCCCTGTATTGAATAGCTCAGCTTTAGATGCTTTATGCATGCATAGATGTTATCGCTGTACTGCCTCTTAGAATCACAATATCTTTCTATCACCTTCTTTCTGTGCGGACAGATTCTACACAGTACTGGGCTGGAGTTTCAGCACCAGGTGCAGGAAGCCAAGGACTTGGACCAGCTCATTAAGATCCACTACAGATACTTGTCCACCATCCATGATCGCTGCCTCTTGAGAGAGAAGGTGTGTGTAGTCCACCTGCCACCTCAAGCAATCAGATATCTGGGCCAGACAGTCTGGGCCAGCCCTTCAAATCTGTGATAAGAAATGATTGCCAGTGATTATAGTTCATGAATACATTATGCTGTCTCTAACTATTAATAGCAATTCATGTCTTGCCACTGTAATTCAGAATTAAGAAATTAGACGTTCTGTCTTTCATTATGCATCAATATACATATCAATACATAATGTATTCGTACTGAAACAAGGCAATTTGCATGCCAATATGTTTTAGCAATTGGGTATTTGTTCTCCAGATTGGCTTTGTTAAGGAGGCCATCATGAAAGTGCTGAACCTGGTGCTCATCTTCTCCGATCGATGGCAGGCTGGATTTGGGGCCTGGAAGTAAGTTTGATCTTTAAAAGAGCGCGCCAACGTTTTGGGACTTAAGCTTATTCACTGCATTCCCCAGAGTTAGATAAGTCGATACATACCCTTCTCATTTCCATACGTGCCGTTATTCGGTCTGATGCACCCACCTCTAGCCTAGCTTAGCACAGGTGCCTCGAAGTGGCCAGCTTCAGTAGCCTACACCTCCTAATAGTGACAAAGGAACTCTAATATTTTTCTATTTAACATCCCGTGATTTATTACAAAATGTCAAATGAGACCGCCATTTTGTAATTACATACTTGGTACTATGTTCCCATTCAGGCAAAGCTCTGCTGCTTGGGCGGAGTGATTTTCAGTCAGCACCTAAAAAGCTCTGGTGTTACTTCTTCAAACCCCAAGGAGCAGTGCTTTGCCTGAATGAAAACATAGTTCCAAATATCAACACCCCTTTGGACCACATACAGTATAGAGAGTTCCAATGATCAGCTACCAAATGCAAATGCTTGGAATGACCTCCAGACCTTTTATCTGCTTCATTTGTCAGGAAATAAAGGGGAAATAGGGCACAAATGGCCATAGCACAGCTTATAAGTCAACTGTCCAATTACTTTTGAAGTGAAAAAATGGGGTGACAATATTTAAAAATGCTTGTAGTTTCTAAACGGCTCATGTGATTTGTGTTCAATGCCTTGAATTAAAGATGAAAATGTAATGAAGATGTACTCTTCAAGCACGTCGTCATTGTTTTGCTTTAGATCCATTGTGGTGCTGTTAAAAGGCAAAATAGCAAAAATACTCACTGTCCAAATGCTGATGAACCTAACTGGACTGGAATGATTCTTGATGATTGAAAATCATGATCGTCTCTGAGTTGTCTGTGACAGAATTGCTATTGTTTTAGGATTGAGTCCATCGCCAAAATGGAGTCTGACTTCAAAAGCTGTCATATGTTCCTGGTGACTATATTGAACAAAGCTGTCTGCAGAGGCTCTTTCCCCCACTGTAAGTCCACTCTCTTTTTCTAGTGTGTAGTTTCCCTTGATGTTTTGTTTGATTATTCACTAGAGGGCACTTATAGTATTATCCATCTACATACTATTGAGTGCATTCCTCAGAGTGAGCTGACATTTTAGAATACTGTAATTATATTTGTATGCACAAAGACAACTTCTGCTACTTATTGTTTACTCAGATCTGCCACCCGTGGGCTTTTTGGCTTGGGCTAAAATAACTTTCAGATAAAAGACTAGCCAGTTCTGCCCGGCTTCACATAAAGGCTCAGAGCCTACAAGAAACTCTACTGTGTATGATGACGCAGTTGCTTCAGCCGTCACGGCATCTATTTCCCATTTATTTGTTTTGGGTTATTATTTGGTACGGGTTTATTTATGTCCTTGAATAATGAGGAATAATGTGGAGTTTAATTTCCTGTGCTTTTCTTCTTTGTCTCCAGTGGAAGCATTGGCGCTGTCTCTCATGGCAGGGTTTGAACAGTGTTGAACGCCTCCACCGTCGCCAGCTGTCCTCTCCAGCTACAGCGTCCATCCCAGTCCAGTCTGCATCCCCTCCAGTGCCCATGCCTCTCATGAGTCCTGTGTGCTGTTTACTGTCCAGCTGTATGACAGCTAGCCTACTCTGCTGCGCCCTGTGTTCGTCTCCACCAAATGATGTCTTACACATGATGTCATAGCACATGAGACTGGTGATGTCAGTGAGGCTAGATTGGCACATAAAGTCGAGCAATGGCCGTGTGGGTGTTTGTCCGCCCTGGGAAAAGAAAGGAGAAATGAGGAATAAGAAAATGTATAAAATGAAGAGTGTAAATGTTTAGTTTATAAAAGTTGTTGCTGCTTAAAGATGTTTGTCCTATTGGAAGTCCTTCTCATGTATGATAAAAACTATTTGTTACCTGTGAATTATTGTGTTGTGTTACTTGTTTTAATGTTTAATAAGTGTGGTGTTTATTATGATGTACATATTACATTAGTCACTTGAAGAATTTAAATGATTGAAGTCCAGAAGTCTCCTGATGCTTCTTGGATAAGAGGACCTAATTGTCCTGTTTTTTTTCTTCTCTATATGAGTTTTTATTTTTATTTTTTAGAAGTCATATGAACATTAATCAGTATGTGACAGACTTCATGGCAAAAACAATTCTGCATTCCCAGCCAGTCTCTCAATGCCCCTAGTGGATGTCTGCTTTAATTCGGAGCTGGGGTTTCCTGTTGCATTTCCCTGTTACAGTGAGGCAGGAACTCCCAGTTCGACTTCCCCGCCTGCCTGCGATAACATCGGCGAGAGGCGAGATTCCACCGCAGCTAAGAAAAGTTTTAGCTCTTTGGAAAAGTTCGACTTTGACAAGAAGAACATGCGGGTGTAGTGAAATACATCTAAACTCAAAAAACAGTCGGTAAATGGATTTGTGAGCCGACTGAACGGACCATTTTCCTTGGAAAAGAAGAAAGGGTGGGTACTTTTTTACGAAGTCAGCTGTGCTAGCTGGGATAGGTATCCTGCGCTGCCGAAAAGTTTGTTTCATTTTGCGTGTCATATCTCATTTTATGTTGGATAATGATGTTAAACTTAGCCTTAAGTTTGTTATTACTATCGAAATGCGTTCGGTTTGGGCAAGAAAGAACGGCATGCTTGACTGTAAGAGGCGAAGTTTGAAGGAAATATTACTGAAGTAAGACTTATTTCACCTAACTTTACTCTTGGGCCTGTGCTAGCTCGTGTGTGACTAATCTGCAAAGGATTAGCCACAGCACAGAGTAAGAAAAAAACATGGATTATGGAATATTGCCCCGCCTCATCTCAGCTGGAGTACGCAAATCCATTCAACACACCCAGGTTCACCTACATATCACTGAAACTAATTGTTGATGTACAAATTAGAAAATAAAAAGTTGATGTGTTTTAAGAATATCCTCAAACGGTTACGATGGCTAGCAAGCTTCCTCGCCCGTGCGTAATTATTACCTCTGGGTAAGCTCCAGGACAGGGGTGGTAACTGCTAGCTGCATATTTTCAGCGTTAATGTTACATCGGGAATTATTTCAATTAATTCATAACGGCAGAACTGATCATGTTGAAGCTAGAGAATATCTCGGATTTTCCCTTATTGTTGGAATGTATATAGGCTAGTTGAAAGTGGACATGCGAAGCAGATTTTCCTACTCTCATAAGAACAGTAGCCTAATAATAATAACAGTTATTATTATTATTTGGGCCTATAAAGCACTTTTCAAGCATTGAGCACAACTTGCAAATGTGACCTAAAAGGCATTTATACACGACCCACAGTAATTTATTCCTTGTGGAATCTCCGGTCTCCAGGCTCAGTCCAAAATACCTCACAGTTTGACTTTTTTCCCCCATCAGGCAGCCTAGTGACACAGTTTGAATGAGATACAAGTTGTCTGACTTTGGAACTCAACATGAGTCACCTAGTTTACACAGACAACGAATTCCCCGTGTTATCCTTAAACTTGACCTCGTGGACACAAATTTTCACATTTATGAAGTTCTTCTGAATGAGTTGATGAAAGCCAGCCGTCTTGAAAGAGGAACTCTGTGTATTTGCTTGCTCGTGTGAGCAGTAGGCCTACTCAACAGCTGTGGTTGAGGAGAAGCGAAAACGGATGAATTGGGGACCATGACAGCTGTGCTCAAGGTTTGGGAGCATGTTATGTGTGTGGGTGCGGGTGTTGTGCGATACAGACTAGACACACCCTGCTGTGGTTCAGAATTAGCTATATCCTCTCTCACCACCCAAACAGATTAAGGCTCGTCTCTCTCTGTTGTCCACACTGTCATGAAAGCCAAGGTCAGGCTGATTCATAAGATGGGCTTTCATACCCTCTTGGGGGCCAGACATGGGCGGTGGTGTGGGTTTGTGCTCTAGTAATCAGAGTTGCTACTCTGATGTTTTTTTTTCCCCACAGGGCAGTTCAGACAGTGCACTGTGTTTGGGTAAATGTGAATTATCTCACCCATCTCACCCACCCAGAGGCCTTTATCATATAGTGTGTAGAGGCTCTGTGTGTCATGTATCCGTAGCAATATTAGCAACAATATTTGTTTACATCTGACATCTAGGCCCATGACACCTTTTGAGGTTTGGAGGTGTGAAAAGGGAACGTTAGAACGTTTCCTCTTGACTCATATATGTGATAAAACTTTTCCACTGAAAATATTGAGTAGGTTTGGTAAGGATTAAACTTAAGTTGGGGTTCGGCCGTAGGCTACATACACCCTTAATATTTAGGAAAGGGTCCTTAAAAAGAAGGCCAGAAAAAGAAGCCAAAAATAGTTGAAGTTTCAGTTTCCTGTAGAGATTTCCTCTCGGTGGTATCGTAGTGTAATGTGTGGTTGTTGGGCGTATTCTCCGTGAAAAAAAACGTGAGCTGTCTGACTTTTCTTATGATTCTATGGTGCTACTTATGTTGCTTACCATTAACTTGCCTAAGTTGTGGCATTTCACAGAACCGAGTCCAATGAGGTTATAAGCTTATGTGTGTGCTAGACACAAACAAGAGACATCCTAAAACACTGGCTGTTTTCAAAAGGATGAAAATGGTGCGCATGTAATTGAAGATAACACTGATAGCACAACTTTACAAGTAGGCCTGTTGTAGTCACCAACAAATGACTATCTGGAAAAAGTTTATTCCGTATGTAGGGAGCACGGAACAGGCTGATGAGGTGAAAAATCATTATTTGTAGGTATTCAGATACCAGAGGTTTAACCTTTAGCCTTTCTAGCCACCACTGTTCTTATTGATGTGGACTGCATACACCAAGCCAGTGCATCTTGTCAGTCGGATGGTTTGCCAGATTGATGCCTGTTAAGGGAAAACTGTGGCGCATGTTCTTGCCATTGCAGGGGTCGGATTAATGAGGTTACGCTGGCTTGTATTTATGGCGATCACAGCAGGAAGAATGGAGACATTGGTGGGTGGGATGCTGAGAAAGCAATGAATGGATACAGGTCAGAAGTACCGTTCTCCTTAGATCTGAAGGCCTACATCAAGGGCAACACCTCCTGTGAGATTAAATGGATTGCAGGGCTTTACCAGTGACCATTGAGCATCACTTTAAAAAAGTATCAGTGTGTTGCTGTATTTTTCACTCTGTGTCTTGAGCTGGAGTGACATTGGCTTCGTTGTGGTTCTGCCTCTTGATGTAGTAGATTGTTAGAAGTGTCCATCACCTGGAGTGCGCTGAAATGAGGTCCTTGGAGGAGGCAGGGAATGAAGGGACCAAAAAGCCATACTCAATCAGCTTGCCTCTCCAGGAAGTTATGCTTTGATGTGTGTGTTTGTGTGTGCATAGCAGGAGTAGGATGGGAATGGGAAAATCACTCGCTGCGGCGTGTTTGGACTATTCTATGTCTATTCACCCTATATATATATATATATATATATATATATATATATATATATATACTGCCTCTCATTTGTTTCTGGTGGAAAATGAATCAATGTGATGAAAGTTTGGCCTAGTATGAGAAGACATTTCAGTTAGGATGGGGAAACTTATCACGTTTTCCTGTGTCCTCAAGCTTAGACAGCAAAGGGTTAGCTTAATTCAGGAATCAATGCATGTGGATGAAGGATTGTTACCTGACTGCAAAACTGTGTGTGTGTGTGTGTGTGTGTGTGTGTGTGTGTGTGTGTGTGTGTGTGTGTGTGTGTGTGTGTGTGTGTGTGTGTGTGTGTGTGTGTGTGTGTGTGTGTGTGTGTGTGTGTGTGTGTGTGTGTGTGTGTGTGTGTGTGTGTGTGTGTGTGTGTGTGTGTGTGTGTGTGTGTGTGTGTGTGTGTGTGTGTGTGTGTGTGTGTGTGTGTGTGTGTGTGTGTGTGTGTGTGTGTGTGTGTGTGTGCACTTACCTATCTATGCAACCAGTCATTTATAACCCAAGCGGATGATTGTCTTTCTCACCTGGTATTAAACTCAGCCCCCAATATACTCATCATATACTGGAGAATGCATGTGGCTTCTCATGGTTTGGGGATAGTTGCAACAGAACAAAGAGAGACTGATACAAGTGACTGCATTTAACCAACATCCTTCATAGCTTGGGCACAGTTTGTTTTGTTTGTCATAGGTGCCAGGGTGTAACATTGATTCGCCTGGCTCAGGTAAGTGTGCGTGCGCGTGTGCGTGTGCGTGTGCGTGTGCGTGTGCGTGTGCGTGTGCTTGTGCGTGTGCGTGTTTGTGTTTGCGTGTTTGTGTTTGTGTGTGTGTGTGAGTCTGGAGAGTGACGTATATGGTAGAGGTGGTAGTAGTAGTGGAGGTTGAGAAAAGTGTAAGCAGTGAGCACACACAGGCTCAGTGTTATCTCTCCTGCCGTCCAGGAAAGAACACAGCACACCATGCCAGGCAAGGCAAGGTCACACACACACACACAAGTTACTCCCCCACTCTGTTTCCTCTCAAAGCCCTCAAACAACTCCCTTGCAGTCACAGTCGTCAGTCCCATGTTGTGCTATTGTAATGTCTTTTGCCTGATACACAAATAGGCCCAGCTCTTTCTTGTGTCTGCAAAGGACCTAGTAAGGGCAAGTGTTTTATGATCTGAAGGTAGGCCCTCTGTGTTCTTAGTCCTGGTGTTTCAGCCTGTTAAGGGAGCAGTGTGCCTCATGTTCTTGACATTGCAGAGGTTGGATTAATGAGGTTACCCTGGCTTGCTCCCAAACGCTGCTTTGTCTACAGGGCCATTCGTCTCAGTGGGGAAGGCGAGGGGGATTAGCTGGGGACTATCCTCTATTTATAAGACTAAGCCTGCTGATGCCTCGTGTTTGAGTGATCCCCCCCTTTGTGCTCCAAGGCTCTCATTCATGGCTGTTTAAGTGTACAATAGGCCCAAGATGAGATATTGTTTTGGTTTTGAGATATCTTGTTGTGGTGGACGCCGTCTAGCCTCATGTCAGTTCTCAGTTTTTCATGTGTTTAGGAAGTTGCTAATAGGTGTGTAGTTGCTCTGCTCAAGGTGTGTTTGCAGTGTATTACACACATGTTTTGCAAGAGTTAGTAACAATTAGTAGACGTTGCCCTGTGGAAATAAAGATGTTGACTGCAAAATAAGCCAAGCACAGATTATCTTGTAGCAGTAGCACTTAAGTAGAGATGTAATTCTTTTGCAACAGCAAATTGGACCTTTCCCTTTGCACACCCTGCTGTCTTTCTGTGCGTTTATGTGTTTTTGTGCAGCTATTGAAAAGGTAGTAAAGACAAATTAAAGGCCTGTCCCTGTATTAGCTTCAAGTATCAGCTATATGGACACTGAATACTAATTCTCCCAGAGAGATAATGAGATTCAAAGATTTAATTCACAAAGAATTCAGCAAAGTATGCGAGTCTTTAGTGTAGGCCCCAGCATTGGTCCAGGTCTTGTATTGTATAGACCCCGCAGATCCTGCCCGATATTAGCTGGCAGGATCGGAGCCTACCCCCCTGGACAGTTGGACAGGGACCAAACTGGTGGTGGTGGGGAGGAAGGAGGGAACATCAGATGACGGCACCTACTGTAAGGCAGCAGAGCAGATACGTTCGGCAAGGCATTATAAAGTCAGGTGGAAACTGGTGATTGGTCAGAGGAGCTCATGTGTGAGGAATGAATGAGTGATGTAGCATTAGAGTCTCATTACAGAACTTGTGCTGAAGCTTCCATTTTTTTTGTATTGGAACGATGTTCCTAGACCCTTTCAGCACTGTGTGTTTGTAAGTGTCCTCTTTAAAAATGGGAGATTGATGAGTAATGGTGTGACTTTGTGTGGAATTGGCCAGACATGACCAGACCTGCGAGCCTGAAGGAATGAATTCCTGCTCCTTACTCCATACCACAAGGGATTCTCTCTGGCAGATCCCGTAAACCCCAGGTTGCGCTACACACAGCATTGTGCGCTCTGCGTCTGACAGACTTACTGGTATTTTCTGCTAATAAGGTAGGGGATAGTTTTAGCGCTTCTGTGCTAGAGTTTATTCCTGTCCGAGCTCCTCTTCTATCGGCTGCTGTGCTGTCGCTCTTGGTCTGTAACCTCAGCACAGACATTCAGTTCGTTCTAAAGGGGAAGTGGATTAAGAGCTGTGTGTTTTGGTCTTGAGCAGAGCTTCCTCCTTCACTCTGGAGAGGGAACATGGGGCAAGGGAAGAGAGATGTGTTTTATGTCCAGCTGACCTTTCTGGTCGATGATTCATTTTAAACTTGCCATAAACCTTCTCATGTGGACAATGTCAGTCAGAGCTATGCAATCTCTGCTGGAGTAGTTCCTCATATGGGCCTAATTAGTACCTCTATTGCATTTGTGTGGAGCCTACCTACTCCTTTAAACTTAGATGTAATGCAGGTAGACATGATAGATGTAAAATGTTCATTAGATGTTGTATGTTTGTGATTCTGACCTGTTGATTGATGGATGTTCCGCATGCCAAATGTGTCACCTCTGTCTGGGCCTGTGCATTGGTGGCTCACTGGAAGGCTAGCAGCTTGACCACTGTGGTCAACCCAGTGGTGCTCTGTTTGCGTACTTCTCTCTCTCTCTCTCTTACTTCTCTCTCTCGCTCTGCTTGCATTTCTCTTACCTTGTCTTTCTCCATTTCTCCATTTTGTACCTCTCTTCTGTCTCAGTTTGCTGCAAGTGCTGACTAGTTTCCTTCTATTTCAGACTAGACTTGGGTCTATTGTTAGGACTCTCAGTAGGAAAAGAGAAACGTCTTCATTTTTCAAAGTGCGAGCTAAAACGCATGCTTCCTCTGTGGGTCTGTCAGTCTGGACGTCACAAGGCACCGACCTCCGGCCACCATGCTCAGCGAGTCCTGCCAAGGAAGGCCTCAACGTAACCATAGGGTCCCTAAAGTGCGCTTCAGACCAAAGATTTGCGACGATGAGAAACCTTGGCAACTGTGACTGCGACGGCTTGTGACGACGTGCAACATTTAATTCACGCCACTGCAACTCCTTCAGCAAAGGTTTCGTCTCGTCGCGGATTTTTGGTGTGAATTGGGCCTAAGACTCAAGGCTCAAACCTGCAGTGATTTTAAACCAGTGTTTCTTAACTGGTGGGTCGCGACCCAAAAGTGGGTCGCGGAGGTGTCCTGGGTGGGTCGCGAAGGGATGTTGTAAAAAATATAGTAGGCCTATGTATATTTTTTCATGCAAACACTTAAGGTTAACCCCAGCCACGGATATATGCTACCATGGCCAAGTTGATAAACGAATATTTCCTCCGTTTTCAACATTTTAACATTTAACATCGTGCACACTTGTCAGTTTTCAGAAAAGTTTTCGTTGACACCCGTGTTCATGCCGCCAAGAGCATGCCAAATCTTAGTGGTGTAACAAGAAGTTTGAGCCGACGTTAGCTAATCAGAATCCCGAAAATATCAATAACATCAACGAATCACTTCCTTGTTTCATTTCAACTGTATTTGCAAATGCAAAAAACGAAAAGGGTTGGCACCAACATTAGATTAGGCTATATTTTGCAACTGCTACTCGGAATGCATCCATGATCACCAACGCCAAATGAAAATGTAAACATTGGCCACACTTTTTGCGCAGATGCAAGTAGCCTACTTAGTTTTTCTCAGTTCACATTCATACGCGAAACGAGTCCACGAATCTCCACTTTTGTCGGAGTTTTCAGAAAGAATTCAGAGGCGAAACCGCCGTTTGTGTGTAGGTTACACGGAAGGCACACACGAAGGGAAAAGTCTCTGTTTAACAAGATACCTGTGAATGTGAGAACAGGGCTCGAGTCTCTGATCAGATCTAAAAAACATCTCCAGTTCTCTCATTAATGCTCCTAAAACGCATATAGGTCTAATTTGCACATTGGTCTCTGGCCTTTTCATTGTACACCTGGCCTATAGGCCCCTCATGTTATTTGCTGTGCATCCAGTTACAGTGTGATGTCAAATCTAAATGGATCTAAATGTTGAAATGTTTGTTTTGTAAATCTAAATGTTTGTATTTTGTCGATTGTAATATATTTTGAGAAATAAAATATGTTCTTTATATATTTTAAAAAGTGGGTCGCGACCTAGTAACCATAGGGAATTGTGGGTCCCTTGGCCAAACCAGTTAAGAACCACTGTTTTAAGCAAATATCCTAGAACGCTACGCTCTAAAATATTTTGCTGTAAGCTAAGCAAGCCTTCCCTCACTTAAGCGGCGGTAACCTGTTCCTCAACTTTGCTTGCGGTTCCTCAACATTGCCCCGTCCCCGTCCCCGTCAAACACTCTGTTGCGCTGGGCTTCACCGTGTGTGTAGGCCACTTGTGCTTGGCAGCCATGGGCATGTGCCATGCAGCTGTGTAAGAGGGCACAGCCTACATCTGTTGAGTCTGATAAAGCAGCTCTGTGCTGTCAGTCTGTCTCCGTCGTCTTTGCTTTGACTATGAAAAGAGCTCCTCAGTGCCAAATTCAATTTTGACAGACAGGCTTTGAATGTAGCGTTCACTTCGCAAGGCTGCAGTGATGCTGTAAGGAAGGGCTTTTACTGTAGAGGATGGGTATGTTGCAACGAGATAACAAAATGGAGCTTAATTAAGTGTCATACTCTGGCCATTCTGTTTTGTTGTGGAGATTTTTGTTGTTGTTTAAAGACAGACGAGGGTGACAGACGAGGGTGTGAGGGGAAAATATTTCAGTTAAATTATATTTTGCATCACATCAGATTAGCCAAGACTGGACGTTTGATTATTTCACCTATGTGCTCTTGAGTGCCCAGTGGACACATAGTTGACATCCAAAAATAAAGATAAACCTTAATCTTGTGGTGTCATGTTCAAAAAATGATGATCAAGTCAGAGCAATGGTGGTTCTCAACCTCGAGTATTGGCAGATGCTATTATTGAAAAATGGCAGAAAACAGCCTGATTCCGACGATTAATTGGTCAATCTCCACATGGCACTTCATATGATCAGGCTCAGCTGGTCTTTTGCACTGACGAATGACTAAGCGACCACAGTAGGATGCTTCTGTGGAACAGGATTTAAACCTGTTCAAAACCTGCTCTGTGAAAACAAACAACAGGAATTCTCACCGGTCACCATCCTGAGTCATCAGCCTGGTATGGTAATGAACTTTGATACATTCTCGCAGTGTTACAGTGTTTGGCAGACCTGTTGCCACAAAGCAGCAGGGTCTCTCAGTCTGTGCCCTCACTGCCCCCCCAACATACACACACACACACATTCTCTCTCTCTCTCTCTCTCTCTCTTTCTTTCTCTTTCTCTCTCTCTCTCTCTCTCTCTCTCTCTCTCTCTCTCTCATTCTCTCTCCTGCCCCTCACACACCCGCAGCCCTTTGTGCTGGTCTGTGGTCCGTGTATGCAGGGCGATCTGTTGTGTTTTATTGTGTCCATGTTTGATCATTGTGTTTAACTGCTGTGTGTGTGTGTGTGTGTGAGTGTGTGTTTGAGTATGCCAGCCAGCTTTGATCTGTATGGCTATTGGCCGATGCTGGCTGGCGGCTGTGAAGTCCTTCATCAGCATTTGCCAAACAGAGGGCTCTTGTGTAATCAGCCCACCAGTGCTTTGTCACCGCACACTTATTCAGACACACATTCATAATACATATTGGCCTACATGTATATTTAAATACACAGACACACACACACACACACACACACACACATGCCCAGCGTTCCTCTCTCACACTCCCCTTCTCATAAGCGCAATCAGTAGTGCTGAAAGATAAATGATTTTATGTGTCTTAGCACATAGCCTACATGCCATTGATTCAGTTATGTTTACCAAAAAATATTTCTTCATTCCTTTCTTGTCAAATTTGAAAAGCGCTTATAACAGTAGCTTTGATATCAGTTTATAGCCATAGCAATTTTAATGCATGCAACCATGTATTGATCAAGGTCTTGGATTGATTTTTCATGTCTGTTGTGCACAACTGAAACTAGCACATTTTCTTCTTCATGTCAGCCGCAGCTGAGCTCAAAGCAGCTTGAAATCAAGCTCTGGGTTGAGACAGCAGCAGTCCCCTGCTGGGATTGGTCAGAAAACTTTTGATTACAAAGATATGAGCCTTCCGTTTGTGTTTCCATGGTAGCAAGAAGAGCAAACAATAAAAACACTTCCTTTCTTTTTCTCTCTCTCTTTCTTTTTGTTTTTTTTTTGTTTGTGTGAGGCAGCGAAGCAGTCACTGTCAGTCATTAGTAGCCTGCTGAAGCCTGGAGCAAAGCTTCTGAGCACATTCCCAAGTCACACTTCTTAGATGACTTTTTATCTGGTGAAACAGTGGTAGTTGACTGTAGAATGGATTTGGCCCAAGTCGGGCTTGAATCTGGCACGGATCAGACTTGGATCAGGTCTGCATCGAGTTTCTGTTTGCCTTTGGCATGGCATTTGGAGTCCGAGATCATTAGCAAATGGGTTTTCAAGGTCGATTTTGGGTTTGAAGCTGTTGCTTTTTGTGGTCTGTGGTTTGTGTGGTACTGTACCATGGTTCATGCCACCAGCTTGCATTCTGTGCTTTCATTTTGCTCCATACTGGCATATCGTAGCTTCTAAATAGCCTCATTCACTTTTGCTGATGTTTGAATGCATGCATACAGTACATGTGAACTGGCTCTGAGAACAATTAAATCTGTTTACACAGGAAGTGACACTGAGCAACATTTAATTATTTTCTCTGTTCAGTTGTTGTACTCATACTCAAAACCACAGCCTACTATACAGCCTTATATTTGTACCTGATGGACCATATATATAAGTATGTAGTATGTACCTATTGCCTCATGTACTTGTCTCTGTGTGAGATGTAGTCCTGACTGCCTCCCCCTGTGTGTGTGTGTGTGTGTGTGTGTGTGTGTGTGTGTGTGTGTGTGTGTGTGTGTGTGTGTGTTTCAGGACCATGGCGTCCACGGTGACCTTGGAGGATGCCCTCTCCAACGTGGACCTGCTGGAGGAGCTGCCGCTCCCTGACCAGCAGCCATGCATCGAGCCGCTGCCCTCCTCCGTCATGTACCAGGTAACGACGATCTCACAACACCTGGGCGATGTCTCACGTTGGTGGTTTTAGAGATGAACCTGGCCGAGTTAACTCACAGTAAGAGGTGAATGGTGTAATAGACCTGTTGTAATAGCGAGCTCTGTGGCTTCGTTTTTGCTAATAGAATGAGGCCATACAGCTCCTCTTGGAGGTTCAGTTAACCCTCCCAGGTCTGTCACTAAACCATTTACTTCAAACTCCCCCATGCTGTGTTACTAGCCTGATTACCATCGACTTTCAAAGGCTCTGCGAGACTTTAGTCTGACCAACAGCCTGTGCTAACACGGTTTCTTGCCAGTGCTGGTTGACCCGCCTCCTTTAAGTGCCTCGATTTGCTACTGGTAGATGTCAGAAAGCGGATTGCCGAGTTTAAACCAATAACAACACTCTTTCCTCTGCCTTGAACACTCCTCTACCCAGAGCCGTTGGAGCTGCTCAAAGTTGATTGGTTCTCGACCAAAGGGGGCAGTTCCGCAGATTTCGGGAACTCAGAAATCCTTCTCAATGAGCAGTTGACCAGACCAGCAGCAAAAGCCTGAAGGCGTTGCGTCACTGGGAGGGCATGCCAGGCTACTGTGTTACAGCAACTATAGCGATACAAAATAATTTAATTTCATGATGCACTAGGTGCTTTTCAAAACACTTTAATCAGGGCATTGCAATTTTGTGACTTACCAAATGAGTAGAATCAAGGAAGGAAAGTTATGGTTATGAAACATTAGGAGCTATGAAATATACACTTGGGGCTGACCTTACAGTTACAAAGACTACGACTGTTCTGATGTAACTGCTAGTAACACTTGCTCTCAGTTGAAACCCAGCCATAGTTCTCCACCAAAGTTCTATTGTACCTTAGTACAACTTTTCTCAAAAGAAGTGGGTAGGGGATAACAGGCATCTTGCACTGTTAGATCATTTGACTAAAGCCGAATTTTGACTCTTTTGTGGCTGTTAAATGTGCAGTCTTGACTTGATTATTTTTTTCTTTGATGCTGTAAATGTGACTATACTGTGTGTGTGTGTGTGTGTGTGTTTTCCTACAGCCCAACTTCAACACCAACTTTGAGGACCGCAATGCCTTCGTTACTGGCATCGCGCGATACATTGAGCAGGCCACCGTTCACTCCAACATGGTAAGAAACCCGCAGCCTTTCACCCACTCCCCCCCCCCCCCCCCCCTTTCTCTTGGGTGATTTGGGGTGATCCACCACCACACACTGGTGCTTGTTCACTTACCCCCACTCTGAGGGCCGGGAGTCCATAAACACCTCATTTCCTGAGCACAGACAATAGCCCACCAGAACCCGGGCACACAAGCTGCCGTGCCAAGGGGCTTGTCGCGGGGGACTCAATGGCATCAGGAGGGCCTGAGGAAAAGGGGACATTGTCCCGGCTGTCAGCCTGAGCTGAGGACCAAGGCCAGGGGGCACGGCGGGGGCCTTCCAAGAGAGGCCCAGTGATGAATGGGTGCTTTAGCGGGGTTAGTGTGGCGGAATAGAGCCGCTCTGTGCTCCATTAGCGGCGGGTAATTGCCACCTAAGAGGCGGCCGGGGCCGGATCAAACGGCACTCCGAATGCAGAGCGAGGGAGCCCGGCCCGCTCAAGCGTTTAACGTGTCACTGCACAGAGACCGCTGTGGCATAGCACACGTGTGTGTGTGTGTGTGTGTGTGTGTGTGTGTGTGTGTGTGTGTGTGTGTGTGTGTGTGTGTTCATGCATCTAACTGTTCACTTTGCCGCCAAATCATCAGTGCATCGAATGGTGATCTGTGGCGGTGTGTTTTTGTTTAAAACATTCAAAGATGACCACATCCAAGTTTCCCAACATTACCGAAACATAATATGAATGCCTGTTATTGAGATGAAGGATGCGTGCAAACCAACTCCAGACTGGCTCTCTTGTAGTACCATGTTGTACCACGAATGACCGCTGTATTAAATACAAAGTATATCAAGATAACTTGAAGCCTACAGAATCCTGCACAGCTACTTTAAGGATAAAGCTGTGATGCAGTCCTCGGAACCCACTGTAGTGACATGAACAGACTGCTAGAGGCTCAGATCTGTGTGTGTGTGTGTGTGTGTGTGTGTGTGTTTAGAATGAGATGCTGGAGGAGGGGCAGGGGTATGCCGTCATGCTTTACACCTGGAGGAGCTGCTCAAGAGCCATCCCACAGGTAGGTGCACACGCACACACACACACACACACACACACACACACACACGCACACACACATGCATACAGTGGGGGGACTAAGTATTTTGAACTCCATACTGAAGTTGACTTGAGGACCATTTACCATTTGAGGAATATGAAATCATCTTTTGACAAAATAGCCCCACATCATCACATACCCTTCACCATAGCTAGAGATTGGCATGGTGTTTTTTTCCAGTCAGCCTATTAACCTGTTCGATTGGCATTGATCTCAATGAGCATCAAACAGGCTAAGAGGATAACTGGAAAAAACACCATGCCAATCTCTAGCTATGGTGAAGGGTATGTTATGATGTGGGGCTATTTTAATCTTTTAATCTCTTTTTAGTCAACTTTAGAATGGGGTCAAATATTTAGTCCCCCCACTGTACATAGATGCATACACACACATGCATGCAAGTATGGTCACGTATACATTCACACAGACTCACACACCATTGTCTCCATTTCATATTCACATAACTACACTCACACGGACACAGTCGGACACTCCGTCTCGCACGTATAGTGTTAGTGACAGTTACTGTTGGGCATAAAGAATCACACTTTTTTGTATTCTGCACACTCGCACACACACAACTGTCACACATTTGTCAATATGTCTCTCAAAACTCTCACGGACCTTGCACACATGTTTGAAGTCACATAAATGCACACACACACACACACACACACACACACACACACACACACACACACACACACACACACACACACTCTCTCACTCTCACACACGTTCATAGATAAGGAGGTTCTCATACTTTCTTCCTCTTTGTAGGAGGCCAATACAAGAACTGACACATTAAAGAAGAAGCGCTCATATGTTCATCTTTTTGAAACTATTTGAGGTCTTCATCCACTATAGCTTTGTCCTCCTGTTATTCTGCTTCATAACCTTTGACCTTTCCCCCCCTGACAGGTCAAGTGCAATGAACAACCCAATAGGGTAGAGATCTACGAGAAGACCGTGGAGGTTCTGGAGCCCGAGGTCACCAAGCTCATGAACTTTATGTACTTCCAGGTAACACAGCCGCACGTACTGGCATTTAAGTATGCAAGAAGAGCATTCTTATAAATGTGCATCTAGGCAACACATTTAAGTATGCAAGAAGAGCATTCTTACAAATGTGCATCCAGGCAACACATTTAAGTATGCAAGGAACCTTAATTGTACAAGGAGAGCACTTTCACACAATTTGCTTCGAAGGAATGCATTTCAGTATGCACTGGTGCTTAAGTTTGAAACAAGAGCGTGCACACACACAGAGTACATCTCGTTAACACATTTGTGTATGCAGCTGCATTTAACTCTGCTGGAAGAGTGTACTCACACATGCTTCACTCTCACTTCCCTGAGGTTTCTCACCTCTGACTAATTCACTCAGTTTCAGAGGATTGTCTTTAATGCACACATGAAAACAAACGCACACACACGCCACATACCACACCACATACCCACACATCCAAACACACACACATATATAGACACAGACATAGACAAATCTAGACAAACTTGTCAGTCTTGTTGAGATTGATTTGCTTCTTGGTATCCAGCTTGTAGATGCTTTTGCTCCCACACACACACACACACACACACACACACACATACACACACACTTCTGATGACCTCCCACCCCCTTGACCCCCAGCGTACAGCCATTGACCGCTTCTGTGGGGAGGTGAGGCGCCTGTGCCACGCAGAGCGGAGGAAGGACTTTGTGTCGGAGGCCTACCTGCTCACGCTGGGCAAGTTCATCAACATGTTCGCCGTGCTGGACGAGCTCAAGAACATGAAGTGCAGCGTCAAGAACGACCACTCCGCCTACAAACGGTAAACGACACACACTGCACGCACACACGTACTTCAGCGCGGGTACAGACTTTTTCACACCGTTTGACTCACACACAAACACATCTGCTTTTACACACACACACACACACACACACACACACACACACACACACAGTCACATGACCTTCAATAAATGCAATTATGCTATTAGTCAGACCAGCCCCAGGATACCCAGATAATGAGCTGTCCCTGGGCATGTTGGATGATTGGGTCATGTATGCTGACTCAATTAAGCTGTGTTAACATGATCAGCCATGTCAAACGACCACATCAACAGCCTGCTGTGAGAAATCCCCCAAGTCACAGCATCTACGCTCCCTCTCTCACACTTCACCAACCCGACAGCAGATGGCAGTATGGAGCCAACCCCCCTCTCCCTTCTCCCTTGACAGATATCACATCATCTCTGTATGTGCACAGTTTCTCCCCTCGCTGGGTTTAACGCGTCTGTCGCAGGTGTGCAGAGTGAAGATAAAAGAGCGCTGAGCGCGTATTATGATAAACACCATATCCATCAGCCGAGGCTCACAGCTGTAGGAAAAGAGTAAGCATGGCCATGGCTGAGCCTGCTTCTGCAGATTGGGAACCATGTCGGAAGACTTACGATATCTTCTGCCTCTTGTGAGAGTAGAGAAAACCTGCTGGAAATCTCAAGCGTGTCCGTGCGTGTGTGTGTGTGTGTGTGTGTGTGTGTGTGTGTGTGTGCGCACGTTTCTGTAACGTCTGCAGCCGTCCTCCTCTGAACCCCTCACACACTCACAGCCCTTTGTGCTGGTCTGTGTATACAGGGTGATCTGTTGTGTTTTGTTGTGCCAGTCTTTGATCATTGTGTGTGTGTGTGTGTGTGTGTGTGTGCGCAAGCGTGCGTACGCTTGTGCCAGAGTGCATGCGTGCATGTGCAAGTTATGTGGCTGTTGGATCCCGATAGAGAGAGGGTTTTGGGGTTGGGTGTAAAGTTGGGGCTGGTGACGTGTTGTTTTCTGCAGTGGTAGCTTATCAATGTTTCAGGTTGATGCGATCCTCAGCCTTGCCCTGGCGGTGAGGAGCAGAGCGGAAAGCCGCTCCAGCTGACGTCAGAGAGGGCCACAGATCACACCGCCTCAGAATTGGTCCTGGCAGCCCAAACCCCCCCCATACACACACACACACACACACACACACACACACACACACACTCGCACACACAGAGGCACAAACCAGCACACACACGCAAGCCTCTTCCATCTCTTCCTCAATTACATTTTTCATTCTCTTCCTCTGCTCTTGGCTGCCTGGAGAGCCAATTTTCCACCTCTTTCTCTCTCTCTCTCTCTCTCTCTCTCTCTCTCTCTCTCTCTCTCTCTCTCTCTCTTGCTTTATTTGCCTCTTTCACACTCAAGTGTCTTACTCAAGTGGACGGAGAGTGAGGGTTTAGCCGGGGCATTCATGTAGCAGCCACTCAGTCTGACATATGGTCACTATGCTCTAGTCTTTATGCGTAGTCAATGTGTAGGCAGGCACTTATTTCCTGTCCGTTTATCTGAATTTGATAAATGAAGTGGGTCTGACTCTCGTTATTGAGTGGCCGTTTTCTGGCGGTTTTGTCCCGTCATGGCGATAATAATTATTAGCTCTCAAGAGCCTTCAGCTTTATCGTTAATCCCTATTTTTATCACAGGACATTAATCCTCCCCTCTCTTAAAATAATCACAGAGGTCTTATGGTTTTTTTTGTGTGTGTCTGGACGTTATTATTAAAGCCTTTTTTGTGTTTTTCTCTAACAGGGCTGCCCAGTTCCTCAGGAAAATGTCCGAGCCTTCGTCCATCCAGGAGTCGCAGAACCTTTCCATGTTCCTGGCCAATCACAACAAGATCACCCAGGTGTGCCCGTAAACACAACACACAGCATGGTATCACAGGACACCATTAGTCACCCACTAACACCATTAAAGGCATTGGGCTAGGACATACACAGCACATCACAAAGGCCTTCACACAGCAACAGATTGCCATGGCAGCGTATGGTTTCTTTGAAGAAACACACAGTTGTTCTCTACATCTTGCAAAACGCAAACCCTCAGTACCCTCTCTCTCTCTGTCTCTCTTGCCTCGTCACACTGCACTTATAACCAGCTTAATCAGGCAGACAGCGCTTATGCCACTTCTCCACCACGTCCCCGCTGACCGGAGGGAGTCTGCGGTGCTTCATTAGCCTGTCCCCTTCGGCCGTGTTCTCCCTCAAATCAGTGGCCCGGTCCACGCTGATGATGCTAACTCCCTCTCGTTGTGTGTTCCCAGTCTCTGCAGCAGCAGCTTGAGGTCATTAACGGCTACGAGGAGCTCCTGGCCGACATCGTCAACCTGTGCGCCGACTACTACGAGAACAAGATGTACCTGACCCCCAGCGAGAAGCACATGCTCCTCAAGGTGAGCGCTCTCATTTCAGAGCGCCGTCTTCAATCACTCGCTCTGTCTCCCTTTTTTTTTTTGCGTGGTCAGTCTGTTTGTCTGTAGTTGACCCCAGCACGGGTTTGGTCTCTCTCTGCCATGGTCAGTATAGTCAGTGTTTAGAAGTAGTTATACCAGTGGGAAAAGGCAACAAGTGGAGAGATTGGATAGGAAGTTTGCAAAGTCTTAAGCAAACACGGCCTGTTCTTTGGGTCTGTGAAATCGCCAGTTGTCTTCACTAGTGTCCACTGTGGCTCTTTTATAGGTAATGGGCTTCGGTTTGTATCTGATGGACGGGAGCAACAGTAACATCTACAAGCTGGATGCTAAGAAGCGAATCAACCTCACCAAGATTGACAAGTTTTTCAAGGTTTGTATGTGTCTGTAATTCTGTGTATGTATGCATGTATGTACAGTATGTGTGTGGTGTAAACAGCTGTTAACTGTGGATGAATTGTCAAATAATTACTGTCAATAGCATAACACACAAACACACACACGCAGTCACAAAAAATGTACAATGTGTTCCATGTGTGCTTTGCTCAAGCTAGCTTTGGCTCTATTTTTCATAACGATTCCAGCAACTGCAAGTTGTGCCGCTCTTTGGAGACATGCAGATTGAGCTGTCCAGGTACATCAAGACCAGCGCGCACTTCGAGGAGAATAAATCCAGGTGGGCTCCGAGAGACTGGCCAGTATGTTGATGGAACAGATGTGCTTCCGATTTGACATTAATCAAACAGCTTGGCTGCCTTCATTATTGTGCAAGTTCCTATAAGGAACTCGCTTCTGAGATCTTTGTAAAATGATGTGGGAACCAGCGAAACAGGGAGCCACAGTATAGATCTTGTTTTGATATGAACTGATAGGCTGGGTGAACCCTGTCTGAACTTCTGGCGAATTTAGATTAGGCTGCAAACCTGCACATTTATCTCTTCTGTTCCCTGCCAGAACCTTTGGCTCCAATCAGAAACTACCTTATCCAAAAGATGCACCGGATCATTGGTCTGATTGGTTGAGGGACTATCCAAGTGTACAGTTATTTGAACGATGCCCATTGATCACGCCTCTTGTGCAGTAGAAACAATACTTATGTTCAGTCTTAAAAGATTGAGCTTAGTATGGTAATAGCCAGACTAATGAACTGATCTACCAGCTTTGTACAAACCTGCCTACATTCACTCCAAAACTGGTTCCTGTCAGATTCTCTGCCCTCTATACCCTGCAGTGATATTAAGTGATAACAAGTATTATGATATGGGAGAACCGTGGCTTTGCAAAAGATTGGCTTCTGACCTCTACTTATTGAGGGTTGCCAGCACAATCCGCTGCCATCCACTTCCTCCTTCTGTAGTACCTGCTGGAAAGAAGTAATCAGTCCAGCTAGAAGATAGAGGCGGCAGAGTGAAAGCCCCCTGATACAGGCTGATATGCTATCCAGACAGCAGCCGACCATTCTGGGGTTGGACCGGCTTCACATTGACATTCACCTTGACTGTCTGGGCAAGGGGATGATGGGAGTGATCTCTATTATCACTCTTGGGTCCTTCTTGCACACTTCATTGCGTCACCTCTTCCCACTTACATCAGCCCCCATGAGCCCCTGTTCCGTCCTCATTTCCTGTTTTGTAATGTGGCTTGTTTTTTTTCTCTCTCTGTCTCTGTTTCTTTTGTCCTTCAGGTGGTCATGTACATCTGTAGGCAGCAGCCCGCAGTACAATATCTGCGAGCAGATGATCCAGATCCGAGAGGATCATATGCGCTTTATCTCTGAGCTGGCCTGCTACAGCAACAGCGAGGTATGCACACAACACACGCACACAACACACACACACACACACACACACACACCACACGCACATGCACACACAAACTCACACACACCCACACATTCACACACATACATCTCACCTTTTAAGCTGACCGGTTGCAGTAACAGCAATGTGCACACACACACACACACACACACACAGACACAGACACACACACACACACACACACACACACAAACTTTGATCACACACACGCAGAGCACACAGCCCTCTGTAAATGACTGTTGTTTTAATTGCCACCACATTGTCTAGATGTTAATTTTGTGCACTGATGCGCATTGAAATTATCGTGACGACTTGACATTTAGTGAGTGTCTCACGTGCCAGGCTACACGAGCGCGCAACTGAAGCATTCCATTTTGCAAAGTCTATGCTGCAGGAATTAGCTTTCACTGTAATCAGTGTACTGTAGCTGTTTACACCAGGAGCGATGGTGGCAATCACATTCGAAAAAAGTCAGACTAGTCTTCTAAAACTGTTTTCTAAGCTCTGTGAAGGGAGTGCTTGAAACAGTTCCATGTCTGGTATACAATACTACCGTTATAATAGATTCTAAGATAAAGAAAGATTCAGCCTGTTTGGATGGCCAAGATATCTGTTATAAACATATGCCATGCTGACACTGAATCTTCAGGAGCCACAGATGCCATCCTGCGTCTGTCTGACTCTATTAACATCCAGAAAGCCAAATATCCCAATTACTTGTAATGAGTGTGCCTTGGCTCTGCTCAATAGATGGATGGTGAGCTGGGCACGGTGCCCGTTTGCGTTGGTGGTGTTAATGAGCGATGATGACTCCGCTTCCCCCGCCATCGTGCCTCATCCTGACCCTCACAGAGCCGCTTCACCATATGCGCTCGTTAACGCTGAATGAATATTCATCTTTTGTTTTCAAGGCACATTTCTCATCACAGTGGAGATTTGTGGACCAATAGCAGGGAAGAGTTGAGTCAGATAGCAACAGACTTTGGTACTTGCTGTGTAGTCCAGGTCTGAGTCCATTCAGTGCCAGCTTTCATGATGCCACCACAACCCCAATTTGCTGTCAAATCAGGTGTTGGGAGATCTGGATTAGACACAAGTTCAATAGGTTCAAATTTATAATGGATGTTGTTTATGGGTAATGGAATGTCAGTGGATTTAGCTGAATGAGTAAGGTCTCATTCATTCCATAGGCTGCTCTGAAGCTTATTGTATTTTTTTTTTTACTCTGTGATCACATCAGAAGCGCAGTCAGTCATCTCACTGACAGCTTGTCCCGGTATGTGAGTCATCATTGGAGAACTGTTTTAAACTCCTCAAACCTGTCTGAGCTGTCAGGCCTGTGGTGTGAATGAATTTCCCCCGGACATACAAACCATCGATCAGAAGTCAGATTTTGAGGTCACTGTTGCGCTGTGAAATTATGTTTTTATAAACGTGTGGAACCAAGCCCATATTCAACAATACAGTGGGGAAATAAGTATTGAACATGTCAACTTTTTATTCAGTAAGTATACTTCCAGTGAAGCTATTCACATGAAATGTTCACCAGACATTAGTATTAACTCAGGTAATCCACACATATAAAAGAATCCAAACGTTAAAGTCCATATAGGGTTATGTGCTATAAAGTAGAATGACAGAGGAGGCAAGTATTGAACACACTAAGAAAAAGCAGAAGGACACCAAAGCAAGAAACAAGCTGAAATCTGTAAGTAGTTAGAGAGTAATTATCCTGTTTGTCAGTGGAAATGAATATAAGATGGGTTAGTACAGAGTGATGGGCTATAAATAGGTTTTAGATCACCAAGGTGTCACAGAAGGAGCATCTCATTATGGGAAAAGCAAAGAGCTCTCCCAAGATCTTTGCAACCTTATTGTTGCAAAACATATCTATTGAACTGGTTACTTCAGAATCTTCCAGAAAGCAGCATTGGGGCCATTATCTACTTACTGGAAAACATTTTGACGTCTTCAAGACTTATTTCCAAGGCTGTATATAAACATAATCAGTAATCTCAGAGCATAAAATCTTGGTTCTCCTTTGTGTCCCGTTTGGATTTTATGGTCTGGCATAGAAAGAAGAGTGCTATATGAACTTCATTAGCTGAAGCGGGTACAGCAGTCTGAGAGAGTTATAGAGCTTCCCTTTCTTTTTCGAAAAGGTGTAGCCAAGTTGTATGGAAAAAGACATTTTGGAAGTATTTGACAGACCAAAATGAACCTATTACAAAATTTTGTGTGAGCAGCAGTTTAGTCATTTTGGCCAGGGTGAACCGTTAGTTCAAAACTGATTGGCCCGCTGGTTTTGCACTTATTCATCAATTACCAATTTGTCTGCAGTTGTTATATTCACTGCTTTTTCAATGGCCTGAGTGGTGCAGCTGCCAAGCCCTAGCCAATCACGTATCAAACAAGTCTGAATTATTCCTTGTATTGTTCTGCAAGTAGGGTAAAGGCTGATGGGCTTTGTCTGTTATGGCAGTGATCTAGAAAGAGGCTTTTCTTGGTCAGTAGAGATATTAAAATGTTCTTTCTCTCTTTCTCTTTCATCTGTTTGACCTTCTGCCCCCCCCCCACACACACACACTCAAATTGGTCTTTTTTTCTCACTCCATCATCTCTCTCTCCCTCTTCATTCCTCTCTCTCAATCCCCCCCCACCACCACCAAATATGTCTCTGTTGGTATTTCTCTCTCTCTCTCCCTCTCCTTTCTCTCTCTCTTTCTTCATGCCTCTTTCCCTTTCCCTCCCCCTCCTCCATCCCTGTGCGGGCCCCTCTCTCTTGTGCTAGGTGGTGACCGGCTCAGGGCGTCAGGAGGCCCAGAAGACGGACAGTGAGTACAGGAAGCTGTTTGACTTGGCCCTGCAGGGCCTGCAGCTGCTGTCCCAGTGGAGTGCCCACGTCATGGAGGTGGTGAGTACACACACCTCCCACACACACACACACACACACACACACACACACACACACACATGCATGCGCGCACGCACGCACGCGCACACACACACATGCGCGCACGCACGCACACACACACACACACACACACACACGCAGCTGGCCAGCCCCAGCCTGCCCTTCTCATCGCCTGAACTTCTTCACTTTAAACTAATAAACTTCAGTTTAAGCTAATAAAAAAGTAACAGAAGTTTGCCTGGGGGCTGCAAAGGTCTCACAGTGTACCCTCAAATACTTTTGGATGTTGCTCAATCCACCATAATGAATTTTTTTCATGAAATACAATCTGGGTTATTACCAACTAAATCCAACAAATACCAGAATGCTAGAATCTCTGGTAATTCGTTTCCCCAGAAAATAGCACCTGAGGGGGAAAATATAAAATATGAGATGTATTCGTTGATATTTCTAATTATATTGGCTTTGCTTATAATTGAATAGCTTTATTTTTCCTCAAGTGATTGCACAGTTGAGACTTTTGCAAAGTTAAAAGTTAGATTTAATGTTATTTTGTTTTTTATTACTTTTTGAATTTGAAAGTCTAAAACGTTGTAGGACATTATAGGAATTATTAAAACAATCTTGTACATCCTGAATTGATATATTTAAAACTGAACTCTTCTGCAGTACTCCTGGAAACTTGTGCACCCCACGGACAAATACTCCAACAAAGAATGCCCCGACAATGCTGAGGAGTACGAGCGAGCCACGAGATACAACTACACCACGGAGGAGAAGTTTGCCCTGGTGGAGGTCAGTCACTGCTTTAGAATCACTGCCCCCTCGTCCATCTGCACCAGGGGGTTTTAAACTGGTGGTCCGCAGCCCAGTGGTTGTTTTGAAGGCATTGCAGGAGGTCTCTGGCCATGTATTCAAAAGTGAATTTTTTTTTTTTTAATGGTCTACCTACACTATACGCATGACTCTGAACAAAGTATTGATTAATGGCTGAGTGGTCCCAGGTACACCCTTGATGCGTTCTTCTCTGTAGTGACAGAACAAACCCTCCACCAACATGCCATTTCACATTGTTTCATGTTTGGGGGTTGACGGCATTGTTTGGTAGGGCTCTTAGCCGGGTACTCCTTTGATGCTGGTTGTTTGTAGTGCTCTGTGGAGCTGATGAGGTCTATGGTAAAGGGTTAGGTAATAGGCATATTCGGTGTGAGCAGAGATGGGATGCAGCTGGGTGTTTCATCATGACTGTAGATTGATCCTGTGCGCTGTGGCATTTCTGCCCCCTCTCCTCTGATTCTGATCTGGTGTATGTACCTGCGTGCACCTGTGTTCTGTGTGTACAGGTGATGGCCATGATCAAGGGCCTGCAGGTGCTGATGGGACGCATGGAGAGCGTCTTCAACCACGCCATCCGCCACACCATCTACTCTGCCTTGCAGGACTTCGCCCAGATCACGCTGCGCGAGCCGCTGCGACAGGCCATCAAGAAGAAGAAGAACGTCATCCAGAGGTAAGGCACACAACACGCACCAAACCAAGCCAGGAATAGTAATGCTGTGTTTGATGTCTAAGAGGAATTAACCTCATCGATCTTTATACCTCTGCATGCTGTTGTTCATTCCGGGCTGTCGTTGATGGATGAGTGCACTGATTAATATCTCTTGGTGTCCTCCAAGTTTACGTGACGTGGTTTGGATTCCTTTTCTTTCTTATTATCGACTCATTCTTTGCTCTGTATAATTCATCCATTGAATTTAAAAAGCTGAGGTGCCAGGGAAATGATTGCAGTCAATGGTACATTGCAAGAACAAAAAAAAGCTGTAAGAAACAGGATTATTGGTGATGGCTGGTGGATGAATGTGATGGATTTTACTGCAGTAGTCTGTGGCACCTGTCAGGACTGTCACCTCATGTTGAACACATTGAGGAGAAAATTGCAGTGTTCTTTAGAGGTGTGTATCCGCGGTGTTGCCCGTGTGTTTAGACATCCATGTTTGTGTCGGTGTCTGACATGAGCTTTACGTGAAGAGATGAAGGCAATCATGTTGAAAGCAGCGCGAGCGAGAGAGTTTCTTAGTGAGAGTCCTTATATGTACTGGGGAAACTAATAGCTGTCAAACCGTCATTTCGTTCAGTTACTTTTCTGAAAGCAGTTCTGTGTCTCCAGCTGTGTCACCTTAACCTTGGAGAATAGTGTTTCAAGCCTGACTGATACTGGGAGAGAATGAGTGAGTGAGTGAGTGAGAGTCTCCTAGACATCCTTAAGGAGGAGAGTGAGTGAGTGAGATTCTTCTAGACATCCTTAGAGAGGAGAGTGAGTGAGTGAGTGAGATTCTTCTCCTAGATATCCATGGGGAGGAGAGTGAGTGAGTGAGATTCTTCTCCTAGATATCCATGGGGAGGAGAGTGAGTGAGTGAGATTCTTCTCCTAGATATCCATGCGGAGGAGAGTAATTACTCAGAGGCCGTCATTCAGGGGGTGTTTTTCTGATCTGGTGTCTTCATTCAGGCCTGATTAGACACTGCGAGTGGGGTACCCATAGACGTCCATGAAGAGGAGTGTGTTATTCTGGGGGCGTTTTTAATCTGGTGCTTTTTATTCAGAGAGGGAGGTTATCATTAACGTGTACATACAGAGGAGCGTTATAGGTGCCTGTCGTTCATATGTGCTTTTTTCTTCTTCTTTTGTTTTCAATTGTGTTCAATTTTCTCCTTTTGTTTTCAACAGTGTCCTCCAGGCCATCCGCAAGACCATCTGTGACTGGGAGGCAGGCCGCGAGCCTCACAACGACCCGGCACTCCGCGGAGAGAAGGACCCCAAGGGTGGCTTCGACATCAAGGTTCCCCGCCGTGCCGTCGGGCCCTCCAGCACCCAGGTACCAGCTCTGAGAGATAGATAGATATCTAGATAGATAGATAGATAGATAGATAGATACTTTATTGTCTGCTTCTCCCAGACCTCGAAATCCTGTCTGCTAGAGGTCCCTGGCTACGGTTAGGTTGTTCGCTTCAGCCACTGGCCTTATTTCACCCCACAGTGTTCTTTTTGTCTCGCCAGCTTACTGAATTCATTACTGAGGTGTTTTTGGTGTAAGCGCTGTCAGGTTTTATGCGGTATAACAGCCAATCTTGAGGAGTGAAGAGTGCAGTCGGGTAGATTTTGTTTATTTGAGCTAATGTTATTTCTTTTGGTTTTTTTTTTTTTCATGTTTTGAGGCTTGAGGGAACATATATTTTGCACCAAGCACACTTTGAAAAAAAAATGTTCACATGCAATAAGTTGCTTTATGTAGATCACTGACTGACATGTAAAGGTATCGCGGATGTAGACTTCAAAGAGGAAGGATCAAGGGCTGGATCAGTGCTATGTGGAGTAATATGTGTTGGCCTTGTTCTGACAGCTATACAGAGCCCTTGATGATGGGCTGTTTTCAAATCACTGCTATGCTCACATAACTTGTATGGAACGCCTCAAGGATACAGCCCAAAGTTGGTGTTGTATTCTCAGGAAACATTTCTTGACATTTGACATTAAAAAACAATCTGGTGAAGGGTTCTAATGGGCTTTTGGAATACACACAAGGGCATGTGGCTAGAAATCAATCAATCAACTAATTAAGCCTTCAGACTTGCTAGGTATCCAAGGTTGATTTTTATTTTATTTCCCTTTTCATTATTAATGCGTTCATTGATTTTTCCATTTTGTCAGTATCGAAGGGAAATGTTTCATTAAGGTATCTTTTATGAAAGTTGCTCAAGGCATTATTGTCAGAAGGTTGCCCCGATAGCTATTGATGAGAAAGAATGAGCTCTGATTCAACACTTGTTTGTTTTGTTGTCCTCACATCTTTCTCAAGTGTATTCCCCACTGTTCAGTTTGAGGAAAAAACAATACGGACTGTAATTGTGTTTACAATAATGTCCCTGCATCTAGTATTGAGAAAGAGACGGGGCGTCCTGTTTGTCTTGTAGCAAAGGACAGGAATATGTTTGTGCCATCGTATTATAGTTGAGACTAGTGTTCAGCGCTAGCATTTTCACAAACACACTACGGCATAACCGTTTAAAACCCCTCCTTTGCCACCCACTTCCATTTGTATGAACACCACTTCATCCCTACAGTGTCAATGTCCCGAGCAATCAAGGCCATTTTACTATGACTAAACAACATGAGCCGCTGACTGACAAGTAGCCATCCGATAGCACTGCCGCCGCATGGGAGGGCTTTCGGACTCGCCGCCGCTCCAGTCCACACTCTCTGCTGGGAGCCTGATTGATTTCCGCGTGTGGTCCCCCTCACCGCTCCACTGCCTGCCCTTTGTCTGTTCTCACGTTTCATCAGCCCAGCGCGACGGGAGCCTGTCTCCCGCTGGCGCGTAAACAAATCAAAACAAATAAGCAGGTGAATAAACAGACAAACAAATGACCAGATAAATAATCAGACAAGCAAATAAATAAACAAGGGCCTTTAATCTGCTGAAATATCTGCGGAGACTCGCGTCCCCGTTGTCACGATCGCGACGTCCGATAAAAAGAGCTCTTAGGATGGAGGCGATGAGCGTTTGGTGTTATAGGCTTGATGTGATTACGGGGCTGTGGCGGAACACTTGTCTGCAGAGAGAGAAAGAGATAGACACACAGATAGACATGTGATTGCTGTGAGTGCTGATCGTTGTTCACTTCAGAGAATTAAGAATTGTGTTTGACAGACACTCCAAATCCCAGCGATTCGTAGTTGTTCAACATGGATGACAGTTTACCATCCCATTGGGATGAAAATGACTTGTTTTGTTTGCTATTCACTTATCTATGACTGTAAGCTGTTAGGCTGTATTAAGTATGCTGGTGCAATAACAAATGGACGAGAGGCTGGAATAGACTATGAAATAACCATTCTAACACTTTCGCTTTCCATTTGTCCTCTTCGTTCTGCCACCATTGATAACTTCAACTCCCCTGATGTGCTTTTCTCTCCTCCATTCTCCTTCCTCTGTATGCAGCTTTATATGGTGAGGACCATGCTGGAGTCTCTCATAGCAGACAAGAGTGGTTCTAAGAAGACTCTGCGCAGCAGCCTGGAAGGCCCCACCAT
Source organism: Sardina pilchardus (assembly GCF_963854185.1). Lineage (NCBI taxonomy): Eukaryota > Metazoa > Chordata > Actinopteri > Clupeiformes > Clupeidae > Sardina > Sardina pilchardus. The sequence goes on along the minus strand of NC_085008.1, from coordinate 18,049,849 downwards.
CCTTGACATCGAGAAGTTCCACCGCGAGTCCTTCTTCTACACGCACCTGCTCAACTTCAGTGGTAAGGTCCTCAAAGACGCTCTGCAAACAGGTGCCGCAGGATCTGAGGTTCCTGATCCATTACCACCACTACTGAACAGGGAAATGCTCACCTTACTAACCAATGAAATTCAGGAGCAACTCAGAGGCTCCTTCTGGTTGCTGGCTTCGTCCTTTTTAAGTCAAATGACTCGTAGGCCATAGTGAAGGGTACTGTAATTGGGTTTGTCCAATATTTGTCGGAATGTACTCAGGAATGCACAGAATCATGGAAGTTGTGTTACCACGGTAATATAGCCGATCTTCTATGCTATATATGTTATGTTATCACCTCACTGTTAATTACACGGTTGGTTATTAGAACATTTTAAGTTATTTGTGTGCAAGCCCCTAATAAAAGGGTCACCATATCTCGGTCCTTCTACATGAAAAAGAAAAGGAAAACATTTTACAAAGTATTTTTGTTTTGTTTTTCATTATCAACCGATTATTGGGGCAGGGCTCCACACTCACTTGACTGTTCTTGTAACTATTTTGTGATCCATTCTTCCCCTCAAGCGGTAAGATGCATCGCCTAGGAGTAAATGCTTTACTTTGTCATGACTGTCCCAATCAGAGACCCTTCAGCAGTGCTGTGACTTGTCCCAGCTGTGGTTCCGGGAGTTCTTCCTGGAGCTCACCATGGGCCGCCGCATCCAGTTCCCCATCGAGATGTCCATGCCCTGGATACTCACCGACCACATCCTGGACACCAAGGAGGCGTCAATGATGGAGTAAGTGACACAGGACACTTGTTCTGTGCTAGCATCAACACTTGCGCAGGGATGCCAGTAGCGTTTGAGAAACACAGTGTTCCTTGTGAGCAGAGTGGTGGAGTGGGGGTGTTGTGTAAACGGCGTTATCCCATACCATATATGGGTTCAGTGCCCACTAAGGCCCACATTTGAGTCTGGCCTTATTATTTCTTTCAACACCCCATCTTCTCTCCCACTTTTTTTCTGTCTACACTCCACTGCCCTGTCAATGAAAGGCCAAAATGACCCAAAATAGATTGAGTGTTTGAATGGGTGTGTAGATTGCTTCACTTGACGATGTTAACTCTCTCCGCAGGTATGTGCTCTATCCCCTAGACCTTTACAACGACAGTGCACACTACGCCCTGACCAAGTTCAAGAAGCAATTCCTCTATGATGAAATTGAGGCCGAGGTAAGATCTGCTCAGTCAACAGCCTTGTACAAACCTCACTGTCCTTGAGCCTTCGGCTGATAAAGGCACTGTTGACTGAACATGAGATGTCTCTGTGCGGCACATGGTAGATACCGAAGCATGACAAGGACAAGGGCACAATGTCCACACATGGACCTTCTTAGCAGTTCCCTATTTTTCTTTTCTGAGCTCCTTGTATGAAGTATGAAGTATGAAGAAGACTGACTAGAGATTTGCAGCTGTCCGTTGTGTAGGATTTTCCTCAAGTTATGCTTATACTTATGCTTACGGTATCTAGCAGATGCTGTTGTCCAAAGCGACATATGAAACAATAAAACAAGTAGATCAATTTAACAGTACACAATTTAAAAGTTGGTAACATTACATCAAGGAGAATATTGTTAATAAACAATAATGGCCGGGTTTCCCAAAATTGTTAAGAAGCTCTTAAGAGCTAAGAACTTCTTAGGAGCGTTGTAAGAATGTTCTAAGAACGCTCCTAAGAAGTTCTTAGGACTTAACAGCTTCTTAACGATTTTGGGAAACCCGGCCATTTTCATTTGAATCAATAGCTTAATAAAAATAACTAAATACTACAATAGACAAACCATAATGCAAACAGCATCATTTCAGGACACGAATTGAACCTTGCTTTGTGCCTTGTCCATGTTTTGAAAGACTTTGTTGTTCTCTTCCCTTTTTATCTTGCTAGGTCAATCTCTGCTTTGACCAGTTTGTTTACAAGCTTGCCGATCAAATATTCGCCTACTACAAAATCCTGGCTGGAAGGTACCCAATACTTTTGCCTCCGTTTGATTAGCCAACATTTTTAATTTTGTTAATCCATTTAGTCTGTCACAGTGCTGTGCCCCGAGCATGGATAGAATTTTAAGGGGTTGTTTGTGAATGTTTTCCTGTGTGTGTGTGTGTGTGTGTGTGTGTGTGTGTGTGTGTGTGTGTGTGTGTGTGTGTGTGTGTGTGTGTGTACTCTAGCCTTCTCTTGGACAAGCGACTGAGAGCAGACTGTAAAAACCAAGGTGCCAACATTCCATGGCCGGCGTCTAACCGCTACGAGACGCTGCTGAAGCAGAGACATGTACAGGTGAGGAGGACAACCGGTCATGAAAGGGTCTGTGACGTCACGTGGAATATTGATACTTATTATACGGCTCTCTAGAATGTTGAGGGAGCTCCCATTTACTTTGAATGGGCCGCCTCAACGTTCTACGGTCAGTTATTTTTGCATAATGACCGCTCCGAAGGTATAATGACCGCTGCCAATGGCAACGGGTTCACTCCGCTAGTTGTTGCGGAAGCCACGAAACGGTAGCCAAGTCATCGCTAAAGACACATTGAGATGAGTTTCTTTTCTCGTTTTGGCAAGTAGCCGTATAATAAGCGCGATAATGTATAGAACGCCGGTCATTCTCGGAAAATAATTCCCGACAGGATGAACTGAACCCCGACCCGCAGCGGAGGGGTTTTGCTTCGTCCTGAAGGGAATTATTTTACATTTCTTATACATTATCCCTTACTTATTTTATTTATTTATAGCTTACATTAATTCATTTATCTGATGTTTTTATCCAAACTAAATTATTCATTGATATTGTTTTTTGCCACCAGGTGGTAATATGGTATTAAACCAAAGCAAAAGTTAATGGTACATTTATCTCACTTTTTCATAGCACAGATGCATTGCTGTCTGTGATTCAGTGTAAACGGATTGGATCATTTTAGAAGTGTTTTCATAATAACACACAAACAAACCCTGATAAAAAAAAAGTTTCCCCATGGTCATGTACGTTATTTAAATGTATGAGATTAGATTCAGTGCCAAAGCACAAACACGCCCTGATTATTTTTTTCCCCACTTGGTCATTTAATTATGTAAACTGATGACTAGTTTCAGCGCCAAGATGTGTTTTTCCATAGAAACTTGACTTTAGTTTAATAAAATTCACAGAAGAAACCGTGTTAGTAGTCCTTATTAGTTTGAAGAAATTTCCCTTGCGTTCTACATAATTATTTCCGTAACCATAAATTATGGCTGGACCCTTGTAGAACAGCTTGCTGTTGATTGATTTTTTATTTTTTTTGTATACCTCAGACTTTAATTATCTTCTCTTAGTGTAGGTGTAATGAGGTGCAATTAAACCTGTCCATTAAATACCATCATTAAAGGGATATTCCGCCATTTTTGGAAACACGCTCATTTTCCACCTCCCCTCGAGCAAAACAATCGATATTTACCTTGTTCCCATTCATCCAGCCATTCTGTGAGTCTGGCGATACAACTTTTAGCTTCAGCCTAGCATAGATCATTGAATCGGATTAGACCATTAGCTTCTCGCCTGCTAGCTTCATGTTTAAAAGTGACTAAGATTTCTGGTAATTTTCCCATTTAAAACGTGTCTCCTCTCAAGTTAGAAAGTGCAATAAGACCAACTGAAAATGAAACCTGCCGTTTTTCTAGGCTGATTTGACATGGAACTACACTCTCATCTGGCGTAATAATCGAGGCAACTTGCAAACGTACCATAGGCGCAGTGATATCGTACGCAGCATCTGAAAATAGTCCCCATAGACACCAAGCAGTAGTAGTGCCAGTAGTGTGCACGTTGCCTTGATTATTACGCCAGATGAGAGTGTAGTTCCATCGAGTTTTCTCTGTTTGAATCAGAGTCTTTGTCTGTCTGCTTCTCTGTGTTTGTTTTGTCTTTCTGAATCTTGTCTTTGTCTTTGTCTGGCTGTGGCTGTGTCCCTGTCTGCCTATCTCTCCTCTATCCATCTCCCCTTGTCGTTTGTTTCTGTCTCTATACCCCCTGAATCTTGAGTCTCCATTTTTGTCTCTTTGCCATGATATCTAGATCTCTGTCGCTCTGTGTTTGGTATTTGTGCATCTTGTCTATCCGCTAGTCTCCGTGTTCACCTGTCCATGACTTGCCTGATCTGATGTCAGAATGAGCCTTTGTTCCATGCCTATTGATTTGCTCTGTCTGTCTCTGTGTGTCGGGGTCTACTCCTCGAGTGAGTCCTATCTGATTTGACTGTGTGTTCCTCAGCTGCTGGGTCGCTCCATTGACCTGAACCGGCTGCTCACCCAGAGGGTGTCCGCCGCACTCCACAAGTCCCTGGAGCTGGCCATCGGCCGCTTTGAGAGCGAGGACCTCACCTCCATCATGGTGAGTGCTGCAGCACAATCACTCACACGCACACACACACACACACACACACACACACACACACACACACACACACACACACACACACACACAGAGACACTCCGCTTCTTGCTGCGCTGCTCACCTGGGGCATGTGAGCTACAGTAAATTGAAAAATTTAAGAATGAGGGTCACCCACTTGACTCCACTGCGAGCATTTATAATAACCAATGATTTGCCCAGGCAGGGGCCTGTCATTAGGGCTCATATTACACCTCAGCAAATGTGTAGCACAACACACTCTCAACTAATGTGTTGTCCCTACCTGGACACAAAGTTTGTTTTTCAACGCAAGTTGTGTTATTTTCAACGCAAGTTGTGTTGTTTTCAATGGAAGTTGTGTTACTTATTTTGTTTCAACACATTAACTTTAAGAGTGTGTAGTGGGCTTCGGTGAGCAGATGAGTGGAGGGAGTTTAAGCGCAAGACCTTTTTAGATGGCGCTCCGCTCACTCATCAGGAAGGACTGCAGACTCTGCTCTGAGTTTAGCTCGAAAGGCTGTCGGTCCAGCTGTTCCAGTATAATACAAACTAGGCAGATGGGGAAACTGTTTTGTATTTCAACATGTTCTTTAAACTTTCAGTTGAAGTTTATGAATGTGCCAGACGGTTAATATAAATATGAATTAATGTGAATATACAGTGCCTATAGAAAGTCATCATACCCTTTTGAAATAGTTACTTTTTTTGTCTTACAGCCTGAAATCAAAACCCATTTTAAAAAAAATCTTTTCCAGTTTTATTAACAAATTTAGCTGTACAACATCAAAATAATGAAAAAAAAGTCAGCAGTTCTGAAAATTAATAAAAAATTAAAAACTAGAATAACAGGGTTGGAAAAGTCATCATACCCCTGACTTAATACTTTGTAAAGCTTCCTTTTGCTTTCATTACAGCCATCAATCTGTTTGGATATGTCTCTATTTTAGCTTTGCACACCTAGATAGGGGTTTTCTGTGCAGAAATGTTCAAATTTAGTCAAATTCTGTAGGGAATGGCAATGGACTGCTCTCTTCAAGTCAATCCACAGATTTTTTATAGGATTTAAGTCAGGGCTCTGACTTGCCACTCAAGGATATTCACCATCCTATCCTTAGGCCACTGCTTTGTTCTTTTGGCAGTATGTTTAGGATTATTGTCGTGTTGGAAGGCGAATGACCTCCCCATCCTCAGCTGTCTAGGAGAGGGACGCAGGTTTTCCTCAAGAATTTGGGTGTACTTGGCAGCATCCATTTTCCCTTCTATCCTGACCAATTGCCCAGTCCCCGCTGAAGAGAAACATCCCCAAAACATAATGTTGCCCCCACCATGCTTCACAGTAGGTATGGTGTGTTTTGGGTGTGTTTGGGTGTGTATACTGTGTTTGGTTAGCGCCTGGAGCTCAGTCCAAAAACTTCTATCTTAGTCTCCAAAAAGTTCGATCTTAGTCTCATCTGACCATAAAAGCTTTTTCCACATGGTAGCAGAATATTCCAGATGTGTTTTTGCACTGAACTCCAAGCGCAATGTTTGGCGAAAACCAACACAGTACACCACCCAAAACACACCATACCTAGTGTGAAGCATGGTGGGGGCAACATTATGTTGTGGGGATGTTTCTTTTCAGCGGGAACTGGGCAATTGGTCAGGATAGAAGGGAAAGTGGATGCTGCCAAGTACACCCACATTCTTAAGGAAAACCTGCGTCCCTCTCCTAGACAGCTGAGGATGGGGAGGTCATTTGCCTTCCAACACGACAATAATCCTAAACATATACTGCCAAAAGAACAAAGCCGTGGCCTAAGGATAGGATGGTGAATATCCTTGAGTGGCAAAGTCAGAGCCCTGACTTAAATCCTATAGAAAATCTGTGGATTGACTTGAAGAGAGCAGTCCATCGCCATTCCCTACAGAATTTGACTACATTTGAACATTTCTGCACGGAAAATTGGGCAAATATTCCCCTATCTAGGTGTGCGAAGCTATAATAGAGACATATCCAAACAGTTTGATGGCTGTAATGAAAGCAAAAGGAAGCTTTACAAAGTATTAAGTCAGGGGTATGATGACTTCCAACCCTGTTATTCTAGTTTTTATTTTTTTATTAATTTTCAGAACTGTTTACTTTTTTTTCATTATTTTGATGTTGTACAGCTAAATTTGTTAATAAAACTGGAAAAGATTTTTTTTAAAATGGGTTTTGATTTCAGGCTGTAAGACAAAAAAAGTAACTATTTCAAAAAGGTATGATGACTTTCTATAGGCACTGTAAGGATTACATCTGGGTGATGTTGGCAGGCTAATATACAGTGAGGAGCACATGTATTTGATACCCTGCTAAAACAGGAATATAAAATCATCATTTGACAATTGATCTTAATGCCTTAACTCAAAAAATTAGTACAAATCAAACCGCCAAGGACACCAATTTTCTTTGTGATTGAAGAATGTATCGTAAATAGATAAATGTTTTCCTTAAATGCTAGGGGAAGGAAGTATTTGACCCCCTATGTAACCCTATGGGAATTTAACACATAGGGTTAACATAGGGGCAGGCAGATTTTTATTTTTAAAGGCCAGCTATTTCATGGATCTAGGATATTATGCATCCCGATAAATTTCCCTTGGCCTTTGAAATTAAAATAGCCCCACATCATCACATACCCTTCACCATAGCTAGAGATTGGCATGGTGCTTTTTCCAGTAGGCCTATTAGCCTGTTTGATTTGCATTGAGCTCAATGAGCATCAAACAGGCTAATAGGCCTACTGGAAAAAGCACCATGCCAATCTCTAGCTATGGTGAAAGGTATGTAATGATGTGGGGCTATCTTAATTCCAACGGCCAAGGGAACTTTATCAGGATGCATAATATCCTGAATCCATAAAATAGCTGGCCTTAAAAAATAAAAATCTGCCCGCCCCTATGTTAACCCTATGTGTTGAATTCCCATAGGGTTACATTGGGGGTCAAATACTTACTTCCCCCTAGCATTTAGGAAGAACATTTATTTATTTACGAAACATTCTTCCATCACAAAGAAAATTGGCGTACTTAGCGGTTTTATTTTTACTCAATTTTTGAATTAAGACATTAAGATCAATTGTCAAATGACGATTTTATATTCCTCTTTTTAGGCAACTTTAGCATGGTATCAAATACATTTTCTCCTCACTGTATGTTGTATAACATTTATATCATAACTGATCTTTACAAGCAGAGGTTTTGTCAGGTAGATGAAAGAATTTTCTTTTTGTGATTGCTTCTTGGAGTCTGAGCTGGCAGGTGTGGATTTAATGAAAACCCATCTACAAACACAATTGAAATGCAGCTCAGAGCTGATATCATTTAGAGAGCGCTTCGACTGCTTCTAAATGACCGAACCAGCAAGCTGTGTGTGTGAGAGAAATGCACTATACACACACAGCTGCGCCTGTCTCACTGTGACCCTGAGCCTCTCAGGAGCTGTGTGTGGTGCGTGCGTGTGTGAGCGAGGGAGAGAGAGAGAGATAGATAGAAAGGGAGGGAGGGAGGGAGGGAGAGAAGGAGAGATGTGACTAAGTGAGTTTACCTCACTGCTGTATGTACACACACCTGGATTTGTCTCATTGTGACTCCAGGAGCTTTGTGTGTGAAATGTGATGGAGTGCTTTTACCTCACTGCTGTATGTTCTGTACACCCACCTGCGCCTCTATCTCATTGTGTCTGTATGCTTTTCAGGAGCTGGAAGGTCTCCTGGAGATAAACCGTATGACCCATAAGCTCCTGAGCAAGTACCTGACACTGGACAGCATGGACGCCATGTTCCGGGAGGCCAACCACAACGTGTCCGCCCCCTACGGCCGCATCACCCTGCACGTCTTCTGGGAGCTCAACTATGACTTCCTGCCCAACTACTGCTACAATGGCTCCACCAACAGGTACCCCAGTCCTCAGACACGGCCTTAACTTTGCCCTGTCTTTTTCACACAAACCTTTTTGAGTGGCTGCTTACATAGAACCGCAAGGCTCTGCTATACAGCACTGTAATACCAAACCACCTTGAAGAGCTTGTATGCTCTTTTGAAGTGCGCTTTTGAAAAGAACCCTTTATATAATGTAATTATGACATAACGTAGGTGTCACCACCACAGGCAAATAATGGCCACAGATTGTCTGCAGCTCAAAAGTCTCTGTTTTTATTTTATTTTTTATTTATTTTTTTACCATAAAATCGAAAAAGACAAAGATAGACAGCCTAACAATGGAAGCTGGGCAGATAACTGAGGCTTTTATGGTGAGGATTTGAAGGGAAAGATAATTGGGTGAAGGCGAAAAAATGGGAAGAAATCAGACCTCCTTTTGAAGAGCACCTCTCCTTGTCACTCTGCCACCGGGGAGGAGGTTGGGGGTGGGGGCCGCCACAACACAATTATGTTTCAGAGCACAGGGTGACCTGTTAACCCCCCCCCCCCCACACACACACACACACACTCATGAGAGAGAGAGAGAGAGAGAGAGAGAGAGAGAGAGAGAGAGAGAGAGTGTGAGAGAGAGAGAGAATAATGAGATGCTACAGATTTTCAGAGCTGGTATGCTAACAAAATGACAAGGCTAGACAGGGGTGAGCTAAGGAGAGAGACAGAGCCAGAGAGAGAGAGAGAGATAGAGAGAGAGAGGGGTGATGTGTAGAGAGGACTGCATGACAGGGGTGAGCCAAGGACACGAGAGCAAGAGAGAGAGAGAGGTGATGAGTAGAAAGGACTGCGCAAGTGGGCTGAGCCAAGGACATGAGAGAGGGAAAGATAGAGAGTTGATGAGTGAAGAAAGAAAGAACAGAGGAGAACAGAGTGACAAAAAGAGAGAGAAAAGATGAGCGAGGAATACGTGATGGGAGAGTGAGAGAGCAAGGGTGACAAAAAGCGCGAGCGAGAGAGAAATGGCTTGGACAGAGGGATAGGCTGCCTTCACCATTAGAGCCATGTGCCCAGAGCATAATGACTGTCTGGCATACATCCTGGCCGGGTGCTGATGCTGGAGCTTGGTGAAAAAAACTTTGATAAGGTGGGCACAGCCTCAGCCAGACCTGACGTTGCAGTGGCTGCTTCTCACCAGAATTACATCTGACAACATGCCGGCTGGCCAGACGGCAGGCAGACTTGTGTAACTCCAAGCTTACCTGAAGGAATATATTAAAGTTACTTGTGGAGTTTTTCTCACTTTCTTACTCCAGAAGGTGTAGCGTATTCCCACATTACTGAGGGTAATTCATCTGTTCATGAAATATTCATAATCTAGGTTCTAATATGTAGATTTTGAAGTCCTCCATTTTAGGTAATATTCCACAAAAAGAGGGAAAAAAGGACATCCTTTTTTTATGACTCTGGCTATGGACCTTTCCAAAACTGGTCCCTGTCCACTCCCCCTTGGTTACAGAGTGCACTTAGGTAGGAATAACACTGACAGCCCTCATACCACACTCGGCTTTGGGACAGACTTCACTCTGCCTAGCAGAAACAGATTCTGAGGTAACCATGGATTTGTTTACAGGCATACTCACTCAGAACTCACATTGGTATGAAGTGCTCTCCATGGTGTGCCACATTAATTGATGCACAGCTTCGGCAAGTTGCCGTCGGTGTTCACTCGGCGTTGGAGGGTTTATAACACACTCACACTTAACAGGTTTTGGATGGCCCTTAATATGGTGGACCCTCCATGCGAATGTGCAAGCAGAAAGCAAGTGGCTAGGGAGATGGCAGAGTGACTTTTGAAAAGGGTCTATGTCTCTCTCTGACACAGACTTATATACTGGTATTGTAGTGACAATGAGCTTGTTTACTAGGCAAAGCTAAAATGAACATGAAAGCAAGAAATTGTTTTTATATCAGACAGTAGTGCTGTGCGATATGGACAAAAAGTTATATCCCGATATAGACAATTCTACTCCACGATAACGATATATGTAAGGGATAATCAACGACGCGCCGTGCGTTTATAGGAAAATAATGCACGTTCGAAGTGGTAATAAGGACCGACGCCGCAGGCGGAGGGGACTTTACACTTCGATAAGTGCATTATTTTCCGATAAACGCACGGCGCGGAGTTGATTATCCCGCTTATACCACTGCTACTATCACTTGCCTGGCCACCCATCCCGAGTCAGTAAATTAAGTTTACGTTGCCCGCTGCCCGCTGCCAGAAGCGGCAACGCACCTGCAGTTAAATTGTCTGAGCAGTCACAGCCACACAAGTTAAAATTACGATATAAACGGTAGAGGACTGTATCGTACGATAGACATTTTTCTGTCGTACAACGATATATACCGTAGTATCGCACAGCACTATCAGACAGTGGCAAATGTTGATATTCCCTTTACTTTGCTTGTTTTTATATTACCCTAAGGGCAGATATGTGAAGAGGGGGGAGTGCACAGCATGCATGGGGTGTGCCTAAATAATCCCAGTGGGGCCTGGGACTTTTCACAAGTTGTTATGGTTATGGTTCTTTGCAGACATGTTTATCCAAAATGACTAACACTAATACCGTAACTATACACATAATAAAAAAGAAATGGACAGTTTAAAGCAGTCATATAGCCTACATAAAAACTAATAATAGTAATAGACTGCATAAGTGTAGCCGAATAATAACAGTAGTGTATCGTCAAAATAGCAAAAAACCCATAAACATATACAAAACGTGTAAGGAGAATTGATTATTTAGATACAAGGTAAACAGATGTCGAAACTATCACCAGAACGAAAAGCATCTGGTGAATCAATCCACCTACAAGGAATCACAGATGAAAAGAGTCTTAACTGTAATCTTTTAGATATAGCTGCCGTTTGATTTGCGATTAAATCATCTGATATAAAAATCAAGTCTCTTCAATGCATCGCTCTCCCCTTGTCTCATCTAATGTTGTTTCTGCCTCTCTTGTGTTCTAGGTTTGTGCGCACAGTCCTTCCGTTTTCACAGGAGTTCCAGAGGGACAAGCCTCCAAATGCCCAGCCCCACTACCTGTATGGGTCAAAGGTCAGTTTGAGCCACGTGGAGAAGCTGTGCATTCAAGTGTTCATATGAGTTGCTATTTCAAATGTGCCATACGCTTCTGAAGGAGAATGGGAGAATGGGCCTATGCCCATCACACAGAGACTAAATAATGGCTCTGATTAGATGCAGCTTGCATCTCCAGCATACTGTACACACTAGGACTGATATGTGACCCTGTAAAGCGGAACCAGTCGTTTCGGTAAAATTTAGTAAATTAAGTTATTGTGCTCACGTGAACGGCCATAAACTAAGCTTTCCAACGATATGTATATCGAGGGTATTACACAAACTATCGCTAAGATAACCGCATCCAAAGTTGACATGGTTCTCCTGTCATGATATGCCAGAAGAGGAGAAATCACCTGTTTAAGCAGCGCGTGCACAACGGGAATGACAGCAAATGTGTTGAATCTTCGCCGGGTTTAACAGTCAAAACGTAGGTTTTTCAGTGAAATGCGTTCACGATATGAAACTGTACAGCCAAATTATGCGAAAACGTGAAATTCAACATTTTAACCCGGAAGTTTGTTATTGTTGATTTTCTCAAAATAACGATGTGCGCAAAACGACTGATTTCGCTGTGAATGGTCACATATGGTTTATTATTTAGCATGCTGTAGTCATGCACAGAGATACACATGTCCTCTCTGGGAGTGTTACTACTGAAATAATGGTGTAATTTTACGCTCGATTCCATTGCTGCACTTATCCTATATTGGCTATGGCTATGGCTATGGCTATGGCTATGGCTATGGCTATGGTTATTTAGCAGACGCCTTTGTCCAAAGCGACATACAAATAAATAACAATACAAATTAAATTAACAGTGAACAATTACAAACTAGGGAGAATAGTAATATTATCAGTAAAACAATAATTTTAAGCACTAACCTAATGAGAAATAAAACAGTGAAATGAGAATAGCAATCAAATAAGTCACTCAGTTAATTATATATAATAATAATAACTAAAGCATGGTATTGCTAAATTTAAGGACAATAGCAAAATAAATTTCAAATTCTATCAATAGACAAATTATAACAAAACAATACTATTATACAAACCATAACACATCACAAACTCAAAGGACTAAGTGCATATTAAATAAATATGCCTTAAGACCCCTCTTAAAAGATCCAAAGCTGTTGCTGGAACGGAGAGCACTGGGCAACTCATTCATTGCTGCATTACATTATACCCCACCCTGGGGTGTCATCTCGTGTGTTCACACAATTGTTGTCACATTATGGAAGAATGTTCCAGACGTTTGAGCCTTCGGGGGACGATCACACAAGAATTATTTTTTTTATTTGTTCACGTCTCAGCCAGCAAGTCTAATGAAGGGCTAGAAAGCAATGTTCTCATTTAGTGCTTTCACGCTGACTCTAATGATCTGTTTGAGCAGATCCACAATGCCGCAGTGCTGCGCTAATGACTTTAAAAGAGAGGAAGAAAGGAAGGACAAATCTTACAGTCAGATAGGTTGTCACGCTGCCCATGTTAATTGTGTCTCATGTTTTACCACAGAGACTTTAAATGGAAATAAATGGAGCTTGAAACACATTAATACAATGATGTGATTTTTTGTTACCCTACTATGGAAAATGAGATTTTTTTTTGCCTTAAAGCAGTAGTTTGCATTCATGTTCTTGTTTGTTTGTCAGCTATCACAAACATTGACGTTTTTCACAGAAAGACCCATAAGACAGACAAAAGCACAATTTGTAGCACGTGTAAACAAACCTTTCAGTGTTCATTGGTTTGTTCCTGTACAACACAAATTATCTTCAATCCTCAAAGCCATAACAGCCTCCCGCGATAAAAAGAATGATTTGTATGGGTCATTAAGTCCCAAACAGCGTCACATGGCTGCTGTTAAAATACCCAGTCATAATGGCAGTGGTGTCCTGTTGACAATGAATCAGCATCTCACTTTGGGCTTCCACTGCTCTGTTTGGGGAGCCGTCCAAGCTCGTGCCCCGGGGTCCCGGCCTCAGCCAAGACCCCCCCTCCTTGCTCCATGTGGAAGGGGTTTGCCAGCACCGTGTCCTGCCGGGAGTTCCCTTCCTTTTCCTTCTCTTCCTTCTCCTCCTCTTCCTCCTCCTCCTCCTCCTCCTCCTCCTCCTCCTCCTCACTGCAGCTGGGCGTGTAGAAGCTGCTGTTTCTTATATCCCCAGCCCCCTGCACTGCACCTCCTCCTCCACCTCTTCCTCTCCCGCCGGGCACCAGGGTCTGGCTCTGGTGTGGGGAGCACGCTGCGGGGCAACGGCCCCCCTCCCCCAGCGGCTGCCCTTGCCCGGGGCACATGGAGTACAGGCAGCCCCAGAGCAGCACCACGGCGATGACCAGCAGCAGGAGGCTGCTAGCCAGCCACACGCCCATGGCCAGGTCGCGGCGCCCGCCGCTCACCTCCGCGCCGTCGTACAGCGTGTTGAAGACCTGGCACTGCTCGCGCACGGGGGGCTGGGCCACCGACTGGCACGACACGCACAGGATGTAGGTGGTCTGCGGGCTCAGGTTGCCCAGCAGCGTGGAGGTCTGGCTGACCGGCACGCGGTTCTCGCGCAGGAAGCTCTTGCGCGTGTAGCCCATCAGCAGGCTGTTCCAGTTGGGGTGGTACATGACGCTGTAGAAGGTGTCCAGGCAGACGGGCGCCGAGGGCCAGCTCACCATGGCCGACGTGGCCGTGATGTTCTGCACGGTGATGGGCATACTGGCTTTAGGGGTTGGGGTCTGCTTGGGTCTGCTTGGAGAGGGAAGAGGCTGATTGCTGTCTGTAGAGCTTCTCAGGATCTTTTCTTTGTGGCGAGCTACCCTGCAAAAGTGGGAAAGGGATAGAGAGATGTTCAATTCTAAAAAAAAAAAATCTCCCCTGGTCTGAGACACTATACAATAGGTGTTATCAAATCTCTGAAAATGGGAGACGGGACAAAAGGATGGCCTTGTTGTCCCTTCCCCCCGGTTTTGTGTCGGAGCAAAGAACACATGTCTGGTGCAGTTGAGCTGACCTCTCGATGTTCCACCCTGTCTTGCTTTAGTGTTTTCGAGAGTGTCAGACTCTAGTGGCCGCTAGTTTTGAAAACCATCCTAGCGCAGGAATATCAAGTAGCAGAGAGAAATAGACCTCCGGTTTATATGGAGATTTGGTCATTTGGGTTTCAATTTTCGACGGTGAAACAGCACAGCGGTCTACTGCCCATGGGCTAGTGTCAATTTCGGGCAGTAGAATTCAGGGTTTTGTTGCTAAATTATGAATCTCTTGCCACAGATAAGTGGGTAGCGTTGCAGATTATTTTATTCATGTTCTCTGAGGCCCAACAATAGCATATTTGCAATTCCTATCAGTTTGTTTTTTGTTTGAAGACACTCTACCATGTCGAGACACAGTTTACCCAAATTCATCAGCGCTTTTGTCCCTTGTGAAATAATATATTTTATTCATGAAATGTGCTTTTTCCAGACCAGACAGGCATTGGAGTCAGTGCTTTTATTGAAAGTTGATACACTGTCATCTAAACCATTTTCATTCTCCATTCGGGGCTTTGATGGCGGCATTTCACTCTGTGGCAGTAAATGATGTTGAGCAGCTTTGTATCTCATGACATCACATTGTCACTTTCTATGTCCACGGCACGCACCCTGTTACAGCCTACAATCCTATCAGCTTCAAACAGCGGTGTATCCACCTACAGATTTGAACTTGATCACTTAGGTCACATTTGACCCAGAATTAAAAGAATTAGTCAGCCTTTTCTGAATTCTGACTAAAATCAGTAGACAATCCTGCCTATATGCTCTGCATCAAAACACAAAGTTACTTTCAGCCTTGAGACTTGTATCTGCTATACTGCAACCCACATTCAATATAGTCTGTATAGTGTGAATGTATTTAGTCACTGCTGGGCTGAAGTTTAGATCTACATCAAAGTAAGCTTTCATGTGTGCATCTAAGCGTTTGAAAGACTGACTGAATGTATCAATCAATACTTGGCAAATGCAGCACAGTCAGTCTAGCTAGCATGTCATCTCGTTCCTTTGTGACTCCTTCAGTAAGACAAGGTTTAAGTTCTAGTTAAGTCGAAGTTCTCAGGCACTGTGATCTCCGGCAATTCAGGCATTGTATAAGAGTGAGTTCAAACTACAGGATTTCAGCACTGATTTTGAAGTGGCAGGCAAATCTTAGAAGTGGTAGGTAAAGCAAAAAAAAAAGCACACACACACACACATATATATATATATATATGAAAAAATTCTGCCTGAAGTTATCAATGCAAGTACAATGCAAAACTGTGAACTAAATGCCAATGCTGATCTTAGAAAGCATTTACTCTTTCGAGGCTTACGATTGCAAATATGAAAGGGGCTCTGGATTGTTCTGAAGGTGCCTCATTGCATCAGTGATGATTAATTGTGGAACAGTGTGCCCTTCCCGTAGAGATTTACAGAATTCTGCAGGGCTATTTTTTAAACACTTTTCCAAGGATAAAATATAATTAAATGAACTTGAGTGAGCATTTCTCAACGTATATTCCTGCCCCAGCAGAGCATGTGAAAACTGTTACCCTTTTCCTCCTTGCCCATGTTTTCTATGTACTGTGTTACAAACGTTCTTACTCTGACTACATTTTTTGTTACCATAGCAGTTACCCATGGCAACATGTGCGTCTGACTCCAGTATATACAGTAGGAGGTTTAAGAACAAGCGAAGGACTTACCGCCACAGACGAGAAGCAGGGGGGTGGTAGTGGGGGGTGGTGTGCAGCGCTTGATTGACAGCTCTGGTGGTTTTCATAGAGTTGAGCGGACAGGATCCCTGCTGTCTTTTACATCTGTTTCTGCGTCTCAAGCATCATCCTGCCCATCTCCACTCCAATTTGTCTTCTCCTGTGGGTGAGACTGTTTGCATGCAAAGAGAGTGAGAGAGAGAGAGAGATAGAGACTACTGAGAGAAAGAGGAGAGACACGCTCCAGCCACACTCCTCCTTCCTCCTCCCCTTCCCTCCTCCGTGTGGGTCAGACTGTCCGTGCAGAGGGAGAGTGAGAGAGATCGGTCCTCGGTGCTCAGATCCTGACCCCCTGACACACGCAGACACACACACAGACACACACTCTTGCGTGCACACACACGCACACACACACTACTGGTGTTGCTGCTACAGATGATGCTACTGCCTCTGCTCCTGCTGCCGCCGCTACTGTTGCTGTATGCGAGTGGTCCACATGATAACATGAGTCTGGAGAGAGAAGAGGTGGGGGTGGGGTGGCAGGAGAGAGGCAGCTGCTTAAAAAAAACAACAAAAAAACACTGTTCTGGAAGCGAATATCGAAATGGATTACGTCTAAGCTCCCTCCCTCATTCTCTCTTTCTCTCTTTCTCTCTCTCTCTTTCTCTCTCTCTCTCTCTCTCTCTCTCTCTCTCTCTTTCTCTTTCTCTTTCCCCTCCTCTCAGTTTCTCTTGGTTATTGAGTCTCTCGTCACCTTTTTTGTTGTGTTGTGTGGGGGTTCTGCCCTGTCTACCTCTATGTTGCACCCTCCCCATTCTTTCTCTCTCTCCTCGACACACTCTTCTTCCGTCACAAATCTCATCACGTCTTTTCAACAAGCCTTTTCTTTCTTTCCTGGAATTTGCTATTTTCCTGGAATGCTTTTTTTTCTTCTTGTCGCCTCTGTGAGAATGAGAGGTGTCTAAGCAGGCAGACTCGAATCTGTTCGAAACCCTCCAGAGACATCCATTTAAATCCCCTGCCTCTAAGGCATAGACCCACACGCACACAAACACAGGCAGACATTTCAACACTTCCTTATTTCACCAACTCCACAATGAAATCCAGCCAGCACTGAAACCCCTGAAAATCTCTTTATTCATTTGAATCATGTTTCAGTTTTTTTTTTTTTTTTTATATTCTGACATGCCTAGTTTCCAGACAAGGATAAAGCCTAGTCTTACAGCCAGGCCACACGGGGCACGTAGCTGAAGTGTTCCGTTCACAGACTGTATGCTGCAAAAATTAGCTTTCATTATAATCATTGGCACTGGCTGTGAAAGCAGCATGAAAAAATGAGACCATTAGTCTTCTAAAACTATTTGTTACACTCCATGAACAGAACGGTTCAACCCAGTGCAGCCTGGATGTTAGACTAAAAGAAAACTTCAGTGAAAATCTCTATTGAGAAAAGCTTTTTGTCCAGCACTAGGCTTAATCCATGTACAAGAAATCAACCCATATTGTCAGTGATAGTGAGCATATTCAAACGTCACAGTCACAGTCGGACAATCGCATGCATCTGTGAGTCATCAAGTTGTTTTTGTATTTATAGCAATTTGCTCTATCTTTATACACATCTTGAGCAGAGGAGTCATTGTCTCTTCCGAGGGTATGAAAGTGTCTGAAGATACTCATACTATCAGGATTCTGAAAATCATTTCTCTGGTATCAATATACTCTATTTGTATCTTTTCAATGCCATTTGTGGACGATTGTGAAATAAATGCTTAGAAAGAAAAATTGTTGACATGAAAGGATTGAATTAGCTTTTTTTGTTTTTGTTTTTTAATTAAAAATCTTCCAGAAAGGCCTTGTAACATTCTGGTAAGAGAGATTATATGAACGTTTATTTTGGGAAACCCACCGCAAATTGAATCACGCTGTTTGTTTATCTCCTTTTTTGTGTCTTTGTCTCTTCACAGGCTCTGAATCTCGCCTACAGCAGCATATTTGGCTTCTACCGGAACTTTGTTGGGCCTACTCACATCAAGGTAATCTGCCGGTTGCTGGGCTACCAGGGCATCGCTGTGGTGATGGAGGAGCTCTTGAAGGTCGTGAAAAGCCTGGTGAGCATGGAGGAGTTCCTCTTGTTAATGAGCCCTATAAAGTGACAGTTGTCAGGTGGTCGTGACCATTGTCAAGTGGTGTCTGTCCTCCCTTTCCCTTACGTTTAGTGTCTTTCAGAAAATGTAATTCATAATACTCTTTGCTTCTATTGGTTTTTAATCTTGACACTGCAGCCTCATTCTAATCCTAACTACATTTAGTAATGTGATTAAGTTAGAAGTGCAGTAGGATGTACTTCTGAAGTAATTGAGTATTAGGCACATGGCACCAAACGACTCTTCAAAATAATTTAGTCCTGTCTACCAAGCTCAAAATGCAGTACCAGGGCAAGTAATATGTGCTTTGTGCATGGGGGGGTTTCATCTGTGTTAATTGGACTGCTGTTGCTTCGTCGTGTAGCTGCAAGGCACCATCATGCAGTATGTGAAGACCCTGATGGAGGTGATGCCCAAGATCTGCCGCCTGCCTCGCCATGAGTACGGCTCCCCAGGTAAGGAGCCAGTAGGATGCCCCACACACAACACTGTGTAGTCACTGTGTAGCACTGTGTTACTAGGCTACCAGTATGGCACTTGACACACACATGATGTATCACACATTAGAATCAGCTCATGATCACAATAAAATGGGTAACGTTAATAGCAGACAGGGACATAATAAACAAAATAACAAACTATCAAAGTAACCTAATGAAGAATAAGTCCATGAGCAATGGTCTCTTGGCATTTAACAACATGACTCATGAGGTGTTTGGAGTAGGCGATGAGTCACTGTTGAGATGCAGCTGATAAGGCCCTTAGTGCTGGGGTCCTTTGCATTGTAAATCTCTCCAGCTCATAGTTAGAGACCAGCAGGATGTGGCTGGCACACAAAGCTTCCTGACAGCATCAGCATCATCTGAAACAATATCACGTGTTGTTGCTGCTCGCTCTCCTGGCCACAGACTCCTGCTGTGTGACTGAATGAGCCACACACCGCCTCCCCTGACCCTGACTGGGATGGTCCAGCACAAGTCCTGCGGAAAAAGGGGACGACTTTTCATTTCTCCTCTCGTAACCTGTGCACAAGCGCATGAACTCTATTTTAGATGCTGGGTGGACGTGGAGAGTGGAGAGTGGTGCGGAGATGGGGTGCAGAGCTCTCTGAATCGGGAAGCAAAGGATCAGAAGCTTCAGAAGGATCATCAGGGGGGTGCGGATAGATCGCCCGCTGGTTATAAAGCGAAGTGTAGAGCAGCAGGGGGGGACGCGATCCGAAAGCATAACGATTTGACACTGCGATGCCATTGATGTTTTTCAAATAGGGGTTCCACAGGGCACGGCAGCACTTTGTGAAATCGAACCCCGAGATGGGGCACATGTTTCATTCATAGCCACTCTCTGACAGATTTCATTTTTTTACTTCACACTGGTTGCATGTTGCATTCAGCTCGTCTTCCGCTCCTCAAAGCGCTTATCTGAACACTTACAGTTCTGCCCCTGAGCATCTCTGTGATGGTAACTCAGATATCGATCCAGTTGCTGTGGCAAGAGAAATGCTTGGGGGAGCAAGTGACAGGCTTTGGTGGTGACTAAGATGCACACATAATATGAGAGGATGGAATGGAGATCTCTGTTCTGTGTTAAACATCGGAGAAGAAGCAACTGTTGAGTGCATCTTTTCGTTCAATATTCCATTCTCGAGTCGTAACCATTCAATCATTTGCGCTCACTGTCTCTTTGTACCCTAATTAGTGTCCATAGCTATAATCAACATGGCTCCTGGCAAAGTAGTGAGCTCTGTATATATACGAAAGAATGTTGCCCACCACCTTTTTTCTTCTTTTAAATCTGTCCAAGCACCATGTGTCTGTCCGGTTAAAACTCCTTCCTGGTCTGTGATGACTTCTAACCGACAGGTATTCTGGAGTTCTTCCACCACCAGCTGAAGGACATTGTGGAGTATGCCGAGCTGAAGACCGTGTGCTTCCAGAACCTCAGGGAGGTGGGCAACGCCATGCTGTTCTGCCTGCTGTGTGAGCAGAGTCTGGTAAGAACCACCTCCTCCTCCCCTCTGAAGGCCCCATCACATTACAGGCGGCATGCGCTGCGCTCACCGCTAGGTTGCTCTTGGTTGAGGTAACGTTCTACGATTGGTGTTGTGGTTACCGCTGGGTTCCGCACAAAAGACCATTGACTTACAGCGCACCGCAGTCAAAGGTCAACATATTTCAACTTTGACCGCGGTAGCGCAAGAGCGGCAAAGCGGCAAAAATGCCACTATACTGAGCGCAGCGGCAGACCAGTTCTTGCGTGCTCAAACCATTGAAAGTAATGGGTTTCATAGCGCATTAATACACCTGTAGAAAGGAACCTGATGAAACCCATGAATAAATCAGGAAAATTATATATCCAGAGATATATCCAAATAATTTAAGAAATTGGTCAGCAGTGTTCAAAGTCTGATGAAGACGTGAAGAAGCCACAGTCAGACAGAACAATAAGGATTCAATTGGTCAGGATGCAAAGAACACCCCCAAAATTACTTCAGCTGAAATACAGACATTTTCTCTGCAAGAAAGTGGTGTGATGGATTCAAGATTCACAATAAGGAGGCACTTAAACAGAAATGGGCTATGGTTGAGTTGCTAGAAAAAGCCAATCATGCGTCAATGCCTCAAAATCTCACACTTACAATATGTCAACAAGCGCCTAGGCAAACCTCAGAACTTTTAGAGCAAAGTTTTTTTGAGTGATGAGACCAAAATTGTTGTGTAGAGGAGTCAACACGGCCAAACCAAAAGCCCACTGTCCCTACTGTGAAGCATAGAGATGGATTCCTTATACTTTGGGGATATGTGTGCAAGACGGACACCGGAATTTTAGTCAAGATGTATGGCAAGATGGGGCACTCTTGACTTTCCAACAAGATAATGATCCAAAGCACCAAGGCCAAGTCCATCCTTCACTGGCTATAGAAGATACAAGTTTTGGTTTGGAAGTGACAATCACAGTCTACTGACCTCAGTATCATTGAGCCACTTTTGGGAGATCTCAAATGTGTATTTTATACAATATAGCCCAAGGATTTATGGGACCTGGAGGCTTTTTGTAGAGAAGAACAGGCATCTTTATGATCTGAAAAAAAAAATACATATATGCTAAAGGGGGAATGTACAGTCTTAACAGTGAAGGGTAAGTAAACTGGAAAGAAAAGGGGGGGATGTAATCTCATTATTTTCTTTATTGAGAAAATAATGAGATGCAAATGATTGCGCTGTTGTTCTTACGTTCATGACCACACTCCTCATTTGACTTGTGTGTTTTCAATACAGTGCCTCTTCAGGTACAAAACGGTATAACTCCAACTATAGAGGATATCTGGGCAACAACAGAGCACAGGTGTTTTTGACATTACGTCAAAGTGGTTATTTCTTCAAATTCTGTTTGCCATTTCAAGGCCATCTTGGAAGGCTTTAAACTAAAATTCCAAGTCATAGCAGCTTTCAACCGTGGTCATTTCCCCCCCAATAGTACCTAACTGTAGACAGATTTGGTCTGGGTACTGGATGTTGCGAGGTTGTTTACGTTATATCAGAGGCCTCGAGAGAATTTCTGAATCGTGTGAAGTCTGGCAAATGTGTGCCAGATCCAATAGAGCCCTTTGACTTGGGATTGATCTGGGATTTCAGTGTCCGCTTACATCTGCCATCCGCAGTAACGTTCAAATGCTTTTTTTTAGTGGGTTGGTGATGAGAGTAGATCTCTGTGTGAGTCTCTGTGCAGATGTTTAAATCCTGTGAGTAATAGTACACCACCATGTCTGCGTCAGACGGGGAACAACATGGGGAACTGTGGAATGAGCTTATTTAAACAAAAACACTCCTCTAGTAAATTGACTCCAGGCAGCGAAATATTTTCCAATCAAAGCAGTGATCGAGTGCTCTCTGGTATTCATGGAGCTGGAATTGAAAGCAGGTAAATATCACCCCATTGACTCATCTATAGAAAATGACTCTGACAGGATGAAGAGTGTGCTTAATGCATAGCCTCTTGCAGGATATTTTCATTCATTATCCATGGAGCTCTCCAGAGAACAAGGCTGGCAAGCTAATCAATATGAAGATACTACCAGGGCTGCTAGCGTGACGCAGGTATAGATGGAGAAGCTATATGATATACAGTAATGAGTATAGTTTCACATGCAGCTCTGTGGGAGAGGTGGTCATTAAGCTGCATTTTGTTTGCCACAGTTTGCCTAGTCAGTTTTAGAAGTGAGGATATATGTTCTAGAAACTTGGCAGAAATACCATTTATGGGCTCTGTAGGAAATCGGCAACAAATGAGTATGTTGAGTTTGAGGATTTAATTGATGGGTTGTTGTGTATTATTATTATAATTGTATTATAATAATTATTATTATTCACTCAGTTTAGAGTGATTCTAGACCAGGAGTCAGCAACTTTTCTCTTAAAAGGGCCAGTTTTTTTTTTTACCAGAAATAAAATTAAATCTGTCCGAGGTCGCAAAATATCAGAACCATTTAAAAGAAATCCGTCTCTATCTGTATTAGCCTCAGGCATATGGCATACTCGCATACTCTGCATATACAGTGTACAGTAATATTTCCACTAACTGTTAATGCATTGGGACCACTTGAAGCTTAACGACTATATGAAGTTATTAGAAATATTTTATGACTTCAATTTTTAGAGAAAGCCACTAGAAAGGAGCTAAAGGGCCGCATGTGGCCCTAGGGCTGCAGGTTGCCTACCCCTGTGCTAGACAGTACCCACATACGTTATAATGAAATATTAGAACAAACATATTTAACAAAATCTCCTGGGTGGTAGCTGTGGTGGGAATCCAATAAATGTGTTGATGTGTTTTAGGCCTGTACGTACGTACGCGTCTTCTTAAATCATCAGATGAAAGGCCTTGGGATGGATGTCAGCATTAGAATGATTGTCTCTCAAGGACGCTGGTTTCTGGGTAATCTGCACTTTGTTCTGCGTTGTCATGGGAACACAGCAACATTTTTTGTTTTTACACACTCGAGAGGTTCTAAAAGTGTGCCCATGCAGCACACATGAGTCTAGTCCAGAAATGTGTGTTTTTGTCCAGGTTCACTTGAGGCACTCTAAAACCCAATTTGCGTGGCCTGGTAGTTTCACTTCTGGGCACTTGAAGCATATTTTGTAATTTCCTGAAATAAAGATGCAATTTAAATACAGGGATGTGTGTATGCTGCAATGTCTAGTCTTTGCAAATGCCATTATTTGGGTGGAGATGGAGGCTCCTTATGAAAGCATTGATGGAGGCTGGAGCTGATTGTTTTTCTTCCACCTCAGTATGAATGGAAAACAACTGAAGATGTTCAAAGAGATTTTTTTTTCCCTGGTCACAAGTATATTGATGGTGGAGGCAGCTCGGTTTTCTGCCTCATGTGTAGTGGCGCACTCCTGTCAGCATCTGAGGTTATCAGAGGCAGCGAGCGGAGTCATTGAGTTGGAAAGTGGTTTTGCTTTATCCTCTCAAACAGGGGTGACAAATGAACACGGGGATCGAGAAAGAGAGCAGGCCGTGAATGTGAGAGTCTGTGAACGCTCTGCTTGTCTTATGCAACACATGCAGGCTTTTGTCGTCTGTTGTGAAAAGCATTAAAAAAAATGCTCTCCTTCATGCCGACTTGTCTGCCTGCTCGCCGCATCCCAGATGAAAGTGACTGCGGAGCTGCCGACAGGTGGGCGCATTCGTAAGGCGTCTGCTCTTTGTTGGTCGTAAATCCATCTCAACCTTTGCCATTAGCTTGGAACAAACAAAAAAGGGAGAAGTTGAAAAGCGGATGTTTTGTAGCTCCTCTGGTGTAATGGCAGCGATTAAGCGTCGATGTGAAATCCGCCGCGAAAGGTAAACGGCATCGGGTGTGTTTGTACAGGTCGTCGGATGTTTGTAGACATGGTTTATGTGTCCCCCGCGTCCAGGGATTGGCTCGTACTGTAGTTAATGGACAGATGAGACAATAACACTTACACTTTGTGTGGGAGGGTCTGAGGTGAGTGAGTAGGCGTGGAAGTAGGGGAGAGGTTGAAGAGCAACACCGCCTGTCAGATTGATGAGTTTCTCGCTCTGCCCTTATCAGTGTGCTGCCTTTCACCACCGCTCAATGGGATCAGCTGACTCTGTGACCAGAGTGTGCAACACACTCGGGACAGCTCTGGGCCAGCTCTGGGCTGCGGTCCGCTCCAGGTCAACAGCGGAGCCGTTAACAGAATCAACATCTTGAATCTTGGTTGTGAATTGGGTCCAGTCCAGAATCTTAATCTTAATTTATGTGTTTTTATTCTATTCTATTTTATTATTTTTTTTAATTGTGCTCAGCCCCAGAGAGAATCAAACGTATTTTCATTGTACAGCTGCTATAGTAACAAATAGTGTGTGTGTGTGTGTGTGTGTGTGTGTGTGTGTGTGTGTGTGTGTGTGTGTTTGTGTTGGGTATTTCCTCCTGGCAGCCGGGGTTTAGTGAGGCCAGCTGACACACACAGTCACCTCACTGGTGTATACTGTACTGTATGTACATGGCGGAGAGCTCCTGGCGAGTTCCTGATTGCGTTGTGCCTGTGTGCAACATCGGTGGCAGAGCGACAGAGGGGCTCTGCCTGGGCTCTGTTCATACTTCTGCTACACCCAAACACTCACACTCACACTCAGACTCACACTACACTACATTGCATTGCGTATTTGCATTCTTTGAGCACACTGAGGAAGGCGCTAAGCCGAAACGCATCTGTGTAACAATAAAAAAACACGTTTATATGCAAAGTGCGGTCGCTTTTTTCCTTTCTTTTATTGCGTATTTGCATGCCTGCTGATGATCAGAAAGGTTAATGCAGTCCAGATCATCTCTGCGTCGTTGCACACCCATAAAGGGAGGGGGGGGGGGGGGGGGTGGAAGGTGCTGTGGAAGGTGCTCAGTGTGTTATTAAAAAAGCCCCTTTTCAGTAGTAGGTCTACCTTTCAGGAGAAGGCCTGTAGCAAAGTGATCATGCACTGCCATCTTCTGTCAATGCCTGACAAAGCATGGATTTGCTCCGCAAACATGAGTAGGCTTTCAGATTCCAATTTGATGATACTGTATGTCTACTGAGGAGGGTAGTACTCCGTATTATGAGAGATTGCCCCCAAAGTAAAAGTTATTTTGCCGTTTCCTGCAACAACTGGGTACAGACACTTGGCAATAGTGTGAAGTGCTAGAAGTACCACAGTGTGGAAACACACTGCTCTGCAACGCCTCCAGTGCAGCCATTCTCACAATCTACAGAAGTTGCTTTATGAGTTCGATCTAATCTCATATCCTCTTTTATTTCAGTCCCAAGAAGAAGTATGTGACCTCTTACACGCTGCACCTTTCCAGAACATTCTGCCGAGAGTTCATGTCAAAGGTGAGTTCAAGTACATATTTTTTGTGTGTGTATATGCTAGGGTGTGACTTGCATTGTTTTATGTTGTCTCTGTTTACACACAAGTTGGTGTGGAGGTGGATGTGTGTTTGTGCGTGTGTCTTAACATGTGTAGTCGACCTGTCATTGATTAATTATGTTTTGCCTTTGCAGAGGGGGAGCGTCTGGATGCCAAGATGAAGCGTTTGGAGGCCAAATACACAGCGCTGCATATGGTGCCACTAATTGAGCGCCTTGGCACACCGCAGGTGGGTATTCCTCTCACCCAACACCATTAGTGCTGAGCGCTGCGTCAGGCAATCAGGATCATTAGCACGAGCATTAGCAAAGCCAAACCCACAAGTGTGTGTGTGTGTGTGTGTGAGAGAGAGAGTGTATGAGTGTGTGAAGATGATGAGCTGGCTGCAGTATTGTGCTGTACTGATGGGTGTCGTTTTTGTTTTTTTGCGTCTCGTAGCAAATAGCCATCGCTCGTGAGGGAGACCTGCTGACTAAAGAGAGGCTGTGCTGTGGCCTCTCCATGTTTGAGGTCATCCTGACCCGCGTGCGAGGTTTCCTCGACGACCCCATCTGGCGCGGCCCGTTGCCCAGCAACGGCGTGATGCACGTGGACGAGTGCGTCGAGTTCCACCGCCTCTGGAGTGCCATGCAGTTTGTGTACTGCATCCCCGTGGGAGCACACGAGTTCACCGTGGAGTGAGTTCCAGCCCTTTTCCTAGAAGGCATCCATCTGTCGCGTCAGCAATTTGTATAGCTCCATTTCAAACACTGTTCTCAACTGCAACACCCTTACCAACAACACGGAAAACGGTGGTCAGCGCTACAATTATAGCCAACCTGATCAGCCTGTTAAGCAGATGGGGTTTTTTTATATCCAAAGTGACATACCACATATACCAGATAGTCACACTACTGTAGTCCTGCTAACAACAAATTACTATGGCCAAGGACACCTCACATCTGAACACCCTGATAAAGCAGTCACTCATGTCTGACCGTGTCCTGTTTTCACAGGCAATGCTTTGGCGATGGCCTCAACTGGGCTGGCTGCATGATCATCACCCTACTGGGCCAGCACCGGCGTTTCGACATCCTGGACTTCAGCTACCACCTGCTGAAGGTGCAGAAGCACGACGGAAAGGACGAGGTCATCAAGAGTGTGGTGAGTGAGGGACACGAGACTGAGTTTCTCAGAAAAGCTCGCCATGAACCCATCCCTCTGGGGCCAGCTACAGGTTGACAAAGACCAGAGCTCCTGGGAGCCTATTTTAAGATTTTAGATCTGTGTATTACAAAGATCTTACATTGTCTTGAGGTTATAAGTGTTTTGCTAGATCATGGCAAGAGTTTTTAAATTACTTCTATGTTTCTGTGTGTTGCTCAAAAAAGTTCCATCACATTTGTTTTTTTGCTATGATGTAAAAGCTCTTGAAGACGAGAACAACGTTTTTGATCACCGGTCTTTTCTATTTATTTTCTCCAGCCGCTGAAAAAGATGGTTGACAGAATCCGCAAGTACCAGATCCTGAATGATGAGATTTTTGCTATCCTCAACAAGTACCTGAAATCTGGGGATGGAGAGAACATGCCAGTGGAACACGTGAGGTGCTTCCAGCCACCCATCCACCAATCGCTAGCCAGCAACTGAAATTCCAACCGCACCTTCCACCAATCACATGCCATGAACTGAGATTCTTCTAGAGGCATTGATCCTTGCCAGAGCCTAGAGAACCATTGAGTCCACTGAATTTAGCAAGCCAGTAAGAGCACCAAACTGAAGTTTGTAATTCCTATTCAGAGAAGTAGTATCTAATGAAGAGATATCCTTCCTTTAGCCACATTCTCTTCTGAGCAAAAAGCGAAACAAGAAATATATACAATTATTATATATTGTGGCCCAAGTTAGTTATTGTCCATAAATGTTGTACACACGTGCCTTATTACAAATGAATAACTATTATCATTATGTTTTTAGGATAGTATGCAGCTCATTTTTCATGTTTTCTATACATACGGAAAAAGCAGAGGGAGGGAAGAGGGTTTTTACGGCTATTTAAAGGGTGTTGCTGTGGTGAATATCAAGAGTTACGGGGACCTATTGGGCAAAAGGGGTTGAAGGTAGAGTATATTTTCTATATGGTGGATTTGACAAATTGCATGCAATACTGTGTTTTCTATAATCTTGAAATTAAAGTAACCAAGTTCTTACCAATGTTAAAACATTATTCCTTGTGCCTTTTTGTATTTGAATGATTGTAACTTGATTTTAATTCAATAAATATAACATACAAAACTTTGGTAGACTGAATGTTTGTTTTTTGCTGCGAATAAAGCCTTCCACCAAAACTTTGATTTAGTAGGATCTCATGTCTGTGCATGGGTCAACTTTATTACAAAGATAAAGCAATCAAGTCAACTGGTAGAAAGGAACTCAGTGCATGTAAATACAGACATCTGTACAGAAATTCTAACAAAAAGCTCTTAAAAACATATAGGATCAATTATTTACAGTGCTACATGGAGAATGAGATGAGGGAGCCTAACCATGTAGTTAAGTTTGTTTTAAGTCAAAACCGAAAATGTATAATAAGGCAAATAATTCTAATTAAAAAAACAACAGTAGTTACAATCGATTGGTCCATCCAAGTCACCTTCTTTTTTTTGCCCAAAGAGTTGATTGTCTTAAGTTAAGCCTGTTTTTAAATAAAAACCAGGAAACAGGAACCCCCACTGCATCCTTAGTCCAGTAGATGCCATCTCCTGTCCCCCCCCCATTTCTACGCAATTGACGTGGAGCCATTCCTTCTAGAGACGCTGTCAAATGGCAGTCCTATCTCCCGGTCATCATGGTCCTCGGTGCGGTCATTGTCCAGCAGCTCGTAGCTGGAGTGGCCATTCCTTCTAGAGATGACGGTGAGGCCGTTGGGTGCTGAGGCCGGCGTCTCCTCCTTGCGGATGGTCACGGCCAGCGCGGCCAGGCTGATGTTGACGTCCTTGAAGGCGTGGAGCAGGAAGATGCCCACAATGATGGTGATGAAGCCACTGAGCGTGCCGATGATATCGTCCGTGGCCATGTGCTCCCACTCCTTGAAGAGGATGGCGGAGCAGGTGAGCACCGACGTGGTAAAGAACACGTAGTAGATGGGCGTCACCAGCGACGTGTTGAAGATGTCCAGCGCCTTGTTCAGGTAGTTGATCTGCGTGCTGACACAGGCCACCAGGGCCACCAGCAGTATCCACGAGAGCGGGTTGCTCACCACCGGCTGGCCGGCTATGGCCTCCTTGATGGCGATGCCCAGGCCCTTGACGCAGGAGACGGACAGGGCTCCGATCACCGAGCAGATGGTGATGTAGACCATGATGTTGGTCTGACCGCGCCTTGGACCCACCACGAAGATGAAGATGAGGGCCACGATGACCACGAGGGTGG
This sequence comes from Sardina pilchardus, assembly GCF_963854185.1. NCBI lineage: Eukaryota > Metazoa > Chordata > Actinopteri > Clupeiformes > Clupeidae > Sardina > Sardina pilchardus. The sequence continues at coordinate 18,020,661 of NC_085008.1, read as the reverse complement.
CGAAGAACAGGAAAGCTTGTGGGGGAAATGATCGCGTCATTACATTTGTCACATGCTGCACCCACTCCAAAGTTCAATCACCTTTATTATTTCAATGCATCACACAATGCTCTTGAAACTGAAATGTTTCTCTGACACTGAGTCACTATGAATTACCTGGATCAACTAGCTTCTTGGCCATGACGTCCAGGCTGTCGATTTCCTCCTCCTGTGGGGCATGGATGACCATGGTAGTGGAGCCAAGGATACTGAGCAGACACCCCAGCTTCCCATGGAGATTCAGCCTCTCCGTCAGAAAGTAGGAGGACAGTATGGCACTATGAAAATAACAACAAAGGACACACCTATTACTCCACGGTCCTTGCAACAACATACTGAAGGTATTAGTCACCGGGAGGGGAAAAATGGGGGAGACACACACCTCACAAGAACACTGAGGGCGCCAAGTGGCGTCACGAGAGTAGCTGGAGCGAATGCGTAAGCAGCAAAGTTTGCACCTTCACCTGCTCCCACTGTTTAAGACCAAAGGCACAGTTATTTCAAATCAATAAATAAAGGGTATAGTAGGCATTATTGGGTACAGCTTCAAACCACATGTATAATGCTAAGTTCAGTGTGATATGGCATATAAAAAAAACAGAAGAAGAAACACTACAACACAACTTGAACATTCTTAAAAGATAATACTTTCACTTACTTGATAACAAGCCTGCCCACCACAACCATTCTTTTAGGTATGCATGTCCGCCTTGTCCTAAACAAAGAAAAGCACATTGAGCACAAAAACACACCTTTGTTTCTCTACAGCAATGTTAATGTAACTGGCAAACCCTGTCAAACAGCATTGCTGTTTCACCTGACAAGTGAGACACACAGCAACATAGTAATGGTTAACTCCCATAAAAACAACATTGTTGCTTAGTGAAACGGCTATGGAATTATTTTATGCCACATAATATCACACTGACAACTCTTTGGAGCAATAAAGGGTGGTTGCTGTAAGGACGGTTGAGGGGCAGCAGTAAAGCCCACCGCACCCTTCCATCAATGCTTCAGGAGGTCGCAAAGCAAGCCTGGGCAGTGAAGACATTCTAAATGGCCTCTCCTACCAACAACTCTTAACAGGAAAGCATTTTGGTGTGTATCAACTTCCTATGCCTTGCAACAGTCTCAACAGACAAGTTCAACATTGAAATATTCTCAAGAGTAAGAAAAGACTTTCAAACCCGAGAAGTACTGTACCTGCTCTCGTAGAGCCTGTCCTGGCAAGGCGGAGAAGCCCTTTTTTCTTCAATATAAAGCTTCCACCGATGAATATACTGGAGCTGATGGCCAACCCCAGGCCAATGTAGAAATCGTACTTTCCCCGGTCCTGACCCATTGCTATGCTGGATGTGCTGTTACTGTCCGTCACATTGATACCCAAACACTGTAGGGGCTGGCCGGTGTCGCAGACCTGACCAACTGTAAAACCTTAAAAGACAATATTAAGAGGTTACCTTCTCATTACAAAAAAAGAACACAGCTTGAACATAAAGAGAACACTCTTTAAACAAATCACATAATTTCAATCTAATTTCAACAATTTATAATCACTCACCCTGTGAGTACGTCACATTGCATAGTGTTAAAGTCTGGTTTTCTATAGTTTTGTTCATGGTCAATCGATATGATGAAACATCCCACTGTGGTCCCATTATCGTATCTAGAGTAGTACACCCTAGCTGTCTTGACCATTGTCTGAGAAAACCAGGAAGTGAATCTTCCTTTAGTATTATAATAGCTACCGAGTGAAAAGGCTAGCGACCAGCAAATACCATAGCTGAATCTTTCTCTAGACACATACAGGTTATTTCACATGCCAAAGACACGGCACATAAAACCACGTATTTCATTTGGAGAAAGTCACAAGGTTAACATAACTGACATTTCCGGCTATACACGGATAAGTGAGTTATTCATTGACTAAAACGGACGCATACTTTTGCAACACTAATGCTCTCGGACCTAGCTGCTACCAAACCTACACCTATACCACCTACCTACACCTATACTTTTACTTCAAAGTATATCCAGAAAAGTTTTAAGAGGGGCTCTGTAAGTTATATCACTCTTGACTGCTAGGTACCAGGAACTGCACATTGATGTTGGCATCAAGCCATCCAACATTATTATCAAGCTATCCTACAGCTCACAACAGCACTGTACCACGTCTTACCAAGTACAATGATTAGTGTCAGTTAATGTATGATAAATGTGTTGTTCACCGTTTGGTTTGAAAAAATACATTTCCCGTCAATGTCTGATATTATTGACGTTAGGCGTGGATCCCTCACCCAGCAGCAGGCTGTGGAAAGCTACCCCTTTCAGTAGCATACAATTTAGCAATACGGAGTGCTAAGATTGCAACTTGCTGAACAGTGGTCATATGTGACACGTTATTTACTAGGCCGGTACGTAGATTCGTAGATAATAAATAATATGAAGAAATTATGATGTCTAAAGCTACATAACTTACAAATTCACTTGTCTCGATGACTAGTAGTCAGATAGTAGCCACCTTGGCTCACTAGCTAGCTAATGTTAGCTTCATACTATAATGTTAGCTAGCTGAACAGTAGTTCATGACATGCATAAACTAAAACAGGCTTTAATACAGAATGAATCGTCACTACCTTTAGTGTCCTCGAGGTAAAATGATTAACTGGTTTTGTCCGTAAAAGTATTACATGCTGCTAATTTTGTTATATTGTTAACAGATCAAGCTATGTAGCTTCAGCCCTGCCTTCTTCATTGGCAAGGTTGATGGGCTGGTCCATAGACCTAAAAGTATCCTCCTACATTGAGGCGACTCAATGCGCAGGTGTGAAAATTTCACATTTTCATTGGACAGTCTTACGTACACTTGTAAACATTCTACGTGGTTCAACAACAACCAACTTCATTTAGGCCTATGTCTAGTTAATTAATCTATTTAATAGCCTAGAAATTTTCATTCACGACGATTTTCCCCTTAATTATAGGCCTATCCCACATCAGGTAACTGCTAGAGTAGCCTATTTGGAGCCATTTAATCTGGTTCAACCAAGAGTTAGTTGTGCAATTTTACCTGATTAGGACTGATGCTCCAAAGATACTTAAATAGCCTACTGCTTTTTCAACCGTCTCTGGATGCTCCTAAAAGCGAAACGGAAAAAAAATCACATGAAGATTAGCCTATCTTTCTCCCTGCTTATCGACGCTTACATAAAGAGGTTATAGGCCTACTCTGCGTTGGCATAGGCTACCCTACGCTAAAAGATGTGGCATACCTCACCTTTTGAGTCAGCCCCTATCATTAAGTTATTAGCCTACCTCAAGTTTCAATAGTGCCCAGTTAAGAAATCAGCTAAAAAGACGGCCATGGACCGATTTTAAAATGTTACCTGTCGAGGTGTCGATCTGGGTGAAGACAAACGCTCCTTGCGTGGCGCCTAGAATTACTCTCAATAATGCAAACGATTTAGGAAACACCGTAGCCTAGTCGGTTACAATTTCAGTTACAGTAGGTGCTGCTGGCTATTCACTTTCAAGCCTGCTAGTGCTTTCTGTGAAAGTAGCCTAGGCTAATGCCCCTAAAGGAAATAAACCACACGTAAAAATGATGAGGTAAGTAAATTCTTTGGGTATGAAGTCCCAAACATGCAGATAATGGTGCAGGTTAAACCAGTTCCTACAGGTGTCACAACGGTAGATTTTAGATTAAAATAAAGTTGAATGTCCAAATATGTAGGTAAAGGCAAAATATTGTTTTATTATTATAAACATTGAATTACAATGCACACTCACAGTATAATATGTATTAATGAATTAATACATGTCGTATATGCATAGCATAATTATATAAAAAAACCCAGTCATATCACACTGAGATATGCATTGAAATACATACTTTCAGTTGTCTATGTATTATCATCAATCAAATTACTTAACAAGTTTAAATATGTAAAATGTTATAGCACAGGTTTTTTCAAATACCTGGGACTGAGAATTACAGTTAAACTTCATCAAGAACAAATTCAGTGACTATAAAAGCTGTTATCACTCATCTTTTTTCAACATTTTAGTTTGTTTCCATGTCAGTAAAGCATCTTGGGAGATGCGCAACAGCGCAACCCCTATAGACACAGTGGTCAGACCGCAAAGCATGCCCAGGCAGTCCACTATGCTGACCGACGTCCACTCTCTAAAGAGAATGGCAGACGCCAAAATCACTGTCGAAGTGAATGTCACATAATAGATGGCCTCAAACATATGAGAGCTAAATTTTTCAAGGGCTCTGTTGATGAAAGTGAACTGAATCAGGATGCTGACTACAAGAGTGCCTAGTAAGCCCAAGAAGAGCATGAAAGCCCTGTTGTTGGCTACAGACTTCCCATCAAAGGCATCTTGAGCAGCCAGACCAAGACCTTTGCAGCAGGGCACTGTGAAAGTACCCAAGAGGGAGCAGATGCCAACATACACCATGATGTTGGACGACCCGTAGGCTGGAGCCAACCATCCAATGAAGATGACCAGCAGAACAGCAACCAGTGTGATGTACACCATGACCACTGCATATTGAGGACAGACACAGAAGACAGAACACAACTCAAACATGACATGCAGAGTATACATTGTGATTAATGCTGTAACTTGGCAAAAATGGGCTCTACGTAATTCAATTATGCCTACAGGCAGATCAACTTCCACACTGTATAAAATAGCTATGACAGAAAATTATTAGGCTGGTCTGATGTGCATAGAACATAGCATTATCGGAATGTAAAATGTAAACATTTTGTATCAAAGGCAATCTAATGTCTAGAAAGGGAAACACATAGATCTTTATTTTCATTGTGAGTGTTTACCAGGATCCACCAGCCTTTCTTCTAACTCTGCACTTGAGGTCACATTAGCAGATTTTGGAGAGTGAATGATGAGCACTACAGCGCCACAGCAGCAAAGCGCACAGCCAAGTTTGCCAAGGATGTTTAGGTGCTCCTGAAGAATGAAGGAGGCAAGGGCGGCCCTGTGACAGAATATTGGGGTCGGAGTTAGAGATAGAGTTGCCGGTGGGGGTTGACAGTTGGAATTAACCTTAAAGTGTTTTTGCAAATAATCCCTTTGCCGAACCAGCAAATGAACTCACCCAAAAATCACTCCAAGGGCTCCTAGAGGGGTGACCAGTACGGCTGGGGCCGCATTGTATGCCACAAAATTCCCAATCTGGCCCACCACAGCTATTTAAGGCCATTTGACAAAATTTGAAGATGACACAAAATATTGAAGAAAAAGGGTTAGGCCTAATTTTCGACTAATGATTAATAACAAAACAAAAACAAAAACATCTGTTTCACTCACTTGCAAGTGTACCGATCCACCACACAATGTCTGTTAAGTAAGATCCCCCTGAGAATTCACAATGTCAGCTTTTGTAGGCCTAGTTATAATTATTCATGGGAACACATATTTAGATGCTAAATGCTGCAGTTAATGGATTTATTTCGAGCATGCTATTTATTGCTTAACGTTTCTGAAAAACAGGCTGATTACCTCTTTCACGGGCACGTAAAATTCCCTTTTTCTGAAGCACAAAAGTAGATCCATTGATGAAACTGGACAGCACAGCAATCCCAACACCAAACGTGGCCATATGAAATGTTACAAAGTTACAACGCGATATGAATGTTACAAAGTTACAACGCGCGATGTTGCCTACCTACCCACACCTGTTACAAAGCTCCAAGGCGCGTGTCAAAAATGAATCAATTCTATGGATTTATTCAGAAGGTTCAGAAAAGCCATTTCCTGTATCTGTCACGTGGGTTTCGGCACTGCCCTCCCCTTTGGCGGCAGTTCCCGTTTCAGTCCAACTTTCCTAGCCTACTCGTCTCCTTAGATCAGGGATTCACGATCTCTGCGCCAAAGGGAGTGAACATAGCCTACAGTACAGGTGATTGTTGAATTCACATATTGTCAGCAAACTAAAGATATCACCTCTCTCAAAAGCCACATTGGCTTAGCCTTAGAGCAAGAGCATCTTGGCTTGCCCAGTTTTGATTATAAGTGCATGGCAGCATGGATCCGGAATCATTCTTTGAATCTTCTTTGTTAGTAATCATGTGTGCATGTAGGCTATCCAGCCGGCCCAGATGTTCAAATGTTCAAAACTAGACACCAACTTTACATAGTCTCCTGCTTGAGGAAGATTTAAATAAATGCTATAAAGATCTTTACCGACACACATAAATCATATGTGTAGCCTACATTAGGCCTAGGCCTAAGTACATTTACTTTTCTGTATGTCTGCCCACAGATGAGATATGGGTGAGTTGAGTTAATCCTGTCACAGCCTATTCACAGGGAGTCATGCCCGGCAACAAGATTTCAGAGACTGAACAAACACATTGTCACACATTTAACTTTATTATCAGCTGGTGGAAGGGCTTTGTGAACAAGTCAAAAACATTTTTTAAAATTACACTGAATTGTGTAACACGAATACAAAAAAGTCCCAACAGATCCCAAAATACCAGTCCCAATAATTCTATAGCCTATAAGTATAGCCTAGAGACGGTGAATATATCACTCAATGTCTCTCATTCACTTTCATTTGTACTGTAGGCTATACCACTGAGCAAATGGGTGTTTTGGAGCCCAACCAAATGGTGATCAGACCAAAATGCATGCTCAGGGTGTTCACTGTGCTGACTGACATCCACTCCACAAACTGAATGGCAGACATCATAATCACTGAGATTTAATGTCACATAATAGTAGGAATCAAACACATTGGAGTTGAGATGAAAATGAGTTGAATTAGGATGCTGGCTACAAAAGTCCCCGGTAAGCCCAAGAAGAGCATGACATCCCTGTTGCTGGCTGCAGACATCCCATCAAAGGCATTCAAACATGCCAGAACAATGCCTTTGATGCATGGGAAGACATCTTGAAATGCCAGATGAAAGCAATTTCAGCAGGGAAAGGCATCTTGAGTAGATCAAGACCTTTGCTGCAGGGAGGGAGCAGATGCCAACATACACCATGTTGGACGACCCATAGGCTGGGACCAACCATCCAATCAAGATGACCAGCAGAACGACAACTAGCATATACACCATGACAGATACAGAACACAACTCAAGCATGACATGCAGTAGACATTGTGATTTGTGATGAGCGCTATATCTGTACGAATGTAGAAAAGCAAATTTTTGTATTAGGAGATATGCAATGTCAAAGGACAAAAAAAGAGAGCATTTTGATCTTTGCTGTTATTGTACGAAGAGAACAAAAAGCTGGTCAGGACAAAACAACAATAAATGGCTTACAGAGACGTAGTGAAGTGAAGTAAAATGTGGTCAGAAGTGGTCAGTATGAAACTAGCAAATTTCACATAACAATAGATTGGAAAGTATTGCAAAACCAAAATGCACAAAGAAGATAATAACAAGAAGATAATAACACATTTAATGTAAAAGCAGAAGTCGGTTTCCACCCATATAATTGGCTCGGCTCAATTCTTTATTGGCTGAACTGTGTTTTGGTGACGTCCTGAGGAGTTGCTTCTGCTTCTGCTTCTGCTTCTGCTATGTTCAGATCTCATCGGGTTATTCAGCTGGAACACCTTCGTTCCTGACAGTTAGTCTAGACATAGGCTGTATTCTTAACAGCTGAATTAAGATCAACAGTCTGACATTCTGTTTGTGTTGTCTCCTTAGGATCTTTGGTCAGAGTGTTAATTGGTCTAACAGGATTCAGAGGTGGATTTTCCATGACAGCATTTTCATGATAACAAGCATTTTTGCAGAACCAGCAAATCAGACTACACTACAAAAGGGTTAATTTTTATATCAACAAGATATATCGCATTGTGGTACAAAATATGACTGCCATTCAGTTCCGCATAGTCCATTCTTAAGGGTTTATTATTTATTTTCTTAGAAATCTACTTAAGGTTTATTTTAAGATTGTTTTTGTGAATCCGGCCCCAGCTCACTTTAACTTGAGGTTTCAGAGAGATAAGCTGTGAAAAATGAAGCTCCTACAACTTTTGAGTTGCTGCATCCAGTCACCCAGGGAGGTCACTGAGATAGAGCTGCCGAGGTCAGGGGTCAAGGTCAAGGTCAAGGTCAAGGAGATGGGATCTGGAGTGATGGCCGATGGGGTCTGCACATCTGGACATGTCATGTAAATATCATGTTATTACTCTCCCCTCATGAAACATACTCTGAGCTACCCTCATCTTCATCCAGTTCTCTCACTTCACAATTGTCTTACTTCTTACACATTAGCCTACAGTAATAGTCTCCTAATATTGTTTCTTTTTAATCATAATAGGTGACTATCCAGATGACCTTGCAGCCTCACTCATAGCATTGTTCAGTGAAGAGGACAGGAGTAAGTACAACATATTTAGATGATATCTTAGGAAGTGGGCAATCAAATGATAATTTTATCTCCCTCTACAGACAAACAGCAGTCAACAACACCTCAGCTAACAAAAGAGGATGGTGCTGGAGACCAAGCATTGGCTGTGGTTCGTCTTAAATTGGATGTGGAAAAGTTCCACATTCACAACGAGAAGGCAATTGAGCTCCTCAAAAAATATCAGTAATGCCTGATGCATTGCATCACACAAATATTTCTATTAATCATTAATAAAATCATTCTACAGTAGCCTATTTTTAGCTTTTTGTTGATTGAGTCCTATTTCATATTTCCATTGGCTTCATAGTCAATAGTGTTCTACATGATAGGATCACCTAAGTTTAAATACATGACTCCACTGTACATCTAGTTGATGCTTCAAGACAAAGGAGTCCCTACATGGAGCCTCAAAGTCCTATGACACCTCATAACTTTATATGAGGGTATTTCTTGCCAAACACCCCAATGTACTCCAAGATCCAAGATTCTTGAGTAAGATCCTGGAGAAAGCAGTGGCTGCCCAGCTCCAACACCACATGTCCCACCATGAGCTCTTTGAACCACTCCAATCTGGTTTCCGACCCCATCATAGCACAGAGACAGCGCTCATCAAGATCACCAATGACCTTCTGATGGCTGCAGATAATGGCCTCGTCACCATCCTTGTCCTTCTGGACCTCTCTGCAGCCTTTGACACGGTCTCCCACACCATCCTCCTCTCCCGTCTCTCTGAACACATCGGCCTCACTGGCACAGCTCTCGCATGGTTTCAGTCCTACCTCTCAAATAGGAAACAATTCATCATGCTAAAAGGCTTCAAGTCCATCACAGCAGCAGTTAACCACGGTGTCCCCCAGGGGTCTGTCCTCGGCCCAATTCTCTTCACCATCTACATGCTCCCCCTTGGACAGATAATCCGTCAACATGGACTCAGCTTTCACTGCTATGCGGACGACACCCAGTTGTACATCAGCACGAAACCCTCTTCCCAGCTTCCACCCCTGCAACTCAACAACTGCCTGCAGGAAATTAAAAACTGGATGACCTCTAACCTCCTAAAACTAAACAGCAGCAAAACAGAGCTCATGTGGTGGCTCCAGCACCACTGCTTAAGAAGGTTGGAGATCTTGCCCTGGTCATAGATGGCTGTTCCACCTCCCTATCACCAGAGGAACGGAATCTGGGTGTTATCATCGACCCCACCCTCTCATTCCGGTCTCACATCAAGAACATCACCAAATCTGCCTTCTTCCACTTGCGCAACATCTCAAGACTCCGGCCATCACTATCCGACTCAGTTACTGAGACTCTCATCCACTCATTCATCACCTCCCGCCTGGACTACTGTAATGGTGTTCTGTCTGGGCTGCCTAGTAAGGCCCTGGACAGATTGCAGTATGTCCAGAACTCAGCTGCCAGGGTGCTAACTCACACCAAGCCCTGGCAGCACATCACCCCCATACTGAAGAAACTCCACTGGCTCCCTGTCAAAGCACGCATCACATACAAAATCCTCCTCCTCACGTACAAATCACTACACTCACTGGCACCCACGTACATTACTGATCTCCTCCACCCCTACTCCCAATCACGGTCCCTGCGCTCCACAGGCAAGGATCTACTCACCATTCCCCGCACCAAACTAAAGACTTTTGGTGATAGGGCCTTCTGCGTAACTGCTCCTACCCTATGGAACAACCTACCATCTCCCATCCGTTCTGCCACTTCCCTGTCAATGTTCAAAAAGCACCTGAAAACACACCTCTTCTCTCTGACCTACCCCTCTTAGCCCCCCACCCCCTCCCACCCTCCCCACTCTTGTTAAGCGACCTTGAGTATCTTGAAAGGCGCTATATAAATGTAATTTATTATTATTATTATTATTATTATTATTGTGTACTGCCTGACAACACCGCATGCTGCCAAGGGCCAGGAGAAATCGTTTCTTGTACCTCTAAGTCAACTCAGCAAGTCACCATTACAATCCCAAAAAACTTACCACCAAAATATAGGCCTCCTTTGCCAGATTCCAAAAGCAGGAGTTAAGCACACAATCTACTATTCTAAAACGGATTGTTCAAATCCTTCATTATGATTGGCTGAATGTGCCTCCACAACTTGCACAAAAGTTAGAGTAGCTGCGTCAAAGATCCTTCATTACTATCAAAATACAGCAACGCAATTCGTTTCTGTGGGAGGGTTTTAGGCAGTCCGCTTCGCGTCGTACCAAGCCAAGCCCCTTAGCTGTTCTAAAATCAGTGTAAACTAGGGCCTCTCGGAGCTTATTGCTTAAATATACCTCACCCAGATCCTAACTTTACTGAAATTGCCAAAGGTGTGACTGTCACACACAAACACAGTTCCCACCCCCAATTTACCTAGGATAGGGACAAAGCTTGATGAGCAAAATAGGCTATGGCACAAACACACAGAGACATGTGTGCGCACACACAAGGTTCAAACAAGGTTTTCACTCAAGTGCATGTGTCCATGTCTCCATCACACAATATCTGATGAGGAGGATCCCCTGAGAAATCAGATCAGGTCAGTAATAAAATAATAAACCAACCAATACCAGGTCAGGTCAGACATAACTAAACCAACCAAATCCAACCATGTCATAGTGTAATAACCAACCAATAGCCTATCTTAATAAATTATTACGTATTACTTTAATACCTTATTACATAATTGGCAAGTTATTACATCAGCTTTTTTACATTAAAAAAACTAAATTATGACATTTCTGGCAGTTATTATGTTATTGGCTGTTACAACTGGCACATACAAATCCCTTTCTCCTCTGAGGCACAGATGTAGAACCATCAATTAAAGTAATCATTATCAACTACACCCTTGTTGTAGTGACTGTTGTGACTACTTTGTTGACGTCATGGGTTTTAGTGTGGTGGACAGTGGCTGAATTATGTTGTGGAAATCAGACAAGTGTGTGTCTATGTGTTTGTGTGAATGCACAATACACGCAGCTGCATTAGGCTATTTCCTCTATTTTATTTACAAACAAGAAATGCAATGCACAAAATGCAATGCATAAAATAAATATATTAGGTCTATCTGAAGGACTATTTTCTGGAGTATGTTTTTGAAGACTATTATTTCATTTTCCCAGTTACTATTCATTCATTACTTGAAGTTACAGTATTTTGAGGAATAGACCTGTGTGGACCTTGTCTTACCGCACACATCCTCTAGATGGCAGTTTCTTACCATCCAATCAATACAAAGTTTTGGGGAGAATAAATTAGGTTCAGATATAGTCATTGACTCTTTAAGTCAGAACAACAACAACAACAACAACAAAAATAAATATAATGTCAGATGAACAGTTTTCTAAGCCAAATTGATTTGATTGTCTTTGGCACTGCTATGTAGGCCTATTAGCTCTCTCTTTAGGTAGGCTACTGGATGTGCAAGCCTATGCAGCTAGTTTTGCTATTATTTAGTAGGCTATTTTTTTGCAGCTAAGTAAGCCTCCTCCTTAATTATATTTTTGTGTCATTGCTGTATTAAGTCTATTCATTTAATTATCAGACAGAATCGTGTGTTCTGTCCTGCCTTGTCCTCCTAACCCTATGGGAACAATGTTCAAGCATCTAATAATGACAATAAAAGGTTTCCATTTTTCTTAAGTATGTAGTTCAACTCATCAAGCATGAAAACGAATTTTGTCAAACAAGAGCTGTGCATCCCTAAACAACTCACAACCTTAAACCTTTTAATCCACGCATAGGCTATCCGATATTCTATCCAGGCTGCAAAAAATAAACTCGAAGACAGTTCCATGAAAGTAAAATCGCTTGAGATTAGACTGCTGCATTAATATGTGCAATATTAATGTAATTGATTGAGGCTATATGTACATTGGTAGCGGAAGGTTACATGAAGAACTGCTACTGACTGCTTTAGTGCAAAATAGGCTGGAGCTGAGCTTTATGCTTTCGGCTACATCTACCAACACTTCTCATTTTTGCTTGCACTTTGATAATCACCTATCTGCATTACTGGAATGGAGAAAATATGAAGGCGAGTAGTCTATTTGATCACACCCTTTGCAGAGTCCCTGTAGTTGACGCGATTGGGTGGCTCCTTCTCGGTAAAAGCTGACAAACAGACGTCATCTGTTTCCATGCCTGACTTCTTTGGCTCGTCTAAATGTCAATCATACTACACAATATGGCCGACGTTAAAATGCAGCACATCTTGTAAGTGGACCGAAGGGACAGGAATAGAATCAGCCGAAGTAAAGGTAATATCGTCTTTTATGGATAGCATGGGTAGCATGTACACACCACTTTACAAGGTTGCAGTGAAGGCATCCAGTGAGGAAAAACGAATGCGCTAGATTTTATGCTTGTTTTCCCATCCTTGTTAGCCCACAGCTGGTTAGCGCAGCTTGGTAGCCAACTGGCTAGCTATAACTTAGCAGTCATAGCTACGGTAACGTTAAGGGGTTGGAGCTTGGTTAGCTACCAAAAGGTTCAGCAGCAGAATAAACAAGCAGCCCTGTAGCTAGCTAATGTAAGCTAATCACCTGAAAGCCTGTGCACAGGTTAAGAACATTGACTGTGGAGTCACACACAGTACTATTTAGCTAATCCATACTTGAACGATAGACATTATATCTAGAACAGTCCAAACCTTTGGCTAACGTTAGTTTGCTAGGATAGCTAAATAATTTAATATGACAGCCATCCCGTGGGTGAACCATTATGTGAAGCTTTGGGTCAGTAGTGTCTGGCTTGGATAGCGACATCTTTGCTTGTCATTGTTGGTTCATCGACAGCATTAAGCACGAATGGCAGGCAAGAGTTAATATGTTGAGTGAACACGATTTGTGTCTCTCTGGTGGTATTGATGCCTGCAGGAGCAGATTGCTAGTAAGGTGTACGCTGTGCAAGTGCTTGCTCGGTTGCTCGCCATCTAGCAAGCTCAGTTGTCAGCTGCCATGCAATGAATAGATAAAAACGATTAGTCATTCTATGCGCTAAGTTCACATAATTGCACTTACATAAACACATAGCTAACGTTGTAGTTACAGTAGTTAGGTTACCACAGCAGGTCTTATTACTTTTACGTAGAAGCAGCAAGTTATCTAGCCCCTGAAGCAGTGGAAACGAAGTCACATTCAGGCTAGCAACAGCATTCTACATGATTATTATTAGTCTTGGTTACATTAAATGACCGATTTTGATCTGCCATATCTAGACGTGTTTTTGCCATTATAAACTTGAAAACGTGTTAATGCTTGTCTCTGTGCTAAAATTGACCTGTCTTGTGTAGGACAGGCTGCATTGGCAGCCAGGAGAGAAGGGGGAAAGATGCCATCTCCATCTTTTTCCTTGGATGCTCAGCTGCGTTTCCATGACAAATGGCTGAAGATAGATTTGCAGGTAAGATTATTTATTTTCATAACTATGACTAGGTATGTGTCATTATTTGAGAAGGAGATGCAACCTTGGTGACCATTTAGTTATAGCATTGAGGTTTGTTGAGATAATAACATGGTGACATTGCACTGTCCTTTATTTCCTTGTTACTTTAGACATAAGTGTCTATCCACATCAAAAAGAAAGACCGCCCAATAGCATAGCTTCATGTTGCAGATGCACTATTTGACATGTAGACTCAGTTGATACCTGAGATAACTGTTGCTTAACACAGATGCCCTTATCTTATGGTTTGCTTTCTTTGAAGCGAATCCGCATGATGAGGTTACAGTGATTGGTTCTTACGTTGTTTGCACAAACAGCCATGACTGATCCGGTTTTGCTCATTCACTGAAGCAGTCCATGAAGGCTCTGAAAATAATGATTCCGTTGACCCATCACAATATGGTCGGCATGCTTATGGAGAAGCTTGTTTCCATGGTAGTGAGAAGCACACAGTGCTCTTCATTGCTGGCCAGACTGTCACCATTGGAAAATCAGCCAAACAAATGTCTCTTTATACAGACTTGTTGACATCCAGCTGACGAGTTGTCAAGCTGCCCTCTTTACACAGTAGCAAAAAAAAACTAGCGCAACAAACCATTTAATCGGCGTCATGGAAATGTGAACATTCGAATGACTGGATTAAAAGTGCGCACCAACTTTATGGAGGACGAAAAAAATCATAGCACTCAAAAAGGTACCTGAGAAATATGTTTGTTGCCATGATGCTGGTTAACTTGGTAAATAAACAACACATTTTGGAGAATACAATCAGAACTTTGCCTGAATCTGCTGTACTTTTGATCATAATGTGAGATATCTTGATAGCCATGAGTGCAGGTGTCCCTCTGGGTACCGGAATAAACCAAAGCAGTGTCTGATCCATCCTATGTTTCATACACATGTGCTGGTGGAAGCTGTTGCTGAGAAGCCTACAGTATATTGAAAAACTTGAGTGGAAAGACTGACTGCCTTGTGCTTGGACAGAGGATAGGTTGCTGATTGCTTATTGCTTATTGCTGCCTGTTGAATAGCCTACTCACTGAGGCTGATTCTCTTGCCCGATGGCCAGTTTGTTAGCAAAGGCATGTTCACTATGTCAAGGCACACTGTCTCATTACGATATACTCAGTCCGCTACTTGGCAACCAGAGCCATATCTCATTCTCTCTAGAGCTATGATAAATATCATGCCTGCCTGTGAGCCTGTTTGCTCAGACATTTGACTCTATTGCTCAGAGACTCCATTAAATGTTTGTTTCCATATTTAAGATTCTCTAGATGCTGTCGTTGCACCACCCATAGGCGTACCAATATGGGTGTCATGTATAATGTTGACGATACTTGACACCCACTCTTGGAAAGTCACGGGTTACTTTTCTTTGTTTGTCAATAGTGCTTCTAGGCTGTATGATGGCATGAAGTGCCTGTCTGTGTTTATTGGAGAATGTTTGATGGTAAAATGTTTTGTGAAATGATCTGCAGTAATAATCTCTCAAAAGTCACATGAGCTGCTTGCTTTAGAGCTGACTTGACGATGTTACCCTTGGTAGTAAGTCGTTTTCCAGTATTGTCTCAGAGGTGCCTGAAGTCTCTTGAAAAACTGGTTGTTGAAGAACACATTGATTTCCCTGTTTTTCTGTGATTATTCTCTGAATGGCTATTGAGTAAGTAAGTCTAGTTTATGGGCTTGGCTCGACTACTGTAAGTTCTTCAACTACTGAAACGTGTGATGTTGGAAAGCTCTCCTCATAAAGACGTATTGCCGCTTGCCACTGCTGTCGTGCTCTTGCTGTGGTACCTCAATCCTAAGCATGCTCTCATTCTGTCTCAAACCTTCACTATTGCCTTCAGTATAAAATAACATCTGCAGTGTTAAGTTGGGACTGTTTTGGTGGTAAAAGCAAAGCTTGTCTGTCATAAGGTAATATTTTGTCTGTAGGTGCTATAGCACGTTGGCCTAGTCCGTCTATTGATGGAGTAAGCAACCAAAGAGGTTTTAGATCCAATCTGAAGAATTTGGCTATTGGCCTGTACAGTTTAACAAGTTGGAATTTCAAGGTTTACAGCTTGTTGGCTACTTAATGCTTTGGTCTTTCAATCTTTTCTGGCATTATTTCAGGGAGTCAGACTTCAGTCTTTTAAAGAGCATAATGTGAGCAGAATCGTAGTTTTATGCTGTCCTGGAAAAAAACAACTTGCAGTTGGCTAATGGTGATTCTCTGAGTCTGCAGTGCACTGCAGTGTCCTGCAGAATCATGTGATTAACATATTTCTTATTGTCTCAGTGCAAAGGTTCTCTCTTTACAAAATGTCCCCTTCTAGACTAGTGAATGCTTGAAGAGTGACCAGTGGACCATGATCGTCTTATCATGTCCGCTAAACTCATGTACACGTCTCATCGTGTCCGTTAAACTGAAACCAGCTATGAATCTCCCATCAGCCTCCAAAAGTCACTCCAAGCACCAATGCACACTACTGTGATGCTGCACAGATGGTCGGTTCCCCTGCTACAGTCTGAGTGAATTCAGAGTTAATTGTTTGAATGTTTGAATGGCACTGGCATAGTACACTGTACACTGTACACGGTGTTGTGTTGAGAAAGATGGGGGTCCTTTCTCAGTCAGAGTGCTCTGTTACTGGCCCGGTGAGAACAGCACAGGCGTATTTGAGGATTAGATTTAGGCCCATATCAGACAAGCTGTATGGGACGGATTACTGTTATGAGCTGAGCTCTGCAAGGAGGCTAAGGAGGTCTGCAAGGAGACTTTTTCAGGAAGTCTCGACCCATTTATGTATCTGTATATCTGTGTTTTATTAAGTCCAGTTGCTGTGTGATGTACTGTAGAATTATAGTGTGTGTGTGTGTGTAAATGTCACATGCGGAGAACGGTAAAGTCTCTTCAGTAAGCTATGCAGGAGCTTTTTTATGACTCTTTATGAGGCTATCTGAATGTTGTTTACTGTGATGTACTGTATCCCCCCCGGCGTTTTCAGAGTTCTTGTGATACCCCTCTCCCCTCCCCCCTCGTTGCCCTGTGTCATTTTTCATGGCTTGCGTTATATGAACTGTGTCCTGATTGTGAGATAAGGCTGGCTGACGGTGGCATCTGGCTCTCTGTGTTCCAGCGGGCCTTCTCTCCAGAGGGGCTCACGGAGATGTGGAACGAGATGGTGAAGGACGAGGAGATAGTCTTTGATGGAGAGGAGTCTGCTCACCCAGGTAAGAGAACTACATTGCCCACAATGCCCTGAGAATGCTTATGAGTATGATCTGCTCCCATCACCTCGAATCTTCCTGTGGTGAAGGACAACTTGAAAAACATGTTTGTTTGTTTTCAGACTTGAAATGCATGGTTTTTTTTTTGAGAGAGAGGTCACTTCAAGGCAAGTATTCCCTTGTGAATTCTAATTCTCTCTCTCTCTCTCTCTCTCTCTCTCTCTCTCCCCCTCTCCCGTCCCTCTTCTGTGGTTTCCTCAGAGGACTGTGCCGACTGCCTCGGCACCCAGAAGAAGGATGACTCCAACGACCGTGACAAGAAGGAGGACGAGGAGGCGGTGGCCTCGTCTGTCCATCACTCCATCATCGAGATGTGGGACTGGGGGCGGCAGCCAGGTGGGTGGAGGCTCTCGCCACTCTTGCATCATACCGCTGGCGGACGGGCGGGCGGGCGGTTGGGTGGGTGGGGTTTGGTGGGGCGTGGGTGCAGCTTTGGCACAGAAAGCGCTGAGTCGAGCTCGAGTGCTGATTCGGGGTTTCTGATTCTGTGATGACCTCCAACAGCGTGTACAGGTCATGTGCTTATGGACTAGAGAGCAAAAGCGCATCTCTCTCCCGTCAGATAATTGATGTAAATGCTGGATGTTGGGAAGACAAAGGAGAACACATGCGCACGCACGCACACACACACACACACACACACACACACACACACACACACACACACACACACACACACACACACATACACGCACACTCTCTCTCTGTTGAGATTGGATGATTGCTCTGGGTCCCGAATAGCAGGAGCCTCAGGTGGACAATCTCAGGGAATCGTCTTCACACAGACTGTGTGACCGCGCGTGTCAGTCTCGGCAGTGACTCCCGAAATATCCTGACCTGGTTCACGGGAGAGAGAATCTGCCTGACCCCTGCCTCCTTCCCCATGTGTTCTATCCCTCCTTCCCTCCATCTCTCTCTCCCTCTCTCACTCCATCCATCCCTCTCTCCCTCCCCCTCTCGCTCCATCCATCCCTCTCTCCCTCTCTCTCTCTCTCTCCCTCCCTCCCTCCCTCATCTCCTCTGTGCTGGGCTTTCACTTTCCGCTGGGTGTGTGCCTCTCGCCTCACGTGCCAAGAGACCTGCAACTGATACTTCTGGGCCACCACCGCTGCCGCCACGCCACGCCATCAGAGTTTCCATCACAATTTGCACGCCCGGCTCCTCATCTCCTCTTCTCGCCCGCAGCACCTGAGGGCCGGGGGGGCCTCTGCCAGGGCTATAAGCGGCCCAGTATTTGGCGGCGCGGGGGCACAGGGTGTCAGTGTTTGGGTACGCTGGCGTGAGAGGTGGCAGCTGCAGTTGTGTGGCACGAGCGTCCTGTGGCACGTGTTGGGCATGTGTGTGTGTGTGGCTCAAGTGTCCTGTCAGAGCAGTGTTAACAGAGTGTTTGTTTGTGTGCATCTGTTTGTCTGCATGTTGATCTGTGTGTGTGTGTGTGTGTGTGTGTGGTGTATGTGTGTGTATTTGTGTGTGTGGGGTGGGTAAAGGGTGTTATTTTTACCCCCCACTCTTCCCGCAATGCAGAGCTGCGTCGTCACCCAGGGATGTGTTTACATGCTGGCCTGGGTGGGGCCTCCTGCTCTCTTGCTGCCTGCCCCTGATAATCTGCTACGTGAGATAACCGTGCGTGTGTGTGTCTGTGTGTGTGTGTGTGTGTGTATGTGTCTGCGTGTATGGGGGTGCTCTGCTCATTGCACACTACAAGTCAGTCTCCTCGTGTTACACACACACACACAGTCACAGAGGTTCCAGGAAGGTTGAGCATTTGCGTGAGGTAGCAGGGCCACAGCTCAGGCCATAGCCAACATGGTGTTGATAGGCTTCCTGCTTATGCACACTGCTATGCCAAGCCTCAGCTCTGCAGGGCACACAGTTGTGTGTGTGTGTGTGGTGCTGACTATCCCTACTTGGTTTCAACCTTTGCCCTTTGGGTGTGCAAGATGGGCAAGCTGACGAACAATTGAAATGCCACCGGGGCAAACCAGCTTTGCCTCGAGTGTACCTCCTCAGGATTCCGCGAGCGAGGTGGAAACAGCGCGGCCACTCTTAACAGAGCAGGCCAGCAGGCCAGAGAGCCACAGAGTGGCCGTAGATTAGATCCATCATCTGGCTGCAACAGTCCAGACAGGATGCAGGGGCTAATAATTCTCCATTAAGCCGTAAAGTGCTCTCGTTCTCCCATCATTTTACCAACCACCCCACCCCATCTGAGCTTCCTGTGCCACAGGGGACAGAGTGCCTCTCTGTGTACTAGGGTGGTGGTGGTGGGGTCGGGGGTGGGGGTTGAGGTGTTGTGTGATGTATGGGCTGTGCGTGTGGTGGAGATAAGTCCGTTTGGGAGCGGGGGGGAAGAGGGGCACCGTGGCCAGTCATCAGGCCCCCGTCCAGGCCCTTCGTCATCGTGTGAGGTGCTGCAGGATGACCAGCAGAGCATGTGCTCCTTCTCTTATCAGCGCTGTGGAAGCTCGGCTTGATTTTTGTGAGCAGGAGTCTGTTGAAAAGGCAGTGAAGCTTGTGTATACATACACACACACACACCAGTGTATATGCACACTAGGGATTAACAGCTGTTGTAAGTAAGTGTGAACGTCACGACGCGCACCGCTCAGCATTTTTGGGCAGAACCTGTGAGATTTCGCGCAGACCAGCTGTAGTGTTTGTAAGAGCCTGTCAGACTGTTAGTGCTGACTCCAGGATAGGCTTACTGTCTGTGCAACGACATGAGCCTGTATGTCTATTCTTGCAAAACACACACACCCACACACCCACACACACACCTGGCCTTTTCATGAGCGCAGGGCTGTAGTAGGACCTGCGTGCTGACCTCGTCCAGGGCTGGAGGAGGCCGGCGATGGCTGGCTGGCTGGCTGGCTGGCCGACCAGTTGGTTGGTCGGCCTGCTCAGCTGGCTTACCCGCAGCTTAAGTGGATTTCAGTCCAGCTATTTTGGCTGGCCTGTCGTGTCTTATGGAGCCGTCATAGCCGGTCACGGCCAGGCCTCTCCGTGAACTCACGACAAGCCGAGACGGGCAGAGCGCTATGTGAGTCACATGGTCTGGTGTTGTGGCCTCCCGCCCATGGGCTGCCACATGTGTATGCATAATGTGGTAAACAACAGTGACTCATCCCAATTGAAATGCAAACTCTTTGGTCAGGGTCATTTTGGTCAGACTGTGCTTGGTATTATTTTTAGTATATTGGGGTGTAGAGGGAGTTGAGTTACAGAGAGCATGTTTAAGGGTTTTAGAATGAACAAAATTATGATCAATGCTTAAAGTAGCAGGACTGTATGTTTACTGTATAAACAGTGAAATTAATGAATTATATATGATAATGTAATGCTATCCATATTCTATGCACACCAAATGGACTTCTTACATACGTGTGTGTGTGTGTGTGCTCGCAGAGAACACAGAGCTGAAGGACTGTCTGATGGTGCTGGTGGATGACCAGCAGAAGCTGTCGTCGCTGACGGCCAAGAGCACGCTGTCGGCGCGGCGCCTGAGCCAGCGGCTGGTCATCCTGGAGCGCTACCTCATCTCGCTCACGCACAGCATGATGGACGAGAAGTACAAGGTGCGCTGGAAGAGCCCGCCCACCCCTCCCGTGCCCACCGTCGACAACAAGAGGTGAGCGTACACACACACACACACACACACACACACGCACGCACGCCACAACATTTTCTTCAGATTCTTTCACGTTGTCTACTTTTTAGAATGCCCTGTTCTTTTTTTTAACTGTTGCTCTGTTGCACTTTGAGATTGCCGTAATCTGAAGTGCAATACAAATAAAATGTATTTGTTATTATTGTTCCTTTGTTTCCCTCCTAGTGCACTTTGTTTAATTAAAGCCTATTAGGAATCATGGTCATTGTCCCGGTTACCCGCTTTGTGCTCGTAATGGCTGCTAACGTGTGGTCATTGGTGTGTCCACAGCACTCGGCCGGCCAGTAAAGGGGTGGAGGGCCTGGCTCGGGTGGGCTCCAGGGCGGCGCTTTCCTTCGCCTTCGCCTTCCTGCGCAGAGCCTGGAGGTCAGGTAAGAGGCGTTTCTAAAATTCACCTCAATACTTAGCCTGGAGGTCAGGTAAGAAGCGTGCCTAAAATTCTCCTCAATTCTTAGCCTGGAGGTCAGGTAAGAAGTGTCCTTAAAATGCCCCTCAATACTTAGCCTGCAGGTCAGGTAAGAAGTGTCCTTAAAATTCCCCTCAATTCTTAGCCTGGAGGTCAGGTAAGAAACGTCCTTAAAATGCCCCTGACTACTCAGCTTGGAGGAGGTCATATAAGAAGTGTGCCTAAAATGTGCCTCATAGCTCCTGAGGCCACTACTCACTACTAGCCTTCAGATACTCAGAGCCTGCTCACTCGTGTGCACACACACCCACACCCACACCACGTGGGGTTACACAGTCTGGAGGTCAGGCTAGCAACACATTCAAAAGCAACGCCTCTTTCAGTCCAGGCTTCAGTATTCACCGACTGCTGCTCCAACCAGCACCCTTTGATCACACGTACACACACAGACACACACAGACACACACAGACACAGACACACACAGACACACACAGACACACACAGACACAGACAGACAGACAGACAGACAGACAGACAGACAGACAGACAGACAGACAGACAGACAGACAGACAGACAGACAGACACACACACACACACACACACACACACCTCCCAGCAGTGCTTGTTCTGGCCAGTCCTCGGAGGCCCTGCGCTCTTTTCTGCACGACTGATTCTAGTCAGAGGCGTCCGTTCAGGAATTCTGCTGCGGTGGGTTCATTACACATGCAGTGTCCAGTGTGTAGGCGAATGAGCGAGTCGGGGATATTCTATAGCTGATGGTACACAATGCACATGTTTGATCAGTGTTGCTCACCAATGTTCCTGAGTATTGTTGTTCTGGCATTTTCTCTTTGGTGTTGGGCATCGTTCTTTATTCTGGAGGACTTTAATCATCAATAGGCAAATGGTCATGATCATCCAATCAGAACATATAGAACCGGTTGTGTGGTTGCCTCGCAACATTGCTCAAAAAGTTTCCTCATTGATCCTCGCCCCATTAGTAAGTCCTGGTACAAACAAGCAGACTTGTTATTTGCAGACTTGTTGCTATTTGTTGTTGTTTTGTTATGGTCAGGGCTTAGCTGTAAAATAGCTTAAGTAAATCTTGCATGCATATGGATGGTGCTGCTTATGAGTTAGTCATAATGTGTGTATGTATGTGAAGTGTGTGCCTGTGAGAGGCTACCAGTCACCTGTTCGCTAGCTAGACATGTGCCTCAGCCGGTGTGTGTGTGTCTGTGTGTGTCTGTGTGTGTCTGTGTGTGTCTGTGTGTGTCTGTGTGTGTCTGTGTGTGTGTGTATTGAAGAGGCGGTGTCTGAGCGGGTGCCCATCACCTGTTCATCCATAGGCTGCATAAAGCCCCCCCGCTGATGAGATTCGGAGGACCAAGAGCCATGGGGCACTGGGGATTATGTAACACGACTCTGTTTCATAACCTCTCCCCTATAGCCATATGGACATCAGAGCACCAGATAGGAGCAGAGATGAGGGGGAGTCTGTATGGATGAGCACGGAAGCCTTTGATGTTGGCAGCTATCTGTGGAAATTAGTTTTCATCTGTCAACGTCTGAATAAATGTGTGCTGATGTAATGATTTCATTAGAAAGCTTTGTAATATGACCTAAGCGGTTAGGGATCGGTGTGGTAGTATCTGCTCTTCCAATCACTGGGACTGATTATGTATTGATACAGTTATTGATTGGGAAAGCTTTGGATGTGTTTTTAGGAAAGGTCTGTGTGAGATCTAACCATCCTCCACATTGCAATTGCAGATACTAGGATACAACATGAGGACACTACCGGTACTTAAAACACATTGCTGGTGTGATTGTTGAGTTTTTGTCTTTTTCTAAATAAAAATGGAATCCAAACTGATTTGCAGTGAGCGCTCTATGCAGATGTTGTTGCTGGCAGAGAGCTGAGCTGTTGAGCGGTCGTAACTGGGTGTAGCTCAGTGGGGTTTGGGTGGGGGAGTTGGTCCTGTCTCGTCTCTCTCGCCGACCCCTCTGAAACATGAGCTGCCCTCCCTGACCCCTGGGCTGGGTTGGCTCGGCAGACAGACCCCCAGAGAGAGGGAGGGGAAGGAGAGAAGGAAGGGTGGGAAACCAGAAAGAAGACCAAGAGGAGAGAGAAAAAGAGAAATACAGTTCTGTTCGTTTACATTAGCATTGTTTACATTACGTTAACATTTGGTCATTTGGTAGGCTGTTCCAATACACATTCCACGTCAGTTAGAGGCTACCAAATGACGTAAGGCTCTCAAGCATCTCTTGTCCGTTTTATTTCATTTTGCTATAAACTGTTATGTTTTAATGCCATTATAAAGTTTATTGCTGCTACGTGTTATGGAAGTGTCTGCTAAGGAGCCGTAAGCATTTGGCTGTGCCAGAGCTAATCCACCTCCTCGGTCCCCTGTGGTCCACTGCAGGTGATGACGCTGACCTGTGCAGTGAGCTGCTTCAGGAGTCTCTGGACGCCCTGCGCGCCCTCCCAGAGGCCACTCTGTTTGACGAGGGCACCGTGTCGTCAGTTTGGCTGGAGGTCGTGGAGAGAGCCACCAAGTTCCTCAGGTCAGTGTCCCCCACACACACATACGGTACACAGGCAGACGCCAGGTTGAGCAGCTGTCAGCTCCGCTTTGGAATCACAAGTCCTGTTGTCTTCTAATGTGCTATTTAGATAAATATTTTATGGTTTATCTTCTCTGAACTTCTCTCTCTTTCTCTCTCTCTCCCCCTCTCACTGTGTGTGTGTGTGTGTGTGTGTGTCTGTGTGTGCGTCTGTGTGCGTCTGTGTGCGTCTCTGTGTGTGTGTGTGTGTGTGTGTGTGTGTGTGTGTGTGTGTGTGTGTGTGTGTGTGTGTGTGTGTGTGTGTGTGTGTGTGTGTGTGTGTGTGTGTGTGTGTGTGTGTGTGTGTGTGTGTGTGTGTGCGTGCAGTGATGTTCACAGCAGTGCCAGTGCCAAAGGCCCCAGCAACATTCCCCTGCAGGACCAGCACCTGGCCCTGGCCATCCTCCTGGAGCTGGCCGTGCAGAGGGGCACCCTCAGGTGAGACCGAGACGCACAGCAGAACACACCTGAGCAACACACACCTGCCTACTCACAGCAACACACACCTGAGCAACACACACCTGCCTACTCACAGCAACACACACCTGAGCAACACACACCTGCCTACTCACAGCAACACACACCTGAGCAACACACACCTGCCTACTCACAGCAACACACACCTGAGCAACACACACCTGCCTACTCACAACAACACACACCTTAGCAACACACACCTGGCCTCTCACAGCAGAGATTACTCAAACAGCACACACCTACATCCTCAAAGTCAGTACATCTCACCTTACAGCTGATGCTAACTGATGCACACGCCTAAACAGACACCTTAAAGTAGAGTCTTATTGGGCAGCACACATCTGCACACAGACACACTCATAGCTGATTCCAACTGGACAACACGCACTTGAACATGGTCACATTACAGCTGATTCCAGCTGGACATCACGCACTTGCCTACTTGGTCTATTTAACAAGGGGGACACACCTGAGAACACCTGCAATATACAGATACACACACACACACACACACACACACACACGCGTCTCATAGGATTCAAACTCCTGCTGTCCCCCACAGCCAGCTGCTGTCGGCGGTGCTCCTGCTGCTGCGCCTGTGGGACAACGGCACGCGGGAGATGGACAACGAGCGCTCCACGCAGGGCACCAGCGCCCCCCTGCTGCCCCTCCTCCAGCGTCTCCACAACATCCACAGCAGCAAGGAGGAGCCCGTCCCCGAGGAGGAGGTCGAGGTCAGCATCGCTCTCACACCCTTCATCATCACACCTTAGAGTCACATCGACATGGACCTGATGAAGCGCTTAGCGGAACGTGCTGTTCGTGCCAAAGAAAATCAAAAAAAAAAAAAAAAATAGTGATCAGTGCGGTGATTTTGATCTTTCACTTTTGGACTTTACTTACCTGCCTCATCTGCACCTGTATCACTAAAGGCTTGTGCAGAGGGACGCCATGGACTAAGAACATCTTTTCATTTAGCAGACGTGTCTTGCTATACATAGAAACTCAAGGTGATAATAGGGCAACTTTTTGAGTTATCCTGCTATGACTGGATTCTGATATTCTGATTGGATGATGTTGAAAAGCTGTGAAGTGATAATCAAAATTCTTCATGTACAAATGTGTTGCCCGATACCAATGGGAACTGGAGAGTTGTTTTTGGCTCGTCAGAAATTATGTGTTTTTCTGTCTGGGGGATTTCAGATTTGGCTCATAACGAGGCTGAATGAATATTGGAGTGATATGACTTTATTTGGTTCACTTATATCTCAACCAATAATACAGTATATTCAGTGCCTCCTCAGTCTTAATGTAAATGCACAGAGCAATATCTTGACGTTGTAGTGTGTTTGTTGTACGTAAGGCTGGTGAATGATGATAAGTGTTGTTCTGTGTTCATGTAAAGTAACCCGAGTCCAGTCTTTGACCTCTTCTGACACCTCTGCTCTGACTTCCTCAGATCCTGTCCGCTCCTCTGAGCCCTAACGAGAGCTTCCTGCGCTACCTGACTCTGCCTCAGGACAACGACCTGGCCATCGACCTGCGGCAGACAGCCGTGGTCATCATGGCCCACCTGGACCGCCTGGCCGCCCCTTGCAGCCCCCCTCAGTGCAGCTCCCCCACATCCAGCAAGGTACCTCTCTTAGCCACTGCACCTCAGCTCTCACCACCGCATGGCCTCTATACAGCAGCTTTAGGTTCCATATACGCTGAGCTGTATGCACTCATACACACACGGAGCCTATAGATAGAGCAATGTATAGCAGCTCTATTACAGAGCAGCTACAGTATGGCTCTTTTTATACCCTGACCCGTATCAAAGATCATTAAGGGCGGAGCAAGATACTTCATGAGAAGCCACTTCCTGGAACCCGAATCGCAAGAGGGAGGGGGGGCAAAATCCCTCTTTATGCAGAGCTGCTCCATTGAAGTCTATGGACATGACACGCATGACACACCCCCTTTATGCAGAGGAAGTGATCCCCGTTTTGCGCCCATAGACATGAACGACAACAACGTATCTTGCTCCGCCTTAAGGATCTTTGCCCGTATGCACTGTACTTATGTTATTGATGTGCTGCTAAGTATGCTAGGAGCATTAGCATTTTGCTTTGTCAACAGTATCAGTAGAGCCTTTTTTAACGATTAGCATTTTATGCAAAACAAGCAAGTAAAAGAAGGTGATGATTTAAAGCAGTATATCAAGGAAAGAAAAAACATCAGAAACTGATATGAGGGTAAAATTGTACTATTATGTCATGCTGTCTTTTAAAATCATCTTTTTAAGATGTTTGGTGATACTTACTTGAAGCTGTCGTTTTTAGCTTGTTAAAATGTGAAGGCCTTTTCCAGTGCATACTATTCACCACCCCCTCCCTTGAAAACAATCTCTGTGATCTTTCTCTGTTTGTGCAGTTATGCTCTAGCAAGTCTTTGTGATTGCCAAATAGACTGTGATATACTTGTCAAAGCATAGTGCATGCATTGACCTAATGCATGTTGTCAGTGGCTTTGCTAACATCACTCTCTCTGTCTCTGTCGGCCCTGCTGGAGGACCATGGAAACATTCAGGTATTTTTTTTTTTCTTCTTCACTTGATTTTGTGCTTCAGTCAGTGTATCTGTGACATAAGACAGGACCGCAGTAAAGCTCTCATTTTAGCGCAGATTCCAGCTCCTTACCGTTGAGAGAGCCTCCTTCTCTCCCTCCCTCCCTCCCTCCATCTTTCCTTCCCTCCCTTTGTCCCTCCCTCCCTGTGGACTGCCTGGGGGGGAGAGATGCTGTGGTAACAGTGGGGGTGGCCTCATTGCTCAGTCTCAGAATCCCAAGTGCAGACTCCGGCTTCAGATTCGCTCCCAGCACGGCAGTACTGTCTTCCCCACCAAAGGAGAAACTCGTGACTTGTAGGAGCGCACGCAGGGACGTGTAACCTAGATGACATTTCCCAAATCTGACTTCACAACAGTGAAGCTCTCTTTGGGTACAGCAAGCAGAATATTGTAAAATATTAATGAGTGTGCCCACAGTTATCAAACATTCATTTAACCACTTACTTACTACCTCTTTTTTGTGACGGTTTCTAAAATGCCTGTCTGTATTTTTATGTATTTTGCTATCATGGATACACATTTTGGCACATTTGACTTTGCCAGTCCATCTCAATAAGGGGCTGTACAGCACCTTGGGACTTTTATTGTGATGGTTTTGGAGGGCATGTTTGATGGAGTGTGTTACGTAAGGCAACAGTGGCCTGTGCTGACCTCCCCTGAAAGCTTTTGATAACTGCTCCCACTGGGGAGTCTGGCCCATAAAGAATTCATTCTTCCCAGCCAGCCCGCCAGCCAGCCATTCAAGCCGCTCTCCACTTTATAAATGGGCAGCGAATGCTTACCCCCCCCCCCCTCCGGCTATGATGTTACAGGAACCAGGCCTGAAATAACAGGGGGTATCAAAGGGGCTTGTCTCCGAGATTTTTCCTCATGTCTCAGGAAGAGGACTCCTACTATTCAGTCAGAGTGGATTTCACGTCTTGTCCTTGCTTGTTGTTGACCAAACGCTCCAAATATAAAATTCATTGTAGATTTCATGTCTTGTCCTTACTTGTCAACGAAATGTCCTAAATAGACCCCATATCCCCTCCAGTCACAGTTACCCAGCATTGCATGTTCAGTCTGAGACGGCATTAACCAAATATAATCACTCTCTGCATCAATCTGTGTGGTATATGTGAAGATGTTAAAATTATGTCTAAAACAATTCCATTGCTATGACAACATTTCATGTATTTGTATTCATGGCTCCCTTGCCACAGGTGTATGAAATCAAGCACTTAGAATACACCTGTGGAAAGGGACCTGATGAAACCCATGAATAGTCATTATTACCGTAATTTCCCAATTGATTTTGTACAATTTCTTCAGCTATGAGGTTGATACACGTGGGTAGTTAAAATGGTATTGGTATAGTTTTGTTTCTTTTAGCTTGCCTCAAACAGTGTTCTGCGGCTTATACACAATGTGGCTAATACACAGGAAATGACTGTGGTGGTGGTGTACTGATTTATTGGATACCTACTGTTGTGATCTGATGAGTGTTCTACCGTGCTGTTTGTCTCTGTAGGGCACCCTTCAGGAGGTGATCGGCTGGGGCCTGCTGGGCTGGAAGCCCTATGCCAACGTGAACGGCCCTATCCAATGCAAGGCCCTGTCCAACCTGGGGGTGAGTCAGATCGTCTGCTCCGAGAAGGGCTTCCTCATCCTGTCCAGCACCGGGGCCGTCTACACCCAGAACTACAAGAGCACCACCCTGGTAAGTTAATCCTGGTAGGAGGGTGATCCTTCATATCAGGCACTACATTGATCACAATCATTGGAAACGTGTATGTTGTCATCACTGTATCTACTATCCACCATAGGTAGTTCATATTGCCCCCCCCCATCCTTCTTTACAAAGACATTCATGTTTCCTGTTATGCCGCGTGGACCGCTCCGGCCTACTGTTAGGAATGACCCTGTTTGATTGTGTGTTATTGGATGCTGAGTGTATTGCGTTTACCCCATAGGCTCCCATCCTAGTTCACGCCTTGTCATCGCGGAAGATCGTGAAGCTGGCTGGCCACCCAGACGGCCTACACTACCTGGCCCTGTCGGCCAACGGCGAGGTCTTCTCCTGGGGCTGTGGAGACGGAGGGCGTCTGGGCCACGGAGACAACACGTACGACCCACTTGCTCACTTAGCTTCCTTCATGCCCAGTGGCCATTTTGTGCAGTAGGATGAATTGATGTCAGATCACTGCCTTTTTGTGACCATCTATCCATTGTTGTATCTCATAATGGATGCAGTCGGGTGCGTAATCCACCTTGTAGTCAAGATGGCGTGCGTAATCGACTCTGACAACTGACATGACTCAACATGACATCACGATCACTTGTTATAAATTGTTTATTATCTCTATTAAGAAAATTTGCTGTCATCGTTGACATGAAATGGCATAGCTGGGTTGCTGGTGTGGTACACGAGTCCGATGTGTGTAATGTCTCACCTGGTGCTACAGGTACCTGGAGGAGCCCACCATGATCGCGGCGTTTGCAGGCAAGCCTGCAGGGAAGCACGTGGTGCACGTCGCCTGTGGAAGCACTTACAGCGCCGCCATCACCGCCGATGGAGAGCTGTACACATGGGGCCGCGGCAACTACGGCCGCTTGGGCCATGGTGGGTAACACACGCACGAACGCACACACACACACACACACACACACATACACAAAATGCAAATGCATTTAAATATCAATACTTTTTTTTTAGATACACATATCATAGGATCAATGCTAGACAAATTATTTGTCTGCTCGAAGCGAACGTCGCCCGTCCTCCTGCAGGTTGTGTTTCAGTAGAGCGCCAGCACACCTGTTACCTATAATCAATCACACCGATACCGAGTTAGCGCGAGAAACCAGCGGAGGCGCTCTTCCCGCTCAGCTCCCAAAGTGAATTAAGAACCCTGCAGCCTCGATCTAGGAGCAGGAGATTGGGTTTCTCTGCTGCGCAGCACCTTGTCCTTCTTGACTTTTTAAAAAAAAAGTATTTTTGGGGCTTTTTATGCCTTTTAGTGTGGAGAATGACAGGAAGTGAATGGGAGAGAGGGTCGGGGTGGGATCCGGAAAGGACCACGGGGTCCTTCTTGACTTTTGACTTTGTTGAATCCAACCAACACAGTAATGCATTAAAACTAAGGACTTAGGCCAGACACAATGAGAGTATGGATGAGACTGAGATTGAGATTGGGGGCCAGTCTGCATTGAGGTCTTCAGGTTCTGACCGCTCTGGTCCATCTGCCCGCAGGCTCCAGTGAGGACCAGACCACCCCCATGCTGGTGACCGCACTCAAGGGCCTGAAGGTGCTGGACGTGGCCTGTGGCAGCGGGGACGCACAGACTCTCTGTGTGACGGAGAACGGTAAACAAACACCGCCATCACCCCTCACACACGAGGGAATCCTTACGCTATAAATATGGAGGTCTGGCTCTAGGCCATGAGACTATTCCAGGAGGAGTTCTAGAAAACAAGTTTGTATGATGTTACCGAATAATAAATGGTAGAAAACGTGAAACATTGTAATTGAAATGTCACGTTCGTTACCCTATGTTTTTGGTCATTGATTAGATGAAATGTAGAAGTTAATCGATTTTAGTTGTGTAAAACCAGGTAAACGTTTTTTTGAGTATCTCTGGTCTGACTCCTCTTCCTGGTTGTGTGACCGCAGGCCAGGTGTGGTCATGGGGGGACGGCGACTACGGGAAGCTGGGCCGCGGCGGGAGCGACGGCTGCAAGACGCCCAAGCTGGTGGAGAAGCTCCAGGACCTGGACATCGTGAAGGTGTGCTGCGGCAGCCAGTTCTCCGTGGCCCTCACCAAAGACGGCCAGGTGTACACCTGGGGCAAGGGAGACAACCAGAGGCTGGGCCACGGCACCGACGAGCACGTCCGCTACCCAAAACTGCTGGACAGTCTACAGGGTCAGCTTACAAGTAACACCACCCTTGCTCTCAATTGCTTGATTTGATTTGATTTGATTGGTTGATTTGTTGATTTGCTTTGTATTTTCCTGTTTACATTGTATTGTATGTTGTGTGTGGTGTCTTAAGCTGCTAGGACCTTGAATTTCCCCTTGGGGATCAATAAAGTATCTATCTATCTATATATCTATCTATCTATCTATGTATCTATCTATCTATCTGCCCATACAACATTATATAGTATTGTCTATGCTTGGACAGTGTGTTAGGGTGCACATTTTGATGATTTTCATTAGTTCACATTAACCCACATTCACATTAAGAGAAATGGTAAGTGTCAGTGTACAGTGTTGGTTAGCTGAAACGGTTGATTGCTGGTGTCATTTCAATCCCCTGCATTGAATCAAGCAGGTGTGCTTTTCTGCCAGGTGTTGTGTCCTGTGCGTAACCTTGGTCCCCCCGTGCCGGTGTGTTCACAGGTAAAAAGGTGGTGGACATCGCGGTGGGCTCCACCCACTGCCTGGCGCTCACCGAGGACGGCGAGGTGCACAGCTGGGGCAGCAACGACAAGCTGCAGCACTTTGACACGCTCTTCTCCAACAAGAAGCAGCCCAAGGCCCTGCCCGGCCTCAACGCCAAACACATCGTGTGCATCGCCTGCGGGCCCGGACAGGTACGCCTCACCTGGCCCACTCGCCTTTTTGGTTACCACGCAGGGTATTCAGATACGCACAGGAGCGGTATTAAATCCATTGTGCTGTAGGAAGGGGATTTCCCACAGTGTCAGTGTCCACCAAGTTATCTGATCTAAGCTGATCTGCCACCAAGCCTATTTAACATGCGGCAGGACACACACAGCCACAAGGCGCCGTTGGCCGGTGGCAGTTGCAAATGCGCCACATGTTGTACCCAGGATCCGCAACGGCCTTCCTCCACGTGTACCATGTGTTCTACCAGAAGCCTGAACGTCCAAAAAAAGCAACAAAAACAAAATCACCAACAAAGCAACTTTTGTGCCTTCATCAGCATTTCCTTGGGGGCGTCAAGCAGGCTTCGTCCTTCATCTGTGTTTTGTTGACTTAGGAAAATGGATAACTGACTTTATGAATAACTAAACTCTGGGTGTTTTGCCATCTAATGATAAGCTTATCTAATGATAATAATCATCTCATTTTCATTGAATGCTTTTGAGTATAGCACAATGCCTTCAGTGTCATTATAATTGTTCATATGAAATATGTACACTCAAGTAAATCAATGAAAATTGAAATTGAAGTTGATTGTTTAGAACTGTCACGTGAGGAGAAGTAATAGTGTGTGTGTGTGTGTGTGTGTGTGTGTGTGTGTGTGTGTGTGTTCAGAGCTTTGCGTGGTCGTCCTGCTCGGAGTGGTCCGTGGGTCTGCGCGTGCCCTTCGTGGTGGACGTGTGCCCGATGACCTTTGAGCAGCTGGACCTGCTGCTGCGCCAGGTGAGCGAGGGCATGGACGGCAGCTCCGACTGGCCCCCGCCGCAGGAGAAGGAGTGCATGGTGGTGGCCACTCTCAACCTGCTACGCCTACAGGTGAGGAACACACACACACACACACACACACACACACACACACACACACACACGAGAATTGCGTGATGACCGACAGTACACATGAGCCATACACATACACATACATACACACACACACACACACACACACACACACACAAGAATTGCGTGATGACTGACAGAACACATGAACCACACACACACACACACACGAGAATTGCGTGATGACCGACAGAACACATGACCCATACACATACACATACATACACACACACACACACACACACACAAGAATTGCGTGATGACTGACAGAACACATGAACCACATACACACACACACACACACACACACACACACACACACACACACAAGAATTGCGTGATGACCGACAGAACACATGAACCACACATCACTCGCAAACACAGCATTGCCACACTAGAAAATGCTCTGGAAAGATTAGAGATGGGATAATTTCCTTTGAATCGCACAAAGATGGCTTCTGGTGCTATATTTAGACGCCTTGCATTCCTCGCGAATACCAGACAGAGGTTGACTTTCCATGGCAGTATCGTGATATTTATTTTGGCACGAGGAATGGGGAATAAGAACGTTATGCTGCATGCCACTGCCTGGAAGATGTCAACTCTGTGTTTGTGATGATGCCAAATGAATCTTAATGTGTGTGTTCTCCGTCTCCCTCTCTGTTCTCCTCCTCCTCTTCCTCTCTCCATTCTTTCCTTTCATTCTTCCACTCGCTCTCTCTACCCATTCTTTGTTCTACCTCTCCTTGCTCCTCTCTCTCACTCACTCACTCTCCTCCCTCCTCACATCTTCTCTCTCTCTCTCCCACTCTCCTTTCCTCCTTGCATCTTTTCTCTCTTCCTCCCTCTCTCTATACCCATATTTGTTCTACCCATTCTTTGTTCTTCCTCTCTACCTCTCTCTTCCTCAATCACTCTCTCTACCACTCACTCTACCTCCCTCCTCGCATCTTCTCTCTCTCTCTCCCCCCTTCGCTTCTCTCTATTCCTCCCTCCCTCTCTCTTGCTCTCTCTCACTCCCACTCTCCCTCCCTGCTTTTATCTTTTCTCTCTTCCCCCCCTCCCCCTTCGCTCTTCTCTCCCCTCCCTGCGTGTGTCTCTGCAGCTCCATGCGGCCATCAGTAACCAGGTGGACCCTGAGGAGCTGGGGCTGGGGCTGGGCAGCGGGCTGCTCAACAACCTCAAGCAGACGGTGGTGACGCTGGCCAGCAACGCCGGCGTGCTCAACTCGGTGCAGGCGGCCGCGCAGGCCGTGCTGCAGAGCGGCTGGTCGGTGCTGCTGCCCACCGCCGAGGAGCGGGCCCGCGCACTGTCCTCTCTGCTGCCCAGTGCAGGTCAGTGTTACGGTTATGGTTATAGCTATGGGTTATAGCTGTGGTTATGGCTATGGGATTTGGCAGATGCTTTTGTCCAAAGTGTCATACAAATGAAAGCAACACAATAGTTAGGTAGGTAATACCACTGATAAACAACAATGGCAATTCAATAAAAAATAAGCACCAGCAGCACAATTAGAGCCTGAAGTGGACATGCATTGGGTCTGTCATTGACGGTGTAGTGGAACTGGTGCTGATAAGGTGCTAAGGGCCATAGAATCAGAATCCATGTTGTTGTGTTCCATAAAGGAGCAGTCGCCAGTTCTAATCCCATTGATTATATACTGAAATATAGCAAATCGCTCCTCACATTCTAGCTGTCTGTCCAGCATATTTGTGCTCTATATAACTACTGTATGATGCCCGTAATCTTGGCTCTGTAATCGGAACCAAACATGGTGCCTCCAGCTTGGAGAAACATAATGTCTGCTCTTTGAATTCCTCTTCTGTCTTCCACATTTTGGTGTCAGTGTGCTTATTCTACCTCTCTAGCCACCACACACTCCCGCTGCTCCTGTAGTCTGGCACGGCATGCACAACTTTGATTTTACACACTGACCCATTCCTTATGCACTTCTTGAATGATAAATGAGGACATTACTGCGCATGACGAGCAAAGAATACAAATTGATGTATGTGTGTGTGTGTGTCCAGTGTCAGGGAACGAGATGAGTGTGAGTCCCGGCCGGCGGTTCATGATCGACCTGCTGGTCAGCAGCCTGATGGCGGACGGGGGTCTCGAGTCCGCGCTCAACGCGGCCATCACCGCTGAGATCCAGGTCAGTGGGACAGTCACCTACAGCCTCCTCCGGTCACAACCCTCCTCTGACAGTAGACAGAAGCAGCTCTTCAGAGAAGCCCAGAGCTCAGATGCTCTCCATGGGTTAAGGCTCAGCTGTACTATTCAGCACCCCACTGACAACATGTCAAGGGCCAAGGCCTCATGAAGCCTCTTGGTCCTGTAACCGTGTGTCCATCAGAACCATATCCACATTCATGTTCTCTTAGCACTCTTCCACCATGAAGAATAGTACCTGTAGTAGTCTTTTAGGCTTTTGGAATGTTCCTCGTCCTGTGTCACAGAACCTTCATTTCCACATGCTGAATTGCATGTGTATCAATTCAAGCGTAGGATGTTGCACATGTCTTGCAGCACTTCTTTACCCGGTTGAGTTGACATGCTGATCTCTCTCTCTCTCTCTTCTCTCTTTCTCTCTCTCTCTCTCTCCTCTCTCTTTCTCTCTTCTCTCTTTCTCTCTCTCTTTCTCTCTCTCTTTCTCTCTCTCTCTCTTCTCTCTATCCCTCTCTCCTCTCTCTCTCTCTCTCTTCTCTCTTTCTCTCTCTCTCTCTCCTCTCTCTTTCTCTCTCTTTCTCTCTCTTGCTCTCTTCTCTCTTTCTCTCTCTCTTCTCTCTATCTCTCTCTCTCTTTTCTCTCCTCTCCTCTCTCTCTCTCTCGCTCTCTCTGTCTCTCCGCAGGACATTGAGGCGAAGAAAGAGGAACAGAAGGAGAAGGAGATTGACGAGCAGGAGGCCAACGCCTCCACCATGCACCGCTGCCGCACCACCCTGGACAAGGACCTCATCAACACGGGCATCTACGAGTCGGCCAGCAAGCAGAGCCTGCCCCTGGTGCAGCTGGTCCAGCAATTACTCAGGTGGCTAAATTTACCCCCCCACGGGATGGGATGGGAGGGAAGGGGATCTGCCCCGAGTGTGGATAGACAGGGCATTATTTCTGGACTGGTGACAACCTGTCCCAGATAGTCTCTTGGGAGTAGGATTCAGTTAACATTTCCTGATGAGAAGCACTTTGAGTTGCACTCATCTATATGATGAAAATAAATATGATTTATTTGTTTGTTGGTTTGTTTGTTATTTATTGCTAGTGAGTCTGTCTTGGCGTATAATATTGATTTTACGCTCGAGATTATCTGACTGTACAGAAACTGGTTGACTTGTTGCATCACTCACATGCGCTCTGCAAGTTTTTTCAGAAATAGTTTTTTTTCTTTTCCCATCAAAGAAGCACTGTGCTTGAGTCTTCATGCAGGACTGAAAGTTCCCAGGCACTGTGCCGAGATTGACGTGGACCGTTTAAGATTTTAATATAGACAATTTTACAGCAATTAATCACAGTTTTGAACAGAAATCCCCATTGCTTTTACGCCCCTATGCGTGGCATTAAGTCCTGATCCCAATTGGCTAATTTTTCGTGTGTGTGTCTGTGTGTGTGTCTGTGTGTGTGTCTGTGTGTGTGTCTGTGTGTGTGTGTGTGTGTGTGTGTGTGTGTGCTGCAGGAACATTGCCTCGCAGACCATAGCGCGGCTGAAGGAGGTGGCGCGGCGGATCTCCAACTGCCAGGACACGGAGCATGTGAGCAAGGAGCGCTCGGCGTCCCTGGACCTGCTGCTGCGCTTCCAGAGGCTGCTCGTCTGCAAGCTCTACGTGGGGGTCAGCGGCAGCACCGGCGTGGGCGGATACAGTGAGTGTCCGGCGGCGGTCTGCGCGCGCACGCATCGCACGCATCGCACGCATCACTTCCCCCCCCCAGAGCCTCAGCGTGGGCCTGACTGAGCATATGCTGCCCAGTGCTGACCAAAAGCTTAGCTTCTCCTCACTGTTTGGCTGCTACATCTGTTCTCTTACAATCAGAAAGAGTGAATGAAGGGAGGGCTATTTGAAAGATGTTCAGCGCTTTCATTTTAATTTTTTATTAAGGAAGTTGTAATCCTCACTGACTACATATACATCAATACTCTAAGGGGTACATGGGGGTAGAGTTATTGGGCTAATTTAAGGTGATTTGAAAGCCTCCTAGAAGCCGCACTGGAGATCTTGCGGTCAAAACTGCCATGTGACGTCTGCGCTCTCTCTCTCTCTCTCTCTTTTGCTCTCTCTCGCTCTCTCTCGCTCTCTGTCGCTCTCCCTCAGCCCTGACGGACTCTGAGATCTTGGGCGTGGGCTCTCTGCTGAAGAAGTACATCGCTCTGCTCTGCACTCACATCGGGGACATCCTGCCCGTGGCCACCAGCATCGCCTTCAACAGCCACCGCCACTTCGCCGAGGTGTCCCACGTCATCGAGGGAGACCTCACAGGTAATGCACGCATGCCGACATGCGACGATGTACACGTTATTTGTGTACCTCCATCATAGATTACACGTAGATGCTTACATCTCTGTACATTAGTACAAAGTTAATCACAAACGCACAGGCATTGCACACCCATGCTGAAATGTATACATATATGTTGTGCTTGATGGTATCTTTGTATGCACAAGTGCAGGATGTTGCAGTTGTCTTGCGTCATTTTCTGGTGTACCTGTGAGCCCCTGCACTTGTGTTCGTAGAGCTCTTGACCGCAATACTACCTCCTGTCCTGCAGGGGTGCTGCTGCCGGAGCTGGTGGTGTCCATTGTGCTGCTGCTGACGCGCGACGCGGGGCTCATGCAGGAGACGGGCTCCATCCCGCTGCTCGCCGGCCTGCTGGAGCACCTGGACCGCTTCAACCACCTGGCGCCCGGGCACCAGAGGGACGACAACGAGGACCTGGCCTGGCCGGGACTCATGGGTACGCTGGCAGGGTGGGACGGTCAAGGGGTCGCTGGGGGTGGAGATCAAGAGCGAAGGAGATGGTGATACAAGTGAAGAGATAGAAAAGAGATAGAGGTAGTGAGGAGGGGGGGGAAAGAGCGAGAAAGACATCCTGTTATTTGCTAGCCTGCAGACCCTCTTTTCATCTTCTCCGTTCCCCAGTGGATACGCTCACATGACAGGAAAAGCTCATGGGCTTACTTCTAAGGGTTGGATTTATCTCTCCGATTCAGATGAAGTACTGGTATTTAGCCACAGGAAGAGTCTGTCAGTACTTTCATCATGACTTGCACTCATATTTCATGTTTTGGATTCAGGGTCTTTCTTCAATGGGGCGAGTTCCAGGAACAACGAGGAGGTGTCCCTCATCCGCAAGGCGGACCTAGAGAACCACAACAAAGACGGAGGCTTCTGGACCGTTATCGAGGGCAAGGTGTACGACATCAAGGACTTCCAGGCCCAGTCTCTAACTGGCAACAGCATCCTCGGTAGGCTTTTCAGGAAGTCCCGAACATATCAGGTTTAAAACTCTGAAAATAGTCCCTCAGCAGCACTGAGGGGAAATCTGAGCTTCATTAAATGGAAAGCATTCATTTCTGCTGTTCCTCTCATCATGTGTGCTCAGTGATTAGTCACTCTTCAGGATCCGTGTTGATAGCCCTGTGTTCTTCTTCTCACAGCCCAGTTCGCAGGTGAAGACCCCGTGGTGGCTCTAGAGGCAGCCCTGCAGTTTGAAGACACCAGGGAGTCCATGCAGGCTTTCTGTGTTGGCCAGTACATGGAGGTGTGTGTGTGTGTGTGTGTGTGTGTGTGTGTGTTTGATCATGTCAGGTTGTCTTCCACCTGACAGTTCTCAAAGACTATTTTTACCCTGATGGTGCATCGTTGCTCATTATGCGTGAGCCCTCCTGGGATGATTTAGTTTCATTGTGATATAAATGGACCCCCCCCCCAGGGGGCCACACCTAATTGTACAACAACTGATTGTCCCAAATATGAGTCCTTGAGAAAGTTTAGGGAAGACTTTTGATGTGCTAATACATACTCATTCTCTTCATTTCAGTAGATAAAAAAAAGCTAATGGTTGGTTGACAGTGAAGATCATAAGATCATCCCCCAAAAGACAATACTTAACTTTCACTTTAACCTCAAGTAGATCCCCAGGTGTTCAATGAGGTTTTCCAGAATTCTTTTCACTCCGTGTTCAGTGAATTTACCAGTCTGCTGCTGTCTGTAAGCAGTTGTGCAGTACATTTCATGTTGTGTTTTGAGGCCACCTCAGTCCACTACCATAACTCCCCTTCCCCTTCCCCTTGCTCCAGCCCAACCAGGAGACGGTGACCACGCCGGACCTGAGCAGCCTGTCCTCGCCGCTGATCGACACGGAGCGGAACCTGGGGCTGCTGCTGGGCCTGCACGCCTCCTACCTGGCCATGAGCACCTGCCTCTCCCCCATGGAGATCGAATGTGCCAGTGAGTCCATACTCTCGCCCTGTCCCTCAAATGACCCCCTTCATAACTTTGGACTGGTACAAAGCACTCTGGGAGGGTTAGATCAGGGATCGGCGGGTTGAAACACCTACAGTAGCTTTCCTCTGAACCTCCTTCACAGCATTAGATCAGTGCAGAGCACTCTGTGATAGTGAGATGAAGGATGTTAATGAATCGGGCTTCCTGGCAGCCACATCAATCCACGCTTTAGCTCAGTGCCAAGCTCCAGTGACGAGCAATGAGCGTGACGTTTTTGTATGGCTGACAGATTTTTTGTAGGACAGAATTTTGTCCAGATTTCATTCATCTCAATTATGGAATGGAATGTTTAGTTAGCGTGTTTGAAGCGCCAGCCCTGTTTGGGGAAGATTTGCATACCATATGAAGGAATTCCAGAATGAAGGAATTCATAAATGACGCAGCAACTTGTAATAGGCAATGCCTTACTTGGTAAAGAATTTCAGCTTTGTGCTATACTACCCTGATCGTTACTCTTTTTAGATTTATATCTTAATTGTGCTTTTGTGCTTCAAGTGTGTTTGTGTTTTATTTTGTTTCTTTGTTTTTTGTTTTGATATACCGGTATGTGTTTGTTAATTTTTTATTTCCGTGCTATTCCAGAATGGCTCCAGTCGTCCATCTTCTCCGGTGGTCTGCAGACCAGTCAGATCCACTACAACTACAACGAGGAGAAGGACGAGGACCACTGCAGCTCCCCGGGGACCACCACGCCCGACAAGGCCAAGCTCTACTCCGGCCGCATCACGCTCAGCGACCACGCGCAGCCCTTCCTCCAGGCCATCGCCGACAACAACACCCAGGACCACACTGTGAAGGTACGGCCGCACGGCCCAGCACACGGGGGGGGGGGGGAGAGGGGGGCGGTGGTGGTGGTGGAGATGGTGGAGATGGTGGTGGTGGTGGTGGTGGTGGTGGAGATGGGGAGAGAACGGACGTGTAGCAGTCAGACAATGGAACTCTAATGAAGTAGCTCCAAGGTCACTGTGCAATTTGGCCCAGAGTGTTAATATACAGTACGGCACTGCTGGCCAAGACGATAGGAGAGAGGGGGCTGGGTGGGGGGAGGACTAAGAGCATTTTGGAGGAAGGAACACTAATCAAAGAGCTTCAAGTTTACAAATGAAGTCACTTCAAGGGTAATTTGAAACTTGGCTCAAACTGACTGCTTTCCGTTCCCTGAGTGTCTGTTCAGAGTTCAGTCCTCACAAGCCCATATGAGAATTATTAAGATTGTAAGATTTTTCTGCTACCATTTTAATTTGCCACGTCATTTGTGTATACTAGCAGTATATACTGTAACAAGTAGCTTAATTGCCATTTTTGTCTGATTAGTGTGTGAATACTAATGATATATGAGTGTATGCAGTTAAGTGTTTTGTAAATGGTTCTCTAAATTGTGCATGCTGCTGCTGCTGCTGCAGGACTTCCTGTGCCAAATCGAGCGCTGTTGTAAGCAGTGCCACCTCATCACACCCATCACCTTCCCCCCGGAGCACCCCGTCGAGGAGGTGGGACGCCTGCTGCTCTGCTGCCTGCTCAAGCATCACGACCTCGGTGAGACACACACACACACACACACACACACACACACAGCTCTAATCAACTACCAGTAAGAAACAGCAAGATGAGTGATAAATGAGTGTTAAATGAACTCTCTTATCATTTAGTGATCTATAAGTGATTTGTTTCCTCTTGCAGGTCACGTCGCACTCTCACTTGTCAATCAATGTGCCTTGGTCGTGGATCAGGGGAAGATGAGGTCCGTTCCCCGATCAGTGATTGATGTGTGTCGGATGGTGTACCAGGCCAAGTGCTCACTGATCAAGGTAACAAGTGTGTGTGTGTGTGTGTGTGTGTGTGTGTGTGTGTGTGTGTGTGTGTGTGTGTGTGTGTGTGTGTGTGTGTGTGTGTGTGTGTGTGTGTGTGTGTGTGTGTGTGTGTGTGTGTGTCTGTGAAGCCTCATGAGAGAATTATTTAGAAAACCTGTCTTGTCATGATCCCTTAGGTTTTATAGCATAGATGTTTTGCATATTTCTACAGAACTCCCAGATGCTCATCAGCCTAACTAATCATAATCTTTAGAGACCAGTAGCATTCCTACTGACCACACCATGAGCTCGTGCCCCCTGTCTGTGGACCTCTGTTAGTTTAGTATCACCTTTCGTTGTGCCTCCAGAAGTATGTCTAATGTCAGCTTAGCCCCAACCATATGGCCCTTGCCCTGACCCTTCACCTTTGCACTTTGACCTCTCCCGTTTGTGCGACAGACGCACCAGGAGCAGGGCCGTTCCTACAAGGAGGTGTGCGCGCCGGTCATCGAGCGCCTCCGCTTCCTCTTCAACGAGTTGCGCCCGGCGGTCAGCAACGACCTGTCCATCATGTCCAAGCTCAAGCTGCTCGGCTCGCAGCCCCGATGGAAGAGTATCGCCCAGAGGCTGATCAGGGACCGGCGGAAAAAGAGAGGTACGTACCGTACCGTACCGGCTCTGATGACCACGCGACCGTCTGACTGGACTTAAGTCCTGACTGGACTTAAGTTTTGTAACTGTGTTTTGCATAGAGTTCCTGTTTCCTACCAACTGGTTCTCTGTGTTTTGCATGGAGTTCCTGCTCCTGTTACCAACTGGTTCTCTGTGTTGAAAAAGTTCCCCTGAAGCTTAAAAAAAAAAAAAAAAAAAAAAAATTATGATTGTGGAAAACCTTTTTTTGTAAATTTCAATTTTCAATTTAATTTAACATTACACATGTCTCATGGCACTTTACAGAGTGTTAAACATTCAAAGAGAGCCCATGAGTAACAGGGGCAAGGAAAAACTCCCTAGAATTGGATATACATATAGGAAGAAACCTCAGACAGATCCACGACTCAAGGGCCCAACCCATCTGCTTGGGGTCAGTTACAGTAAAGTAATTTGTAGTTTGAAAGTTACAATGACAATGAAAGTTCAAATAGTCCAGTGTAGGGAATAAATTGTCCATTAGTAATCCATTAGTTATTTCGGAAAGTGATGGGTCGCTAGGATGCGTGGGCCAAAGATTCGGGCAGGGAACCATAGCAGGCGATGGTAGGGCAGTCATAGGGATGGCGATGGCAATGGCGATGGTAGGGCAGTCAGAGGGATGTGACTTCAGGTGTGATGAGGGACAGGCACAGAGATGGTTGATGGCTGGTAATGGTTTACCTCACAGGTGAGGTATAGGGGAAAGGGAAGAGAAATAGAGTGTGTTAGTATAACTGTAAGTCATGATGGTTGGTATTAATAAGTATATCAATGGTGATATAAATGATTATACTATAGAGGGTTTACAAAACGCTTTTACGCACCTCTTTTGTGGGGACAGGTGCGTCGGAATAGGTTACCCAGTTAAACCCGAAAAGAGAATCCCGCACATCGTCCACCACGCATGCAAACATCCACCCACCCACCACGCACGCAACACTTAAGCCTTTTAGAAAATATGGATTTGTAGTTTTTAAAATATACATTTTCTTCAGTGTAATTTCACATCTGACCCTAGATGGCACCCTGTAATACACAGCTTGTTCAAGCTTTGCTAGAATATTCTGCATTTTCTAGCAGAGTTGTTTTATTTGTCGATTTGCATACCGAGATCCAAGGGGCTTTCATACTGCCTGATATCAACTCCTGAGACGTGTGTGTGTGTGTTTGTGTGTGTGTGTGTGTTTGATGGTGCATTGCTTTCATCCCTGGCAGTGCCTAAGAAGTCGGAGTCGGCGGACATGGAGGAGGTGAAGCTGGAGATCGAGGGGACCAACGAGGAGGAGCTGTCAGTACCCATCAGCCCCACGCCCGCCACAGACAAGAAACACGCCACCGCCAAGTCCCCCAAGGTACACACACACACACACACACACACACACACACACACACACACACACACACACACACACACATAGATTTTCTCTCTTCAACTAGATTTTTCTTTCTTTCTGTCATTGTAACTTTTTTTCTCTCTCTCTCTGTCAGTCTTGCCGTTTCTGTACATTCCCCCCTCTCTTTGTTCCTCAGTGACACCCTTATATGACTAACCAAAGGGACTGTAGTAGTTCCAGTGTTTGTCCATACATACAACATATCTATACAGTACATTGCACACATGTATATTTGAAGTGTGTTTATGTGGTCCTCTGTGTTGAGATGGCATGATCACATACATATGACATGACCTGACCATGCATCTGATGTTTCACCAGTGGCGGTTCTAGACTGAATTACTCCCCAGACGAGATCCTCCACGAGCGCCCCCATGAGTGTTTTTTGACGCACTTTGCGTCAGTCGGGCTCATAGGGTTAAGCGCTCGTGCCGCCCCATACAAGATGCCGCCCCGGGCGACCGCCCGGCTCGCCCGTACCTAAAACCGCCACTGTGTTTCACAATCACTGTTCTGGCTGAGGGGAGATCAGATTCTTCATCATGTGCCCAGCACTGTTGTTATGATGTCTGTTGATGGTACTCAACGTCCCGTTAGGCAGCGCTGCATGTTTTACGACTGGCTCTCTGCTCGACACGTCTCCAGGGTGCTCGTGGCTCTGCCCAACTGGAGCAGGGCATTAATAAAGCATGGCACTTGTAATGCCAACGGCCACTCGACGTGTCTGGGCACAGAAAGCCCTCTTTTCAGAGACGGGAGTCTCACACAGACTCAGCCTGAGTGTTTTGACCCACGCTGCTCTTTAGAATAGACTGCCAGTATTTGTTCGCTATTTGTTTATCCACCAAACTGTCAGCCGCAAAGTTTTCGCTGTGATGAGAAAGGGGGTCATTTAAGGCTTATAATATAAACTTATAAACTAAAGTTTAGCTGAGATGGTCTGCCTTAAACACAAGTAAAACCGCACACTTTGGTCCCACCAACTGGTAGCTTAGGGTGCCAACAATGTTAAAGCCATAGGCTGATTGGCAAACAAGACTGAACTAGCTGAGCTGTATACTTTGCCTGTACGTTTGAATAAAGACAATTAAGTGAGGTGAATGAACATGAAATGTCAAGTAATGGCATGTTGTGGTTTTCTTCTGTGCTTGAATACCGTTTGTGTGTGTGTGTGTGTGTGTGTGTGTGTGTGTGTGTGTGTGTGTGTGTGTGTGTGTGTGTGTGTGTGTGTGTGTGTGTGTGTGTGTGTGTGTGTGTGTGTGTGTGTGTGTGTGTGTGTGTGTGTGTGTGTGTGTGTGTGTGTGTGTGTGTGTGTGTGTGTGTGTGTGTGTGTGTGTGTGTGTGTGTGTGTGTGTGTGTGTGTGTGTGTGTGTGTCAGCAGGACAAGTGGCAGCCTCTGCTGAGCACGGTGGCGAGCGTGCAGAAGTACCGCTGGCTGAAGCACAGCATCCACGGCTGCCCGTCCCAGTCCA
Source organism: Sardina pilchardus (assembly GCF_963854185.1). Lineage (NCBI taxonomy): Eukaryota > Metazoa > Chordata > Actinopteri > Clupeiformes > Clupeidae > Sardina > Sardina pilchardus. The sequence goes on along the minus strand of NC_085008.1, from coordinate 17,976,373 downwards.
GCCTCATGGGCACCATCGTGGAGTTCTCCCTCAAGGAGGAGCCGCTGGACGTGGAGAAGATGAGGAAGTGCCTCCTCAAACAGGTGACTCATACAAACACACACGCACATTATCACATACCTCACATAAATGACACACACACACACACACACACACACACACACACACACACACACACACACACACAAATGAGAGACACACACACACTCGTGTATATATATATTCCAGACACAACCAACTGTGCATATCTCTTGCGCATATGAACACCTACAAATATATAGGGTTGGTTTCCCTTACATGGATCAAAATTAGTCCTACACTAATATAATATAAAAGAAAACTTCAATGAATAGTATTTACTGTAGTCTAGCACTATGCTAAATCCATAGGTACTTCAATTCAGACATAATCCCCTATCAGACTTTGTTTGTTTGGTTTCAGAATTGCATGCATGCATGTGTGTGTGTGTGTGTGTGTGTGTGTGTGTGTGTGTGTGTGTGTGTAACACTGGTGTTTGTCCACAGCTGGAGCGGGCGGAGGTGCGGCTGGAGGGCATCGACACCATGCTGAAGCTGGCGTCCAAGAGCTTCCTGCTGCCCTCTGTCCAGTACGCCATGCTCTGCGGCTGGCAGAGGGTCATCCCAGAAGGGACCAATATTGGGTGAGTTCGCTCAGTGGAGACCCACTTTAGTCAAGTGCTATGTAATAAGTCACAAGTGAATAATTACAGTGTAATTACATTTTTATAAAAGATGGCAATATTGCCACAGGGCAATATCTTTCCATGCTAGGAAAAGAGTCGGTTCAATTTTTCTAATAGTTTGATTGTTGAAATTATGAAAAAGTGAATTTATAAACGTCGGGTAAATCTATCATTTTAATGCACGGAAGCAGTGCCTGGCATTTGTGGATACATTTACAAAAAGTCATTTAATCTAGAGATGGTTCTTGTCAGTCGTTAATTTATGGATGAGTCGTCTGTTGAGGCCTTCAGAGCAGGGAAGGGGAAGAAGCTGCCTGTTGAAACCTTAATCCCATGTGACAATTCCCACCGTCATCGAACATGTCTGTTGTTTGCTTTAGCGTGTAAGAGTGTTGTTGTAACGGTAGAAGTAGTTGTGCATGGCTGTAAGTGAGAGCGACTGCTGATTGTGCTGCTTGCTGTGTTATGCGACGCTGCCGCCGCAGGGAGCCTCTGGCCGACTGTCTGAAGGACGTGGACCTGATCCCTCCCTTCAACCGCATGCTGTTAGAGGTCACCTTTGGCAAGCTGTACGCCTGGGCCATTCACAACATCCGGAACATCCTACTCGAGGCCAGTGTCAAGTTTAAAGAGCTGGGTAAGTGGCTTTATAGTCGCTCCTGAATTTCACCTCCTCATTTCGGCTGCACCATAGAACACTCTGCCAAGAGCAATCTGACAATCATGAGAGTTTTTGGAGCACTGACGGTACGAAAGGCTACAGTCCAGTCTTTTTGTTGACATATACTGCAAATTGTATTAATAACAGTAAAATATATTGAACGCATATATAAAGAACATGTACAGAAGTGAATCAGATGTAATGACTGCACAAAGTGAATGACATATCAATGGCTTCTATAGTAACAGCTCAGATAAACATGTGGGTGGTCCTGTGCAGCGTTTCACCTCCTCATTCACAGTAGGCTGCACCATAGGACAGGACACTCTCTTATATTAATCATCCTGACAATTATGAGAGCCTGGAAGCACTGAACATGAGAATGGCTACAGACCAGGGTTCCTTATCACATCACATCACATCTTTTTATTGAGATATATGACTGCACATTGCATAAGTGACAATAAAATAGATTGAATTGAAACTTGGTATTCAGCATCGACCTTTATTGTAATATCTCAGATAGGCGTACAGTTGTTTTCCCGTGCTGCGTCTCTAAACTGGTTCTGACCCGACAGGCGTGCAGCCGGTGCCCCTGCAGACCATCACCAACGAGAACCCGGCGGGACCAAGCCTGGGCACCATCCCGCAGGCCCGCTTCCTGCTGTCCATGCTGCACATGCTCACGCTGAAGCACGGCGCCAACAGCCTCAGCCTGCTGCTCAACTCCGGCATGCTGGCGCTCACCCAGAGCGTCCTGCGCCTCATTGGTCAGTCCGCCGCCGCCGCCGCGCCGGCACACCACACTATTGGTGGACACGGCTCACAGCTCAGTCACACATAGACTGTGTTCTAATTCACAAACTCATATTAGGTATTGTGAATAAATTCAAATTCGCACACTTCTGTACTTACAATACCTAATATGAGTAATAATATGAGAATTAGATATTGTAGGTACAGAAGTATGCACATTTGAACACATTCGCATCATAATATTATTACTCATATTAGGTATTGTAAGTACAGTATGTGAAATTAAACACAGCCACAGTCTATATAGCACATAGCACACCACTCTGTCCACTACAGAAACTCTTTCTTGTCTTGTGTTACTGATCATAATGTTGATTTGAAGAACACATGAGTAGTTAATTGCCCTGAACGAACACACCACTTCATTTCTACATGTACAGTACATGTTCATTTGAAGTGTGTGTGTGTGTGTGTCAACAATAAATCCTAGTGTGGAAGTCACATCTCTTTACAATCTCTAAATCTCTACCATTAAAGGAGTCATAGAACGCATTTTTTGACCATTACAAATTGATCTTTGAGCCTAAATAATGTCATATGTAAATTTGTGGGGCTGAAAACGCCCCAGGAGCACTGCTAGATCGCCTAATACAAGGTCATAAATAAGCCTTGCAATGAAACACTTTGTTTTTCCCGCCCACTCAGCAAGTTCATGAATATTCAAATGAGATGCGCGCTGATTGGTCTATTGGCCGATATGTCCTGAAAGTTGATTGGCTCAATCCACCGGTCTGAAGCTAGAGCAAAGTGAAACTACGTTTACTGCTGGTAAATAAAGCCAAAGTCTTTGATTAAGCTATCAACAATGGATTTAAATAAGGAATATAGCCGTACATGTATAAACCGAGTCAGAAGAAGGTTCTGACGAAAATGAAGTGCAGCAGATTCCCCAACAGAATGAATGTGTTAGATTGGTAAGTTTTATCAGTACATTTCTTAGTATAGTAACTATCCAAAGTTAGCTGTAATAACGCTAGCATTACAACGTCTCTGCCATAGACCACATATCTAGATACTAGCATCGTAAGAGCAGTTTAACAAGAATTATTAATCGAAGGTATGCAAATGAGAGGGGGTGTATCTAAAGGGGGATGGGCGCCTATTACGTGTTATCTGAGCTCTGTTCAGATTGGAGCATTTCAACACGGCTGTTTCTATTTCTCAATTTGCATACGAAAGCAGGCGGGGGACGCGGTAAAGTCTTTGGTGTTGTCCTTTGGACACTGCTCGCAGCCTAAATTCAACAGGAACAAGGTGAATGTGGTTTTGAATTCTAGGACTCCTTTAAGTTCACTACTTTCCCACAGACAAGCACACTGTTTATTTGCCGACTGCCTCTGAGCTCCTAGTGTTGTGTCCAATCATGCTGGTGTGTGTACAGTATATCTGATGACCGTGTGTGTCTGATGACCGTGTGTGTGTGTGTGCCACAGGGCCCAGCACGGACAGTGCGGAGGAGGAGATGTGTGCGGGGGCCCACGGGGGCTCGGCCACGGTGCTGGAGGAGTCCCGCAAGGAGGCCACCCCCACACCTCTGCCCGTCTCCGGCCCCGAGCTGGCCGCCATGATGAAGATCGGCACCAGGGTCATGAGGGGCCAGGACTGGAAGTGGGGAGACCAGGTATGTGGGCAGTAGTGTGTGTGTGTGTGTGTGTGTGTGTGTGTGTGTGTGCGCGTGGGGGGTTGGGTGTGAAGGGAAATATTTATTATGGCAACTGCAGTCAGACTTAAATTATTTGGAATTATTTAAAGGTCAGATAGCATAAGTGGGAAATATTTATAGACAATATACAGAGGAAACATTGAGCTCACTCATTGTGTGGGTGGGTGGATAAGTGTTTCTGGGATTGATTTGTGTGCGTGTGTTTTGTTAATTTTGTGTGTGTGTGTGTGTGTGTGTCCTGTGCATCAGGACGGGCCCCCTCCCGGTCTGGGGCGCGTGATCGGCGAGCTCGGCGAGGACGGCTGGATCCGCGTCCAGTGGGACACCAGCAGCACCAACTCGTACCGCATGGGCAAGGAGGGCAAGTACGACCTGAAGCTGGCCGAGCCGCCGCCCGCCACCCAGCCCACCACCGAGGACTCAGACACGGAGGACGACACCGGTCTGCATCAGCACCGCAGTAAACTCTACTCCACTCCCCTCCAGCTCTCCACTCCACCCCACAGAGCAGACTCAGAGAGCAGACACCCCTCAGCAGGCTTTAGCACTAGCTCAGCGCTACCAAAGATTATACGTAGAGCGCTGCGCTTAGCGTCCTATGATCTTTGGCGCTACTTCAGAATCAGCACCACTCCTAAAGCCAAAAACTATGCTACATTTATGAAAAGCTTTACACTGATTTGATGAGAGTTACTTAAATTGATGACATCAGAATCAGCACCACTCCTAAAACCAAAACTATGCTACACTTATGAAATTTACATTGATTTGATGAACGTTATTTAAATTGATGACCTCATTTCAGCTTTAAAAAAGCTAATTTTCCCTTAGGATCAAATATTTAGGATCAATGCATGTAGGATCATCAGAATCTATCTAAATCACGATTGGACCTGTGCATTCTGAAACTGAAATGTTTTGCCTCTCAGGTTCTGAAGCTCTGCTTTTCCTCATGAATACCTGTAGTACTAGTATTACTGCGTTACACTGACCTGTGCTTGTCCTGCTCCTCCGTCAGAGGGCGACGGGGACAACGAGAGCGCCCACCCGACGGCCATGCTGCTGACCAGCACGGTCAACCTGCTCAAGACGCTGGCGCTGTCGGCGGGCATCCACGCCGAGGTCATGCAGACGGAGGCCACGCGCACCCTCTGCGGCCTGCTGCGCATGCTGGTGGACAGTGGCGTCAACGACAAGACCGGTACGAGACCGCACTAGCTAGCGGTTAGACTGAGTGTGTCTGTCTATTCTCGGTCGGATAGTTTGTACTGCAGTGGGTCTGGTAGTTCAACATGTTACAGCTCCCAGGTCAAATGAGCAGCTTTTGGAAACCAGAAGTGTTGAAAGATGTTAATGAAAGCCATACCAAGCCATGGATTTTTATACACTAAAGACTTTTATACGCTTTTTATACGCTTTTTAACAAAAGCCAAACCTGTAATCAACTCTAGACAAAGTCAATTGGCATCAATCAATACAATTAAACGGAATTGACCAGTGATACTACGATTCTGAATTGCGTAACTAACTGGCCAGTGTGCTGACACCCCCCCCCCCACGCTCCTGCAGGCTGTCCATCGCAGCGTCTGGTGTGGCGGGAGCAGCACCGCAACTGGTGCACGCTGGGCTTCATCCGCAGCATCGCCCTGACGCCCAACATGTGCTCCACCCTCAGCACCTCGGCCTGGATCGGCCTGCTCATCCGCATCGTGGAGGGCCACCAGTCCTTCACCGCCGTCACCCTCCAGAGACAGGTGGGGCGCCACCTGCTGGTCACACTCATACACTACAGCTGTAGAAGACTGCTAGCATCAGACATGCATCTAGGGCCTGAAACACTGAACACTGAGAAACAATGAGGTGTTTATTCACTCCAGAGCAGCTAATACACTAGGGGTGTCATATAGAACCTAATAAAGAATAAGAAGAATTGAAGAACCCTTAGGGGTTCCTTTGATGGATCCTTCAAAATGTGTTAAAGAACCATTTAGGGGTGCCATATATGAAGTACTGTATGCAATAGAACCATTTTTGGTTATATATAGCACCTGTTTTTCTAAGAGTGTAGCCGTGCAATTACATTTGCACTGTATTCACAGACATGTTTAATGCATCCAGTTAGGGCCAGCTGGTGAAGTAGTTGATTTAGCTTGCATCGTTTCACTCTGATGATATATCCTTTTGCTTGTGTCCTGGTCATTAGATCCTGGCACTGAGACTGCTGCAGGCGGTGCTGCCGTCCTGGGATAAGATGGAGCGCTCGCACGACATGAAGTTCCTGGTGGAGAAGCTCTTCGGCTTCCTGGGCAGCCTGCTCAGCACCTGCTCCTCCGACCTGCCCCTCCTCAGAGGTACAGGACACTCAGGACACTCACACCTGCTCTCTTCCAGAGATAGAATAGATTCACATCTATTCCTCCTAAGTTAGACTGTACACTCACATCTGCATGTTCATTATTGTGCGTTTATTGAGTAGTCCATCACCTTCCTCTTCCTCATTGCATCCTGTCTGCTCTCTCTTCACCTTCTCCAGAGGGCTCGCTGCGTCGCAGGAAGTCCCGCCCCCAGGCCTCTCTGACAGCGACTCACAGCAGCACGTTGGCAGAGGAGATCGTGGCAGTGCTGCGCACCCTACACTCACTCAACCAATGGAATGGCCTCATCAACGAGTACATCAACTCCCAGCTCAGTGGCATTGCCGATGTCATGGCAGGCAGACACCCAGAAGCAGTAAGAAGCCCAGTTCACCCCTAGGCCCCCTAGGCCCACATCACTCACGTTGTTTACGTGACAGACAGACAGACAGACATTATCCCCTAATCTTTTATGTGTCAGACACCCAAATAGGTCAGCCTCAAATACTGCTCAGGATATACAGTTACAAAATAGTGTAATATCCTGTTGAACAATAAGCCATCCAACCAGGGGTGCGTTTCCCAAAACCATAGTTGCTAAACTGTTAGCAACTTAGTTGGTTGGCGATGGGAAATTGCATTGCAACGCAATGGGAAACGCACTCCATACGAGTTGCAGTCCTTTCACTCTGTGCAATAAAATTTGTTTTGAGCAGGGAAGCATAGTTCAGTTGCCTTTTTTGTTTGTTTGTTTTTTTTACAAATAAACATCAATTATCGGTCCTCCATCATCAGTAACAGAACCTGTTCTCTCTGGCCCATTTCCAGACCATGCTGGAGGAGTATTTCCCGGACGCGGAGGGTCCGGTGGTGGGCAGCCTGATGGCGGTGCTGGCGGTGATCGGGGGCATCGACGGGCGCCTGCGGCTGGGCGGGCAGGTGCAGCACGAGGAGTACGGCGAGGGCACGGTCACGCGCATCACGCCCAAGGGCCGCATCACCGTGCAGTTCCACGAGATGAGGGTGTGCCGCGTCTGCCTGCTCAGCCAGCTCAAACCGGTCAGTACGCACACACACAAATGTGCACACACACACGCACACATACAAACCAAGCTTTGGAAAAGCACACAATATCTCCCCCTCTTCTCTTACTTACACACACACACACACACACACACACACACACACAAGCACACAGTCACACAACCAACACACAAGTTCTGGAAAAAAACACCATCCCCCCTCCCCTTTCACACATTCACACATACTCACACACTCTACTGCCTCTCTCTTTCATACACACACACACACACACACTAGCATGTTTATACGTGTACTGTAGCACCTATGTAAGGCTTTCATTTATACATGAACTAGGTCATTTTCCGCTAAGTAGCAGAACGTGTGTTTGCACTAGGTCACGTAACTTATGTAAGGCGTAACTAGTTCTCCCCTTCATGGCTCCAGCCTTCCAACACATGGGCCATTGTGCTCTCTCTCTCAGCAAGCACGCTGTGCATTGTGTTCTCTTATGCAACTGTGTTCTTTTGAGTAACTGTTCTGTGCATTGTGTTCTCTTGTGGAAGCGCGTTCCCTTGACCAAGTGTTCTGTGCATTGTGCTGTGTTCCGTTCCGTTCTGTTCTGTTCCGCGCAGCTGCCGGTGGTGGCGTTCAGCGTGCAGAACCTGCCCTTCACCGACCCCATGCTGGGCGTCTGGGCGCAGCTGGTCAACCTGGCGGGCAGCAAGCTGGAGAAGCAGCGCATGAAGAAGTCCCTCAGCCGAGGACTCCCAGGTAGACACAGACAGACACAGACAGACACAGACAGACACAGACAGACACAGACAGACACAGACACAGACAGACACAGACAGACACAGACAGACACAGACAGACACAGACAGACACAGACAGACAGACACAGACAGACACAGACAGACACAGACAGACACAGACCGACAGACACAGACAGACAGACAGACAGACACAGACAGACACAGACAGACGCACACAGACGCACACAGACGCACACAGACGCACACAGACACACACAGACACACACAGACACACACAGACACACACAGACACACACAGACACACAGACACACATGTGCATGCACACACACTCCCATTCAATGCTTGCTCGCTCGCTCATTCCCTCATAAAAATGGCTCATTCTCAGGCGTTCTAGTGTTTGCACTGTATTCTAGTGTAAACAATCCTCCGTGACACCGGACATAACAGGGTGGTCCTCAGTAAACGGAAACCGGAGCCCATTAACCCTGTTGGTGCTGTAGGGATTAGCTGGCTGGTTAAAAAAGGCTGATCATCGGAGATCAGGACCATGAGATGATGCTCCACACGTGTGAAAGGGGGCCGTGTGGTTTCCTGTCCAGCCGTGCGAGCAGGAAGTGTGCCACTTGACTCCACTTGGCTCACTGAGCCAAGCCAAACAAACGCCAGCCGCCTGCACTTCCTGTTCACGGGCAGCAGGGTGGTGATGCGTTGTGGGGTCGTGCGCATCATCACGCAGAGATGGGCAGATGGGTTAGTTGATCTCGGTGACGCGGGACGGCTTCAAGGAAATGTTGCCATGGCTACAGCAAGGCCAAGAGCGTGCGTGTGTGTGTGTGTGTGTGTGTGTGTTTAAAGTTCCATCTATAGGTGATATGGATGCATGGATGATATGAATGTATAGTCTGTGTGTGTGGAGGCCCATCTATAGATGGTTTGAACTTGTAGAGCAAACTTGTAGTGTGTGTGTGTCTGTTCGTCTCTCAGCTGTTATAGGCAGTCCTGCTATATGGTGTAGGCGATGCTTTATATGTACCCTTGAATGTCAAAGCTGTATCATCTCTGAGAGTATGTGAATCGGATTCAGATAAAGAAATCAAATGTGTATGTGTGTGTGTGTGTGTGCGCCCGTTAACAGCGGACCAGGTGGACATTCACCTGTTGCGGTGCCAGCAGCTGAGGCTGTACATCCTGAAGGCAGCGCGGGCTCTGCTCTCCCACCAGGACCAGCTCCGGCAGATCCTCTCCCAGCCAGCAGTACTGGAGCCCGGGCCCACGCCCAGCGGTGAGCACACACACACACACACACACATACACACATGTACCTTGTGTCTCTGTCTTGGTCACACACACACACACACACACACACACACACACACACACACTCTCTCTCTCTTTCTCTGTTGCACACACGCGCACACACACACCACACATCTCTCTCTCTCTCTCTCTCTGTCGCACACACGCGCGCACACACACACACACACACACACACACACACACACACACCACACATCTCTCTCTGTCTCTCGCTCTAACATGCGAGTGTGCACACACACACACACACACACACACACACACACACGCACGCACACCACACATCTCTATCTCTATCTATATCTCTCTCACACAGAGAGGCAGTGTGGATGATTGCCTTTACTCGCCCCTGTTCATCTTAATACAGGAAACACACACACACACTCGTCACATGTGACCTTTCCTCCTTTTCCTTCCTTTCTCATACTTTCTCTTTTCCTCCCACATATTCTTTCCTCTCCTACTTTTTTCCCACATTTTCACTTTCACTCTCTCGCTTCCTCTCACTTTTACTCTATTGCCCTTTTTCGCTCTTCACTTTCTCTCCTTGTTTCCTCCACTCTTCTAACCCCCAACGCTTCCCTCCCGCCCACATGTTTTTCCCCACCACCTTACCCCCACACACACACTCCCTTCTCTCCCCCATGCAGTCTGCTCACACAGCAGTACGCAGACGGCCCAGTCTGTCTGTGTGTGTGGGTGAGCGTCTGTAACTGATGTGAATACACACACCCTGCAGCTGTCACTAATTTGCACCGGCGTTAACATTATAGTGATGATTCAGAGGTACCCGATGAGCTTTGACCTGCTCTAGATGGACTCAGAGATTTACACCTCCACTGTGGGCGCTCTGCTATAGCTCAACACTGCCCCCTGCCTGTAGACCCTGGCACTGCATTCTAGTCGTTCAATAGACCCATGTAGTGTATTTATGTTGCACATTTCTGTAATCTCTCTGTGTGCTTTTTATTCATCAGGTCCCTATCCACAGGTGTATTAATCAAGCACCATGCATACTGCATTCATAATCAAGGTGCTTGATTTTATACACCTGTGGAAAGGGACATGATGAGACCCATGAATAGAGAGGGTAAAGCATATGTCAAAAGTACTGACCTTTTAAAAATGATGGCCTTTTTAAATTGATTTTCATCAAGTAAATGTCAATATTAGAGCTTGTTATCATTTTTACCCAATGAGTATCTAATAATCACCACCTGTTTTCTTCTGCTTGAAGAAGGCTGTATTAGTGCTGATGCAAGGATGTGTGTGCATCAGTATATACGCACACACACACACACACACACACACACACACAAACACACACACACATACTTGCAACAGCACACACACACACACACACACACACACACACACACACACACACACACACACACACACACACATATACAGTGCCTATAGAAAGTTATCATACCCTTTTGAAATAGTTACTTTTTTTGTCTTACAGCCTGAAATCAAAACCCATTTTAAAAAAAAAATCTTTTCCAGTTTTATTTACAAATGCAGCTGTACAACATCAAAATAATGAAAAAAAAGTAAACAGTTCTGAAAATTAATAAAAAAAATGAAAAACTAGAATAACAGGGTTGGAAAAGTCATCATACCCCTGACTTAATACTTTGTAAAGCTTCCTTTTGCTTTCATTACAGCCATCAATCTGTTTGGATATGTCTCTATTATAGCTTTGCACACCTAGATAGGGGAATATTTGACCAATTTTCCGTGCAGAAATGTTAAAATGTATTCAAATTCTGTTGGGAATGGCGATGGACTGCTCTCTTCAAGTCAATCCACATATTTTCTATAGGATTTAAGTCAGGGCTCTGACTTTGCCACTCAAGGATATTCACCATCCTATCCTTAAGCCACTGCTTTGTTCTTTTGGCAGTATGTTTAGGATTTTTGTCGTGTTGGAAGGCGAATGACCTCCCCATCCTCAGCTGTTTAGGAGAGGGACGCAGGTTTTCCTCAAGAATTTTGGTGTACTTGGCAGCATCCATTTTCCCTTCTATCCTGACCAATTGCCCAGTCCCCGCTGAAGAGAAACATCCCCAAAACATAATGTTGCCCCCACCATGCTTCAAAGTAGGTATGGTGTGGTTTGGGTGTGTTTGGGTGTGTATACTGTGTTTGGTTAGCGCCTGGAGCTCAGTCCAAAAACTTCAATCTTAGTCTCCAAAAAGTTCGATCTTAGTCTCATCTGACCATATAAGCTTTTTCCACATGATAGCAGAATATTCCAGATGTGTTTTTGCACTGAACTCCAAGCACAATGTTTGGCGAAAACCAACACAGTATACCACCCAAAACACACCATACCTAGTGTGAAGCATGGTGGGGGCAACATTATGTTGTGGGGATGTTTCTTTTCAGCGGGAACTGGGCAATTGGTCAGGATAGAAGGGAAAATGGAGGCTGCCAAGTACACCCACATTCTTAAGGAAAACCTGCGTCCCTCTCCTAGACAGCTGAGGATGGGGAGGTCATTCGCCTTGCAACACGACAATAATCCTAAACATACTGCCAAAAGAACAAAGCGGTGGCTTAAGGATAGGATGGTGAATATCCTTGAGTGGCAAAGTCAGAGCCCTGACTTAAATACTATAGAAAATATGTGGATTGACTTGAAGAGAGCAGTCCATCGCCATTCCCTACAGAATTTGACTAAATTTTAACATTTCTGTACGGAAAATTGGGCAAATATTCCCCTATCTAGGTGTGCAAAGCTATAATAGAGACATATCCAAACAGATTGATGGCTGTAATGAAAGCAAAGGAAGCTTTACAAAGTATTAAGTCAGGGGTATGATGACTTTTCCAACCCTATTATTCTAGTTTTTCATTTTTTATTAATTTTCAGAACTGTTTACTTTTTTTTTCATTATTTTGATGTTGTACAGCTAAATTTGTTAATAAAACTGGAAAAGATTTTTTTTTAAATGGGTTTTGATTTCAGGCTGTAAGACAAAAAAAGTAACTATTTCAAAAGGGTATGATGACTTTCTATAGGCACTGTACATATATATATATATATATATATTGAACATGTGTGCTCTTGTATGTTTTGTGTCCAAAGGGATATGAGTGTGAACTTGACCATGTGCGTTGTGTGTCCAGAGTGATGCGAGTGTGAACTTGAGCGTGTGTGGTCTTGTGTGTTGTGTGAACTTGAACGTCTGCAGTGTTGCGTGTTGTGTGTGCAGAGGGGCTACAGTATGAGTGTGATCTTGACCGTGTGTGCTCTTGTGTGTGTGTGTGTTGTGTGTGCAGAGGAGGCGGCGGTGTCGTCCCCTGACGTGGGGGACCTGTCTCCAGAGGGCCCGCTGCCCCCCCTCATCCTGCTGCAGCAGCTGCTGGCCGCCGCCACGCAGCCCTCCCCCATCAAGGCCATCTTCGACAGGCAGGAGCTCGAGGTCAGCTCAGACGCACACATACACACACACACGCATGCACACACACACACATATTTAGAGTACACACACGCAAGCATACACACACCCACAGACAGACACAGACACACACTGATACAGACACACACACTGACACATAGACAGACACACATGCTAACACACATACTGTATGTACACACTGATAGACACAAAGGCATACAAACATACATACACACTTTAAGTGGAAACTGCCTGCCATTCCGTCTTTGTCCTCCCCCATCAAAGCCATCTCGGACAGGCAGGTAGTGAAGCTCAGCATGCTGCTGCACTCTCTCTTTATGCTCCATGTCTGGTTCTGTGTGGCAAATAGTGTATAGTGTATAGGGTATAGTGAATACTCAAGGACTCAAGGGCTCTTATCCAGCATGGGAAGAATAACATAAAAAGTTACATACCTCTAGTTTGCATATTGCAAACTTTTATGTATGCTGACATGCCCTTTAATTACACTTAATTATACAATAGATGACGCAAATGAGAAACAGCAGTAGTACACATACTAATTTGCTTTGTGTGCTGTGTGGTCCGTCTGTGTGTGTGTGTGTGTGTGTGTGTTTGTCAGGCGGCGGCTCTAGCCGTGTGCCAGTACCTGGCGGTGGAGTCCACGCACCCTTCGTCCCCGCTGTTCGAGGACAGCAGCTCGAGCGAGGCCACCACGCCGGTGACGGTGCAGCACGTGCGGCCGCCCAAGCAGAAGAAGCCCAAGACGTCGCCCGTGCCCCCCCTGCCCATCGTGCTGCAGCTCATGGAGATGGGCTTCCAGAGGAAGAACGTAGAGTTCGCCCTCAAGTCCCTCTCCGGCACCACGGGCACCACCTCTGGAGTGCCAGGTACAGTGGGGCACAATCAGAATGCCAATCAAGCACGCACGTCCAAATTAAAAACAAAATTGGGTTCTGGGTGAACTGGGCATAACAAAATAAGAGGAGGAAGTGACCGGTCCGGTGTCTGATGAAGTGGTAACGTTCGAAATGTTACTGTACATAAAATTCTATTTGGAGCTCATGGTGTAGCGGATTTCCTTCACAGTATGGCACAATGACATTGGAGTAGCTCTGTAAACACTTTGTAAATTAAGAGACTTCTATCATGTGTTGTTTAGTTATCAGAATGACATTATTATTATATCGTCTTAAATGCAAACTGATGTGAAGTCTGTAAGTTAATGATCATTCTTCTGAAGCCTGGACTAGGCCACCATACAGATGTGGTTTATACACTACATGTGGTATGCCAGGCATGTCTTTTCGTTATTGATATGTTGGTGTGTGTGTGTGTGCTGCAGGTGTGGAGGCTCTAGTGGGCTGGCTGCTGGACCACCCTGATGTGCACATCACGGAGGTGTCGGACGCAGACACGGTGTCGGACGACTACTCGGACGAGGAGGTGCTGGAGGAGCTGGAGGAGCCCGAGCCTGCCTTCCCCGTGGTGGGTTCCAGAACCTTCCGTAACGCTCCGTCTTTCCCCTCACAGTCAGCGCCAGTTTCTCTCCCCTCTGAAGCAGCGCCAAGCTCAGGGGAAGCCTGCATGTTTAAACACAAACATCAGGACAGTGGGGAACATCACCTGATGTTTAATCAGCAGGACACTCTGTAGCCCAAGTAATTTAGTGAGAGTCTTGAGTGTGAGAGAGTGAGTGTGTGAACTCTCACTCTTTCACTCAAGGGCTCGCCAATTCCTGTGTGTGTGTCAGTCTGTCAGACTCACCTCCATGTGTTATTTCACAGATTTGACAGGTTTTTTTTATAGTTGTGTGATCTTGTCCTTTCTAGCCTCCTGGTGTGGTGGTGACAGAGAGCCAGACGTTCAAGAAGAGGTCTGACTTCCAGAGTAACGACGACTATGCAGTGTATGTCAGAGAGAATATTCAGGTACGATTGTTTTCCTTCCCCCCTCCTTCCCTCGCTTCATTCATTCCTTCATTCATTCCTTCATTCATTCCTTCATTCCTTCCTTCCTTCCTTCCTTTCTTTCCTTCTTTCCTTCTTTCCTTCTTTCCTTCTTTCTTTCTTTCTTTCTTTCTTTCTTGCTGGCTGATTATTCATGTATTGATTAAATCATTGAAAACCACATCTGGACTCTCTCACCTGTCTCACCACTAACTTGTCGTTATGGCAACGATCTTGTAACTTCATTGCTACGACAATAATTGCACCAGTTATATTCGGCTTTGACCTCTTACCTCTGCGTCCAGGTGGGGATGATGGTGAAGTGCTGCCGGACGTATGAGGAGGTGTACGAGGGGGACGTGGGGAAGGTGATCAAGCTGGACCGGGACGGCCTGCACGACCTGAACGTGCAGTGTGACTGGCAGCAGAAAGGGGGAACTTACTGGGTGCGCTACATCCACACCGAGCTACTGGGTACGCCAACGCCACCTCGCCACCTCGCCACCTCACACTCACACCACACACAGCGATGAGGTTGCCAGATCCAGATGAAACTGGTCCTCAAAAGCAGTGACAAAGCAGTGAATTACTGTTAAGATTAACATGAAGATTCAGTTATTAACAAACAAGAAATATCAAGAGATATAGTATATTAATTGTGTGCTATTAAGTTGTTAATAATGTACTTTATAGTTGTTACAGAATTGTCATCATAAAAGTAGCATTTGTAGTTTTCATAATTAGTAACAGTTGATTAATTTTGCGATACTCCGTCCACTAGATGGCGTACTATCCTTTTCCTGCCTTTCCTCCCCAGGCTTTCCTCCTCAGAGCTCGCCGTCTCACATCAAGATTGGAGACAAGGTTCGGGTGAAGCCGTCCGTCACCACGCCCAAGTACAAGTGGGGCTCCGTCACACACAGGAGTGTGGGCGTGGTCAAAGGTACAAGCCTGCTCCGTGCTTCCTGTATCTCCTTTTAAGCAGAGAGCAAAATAGATCCATAAGCATTATTGGATATCGTAGTACACTATCATAACCTGAATAAAGGGCTTTGTCAGTTTGGCCTCATGCTAGTTGCCACCCATAAAAAAAGCTTAGTTTTGTCAGTGCATGCATGGCAGTTATCCAACAGAATCAGAGCACATACCGTACTATACGACACCATACTATACCATACACTCTCATAGTATAGAGACCATTTCTACAAATGAGTTGCACTGTATCAACAGTGATGTTAACACTATTACCATTTTCCAAAAAATACAAACCAGATGTTATTCTGCTGGTATGTTGATGTTGACTATGTTGAATTTTCAGTTAGGAGTAAGCCCATTGATTGTCTGTGTATGTTATGAATGTGTTGATAAATGTATTGGTAATCACCATTCTTTAGCATTAGCCCCATTCCCACCATTCTTTAGCTGTTATGTAGCATTAGCCCCAGGACATTGTGCTCTGATGGTGAGTCCTCTCCTCTCCTCTCCTGTCCTCTCTGTGCAGCGTTCAGTGCCAATGGAAAGGACGTGATTGTGGACTTCCCCCAGCAGTCGCACTGGACCGGCCTGCTGTCGGAGATGGAGCTAGTCCCCAGTGTGCATCCAGGGGTCAGGTACGCCTCTGGCAACCCCCTCTCCGCCAACATGGAGTGGGCTCTGTTCTGGTTCATGCTCCAGATGTTGAACTGGTTTAGAGCGTTCTGATTGAAAGTAAATTGGTCTGAACTTGAACAGATGGTTCCCAGCTGAAAAAGCATTTTTTTGTTTTTTACTGTAAGTTGGAATGGGTGATGTTATTGTAGAGTTTAGAGAGGAAAGGAATCAATGTGATCCACCATCTTCTGTTTACTTCCATTGTGCATTGTTCAACATCCGCCTTTGATGGAAAATTGGTGGAAATGTGTGCTGGTTCGCACAATAGCACAATTTAAGGTTCACAGAATCTTGAACAGACCCATTCAAGAGCTTGTTCCTTGTTGGTAGAAAAAATCTGTCCGAATATCCAGGGGCATCAACTAATAAAATATATACATTTTAACTTTTTAACATTCAAAATCATTCTACATAAGCATCCAGTTTATAGATGGGCATTGAGAGTCCAGGCTCGTTTCCTTTGCTTTGTGGGTGCCAATTTATGAATGTCTGTTTAAAAGAGATGTTTTTTTTTAATTTGTTTTTTTAATCTGTGGTGTAGATGTGATGGCTGCCAGATGTTCCCCATCAACGGCCCCAGGTTTAAATGCAGGAACTGTGATGACTTTGACTTCTGTGAAAACTGCTTCAAAACACGCAAGCACAACAGCAGACACTCCTTTGGCAGGATCAATGAGCCAGGTCAGTCCCCCGCTGCTTCAGTCCCCCTGCTGGGTTACAAATGTGCCATTTCGCTTCATGGCACATGACATAGAGGTGGTGTAGTGTGTCATTCCTTGAAATCTTCGGTAGCAGTTTCTGTCTAGATGTAGTGGTTTGCTTCGGTCTGATTTTGACAACAGTTTCTAAAAGTATGTACAGTATTTTTGAATATTTCTATTAAAGCAAAGTCAGAGTGGTAATGCAAAATATGGAGATCTATCAGGACACTTCCAATATTATTTCGTCTAGTCTTTGGTCTGATATTAATCCATCTCCCACCCTGTACTACAAAAAATACAAACCAGATTCTGCTGGTACGTTGATGTTAATTATGTTGAATTTTCAGTTTGGAGTAAACCCTATATTAATCCGTCTCCCACCCTGTGCTCCTCTGACCTCAGGTCAGTCTCCGGCCTTCAGCGGACGCTCGGGCAAGCAGCTGAAGCGCCACCACAGCAGCCAGCGGGGCATGCTGATCGACGAGTGGGCCCGCGTGGTCAAGAGCCTCAACGTGTCGTCCTCGGTCAACCAGGCCTCGCGCCTCATCGACTCCAGCGAGCTGTGCTGGCAGTCGTCCGGCTCCCAGGGAAAGGTGAGGAGGACGCAGAGGATACCTGGACACCAGGAGGAGGAAGAGCAGTTGGGATACATGCTTACAGTTATTCACTGCAGTTAGTTGTGTTCTACTGTAGATGTTTAATTGTGCAATGCAGAAGTTGCATTATGTCCTACAGACACACAGATATTTGTAGTCTACTCAGACGTCTCCAGGTGAACCTGAGGTTATTTTAAATGTCCATTAGGGAATCAAATTTTGGGGTTGTAGTGATGTATTTTACGGATTCAAACTGTCAATCTCTAGACGTCCCCATCATGTGGACTGTGAGCACACACACACACACACTACTGTGAGTTTCTGGGGTGATGTAGTGTAAAGCACCCAGCCCAGCATCAGCACTGAAATAGACTTGTTCTCTTCCCCCCCCGCAGCACTGGATCCGGCTGGAGCTCTTCCCAGACGTGCTGGTGCACCGGCTCAAGATGATGGTGGACCCTGCCGACAGCAGCTACATGCCCTCCCTAGTGGTCATCTCTGGTGGGTGCTCCTAACACACCTCACTCCTCATCGTGTGTGTGTGCTTGTGCGTGCGTGCGTGCGTGCGTGCGTGCGTCCTACATTTACTTACACAGAGGTTCTGGATGAGTGGAGTTCATTCCCTTTTTTTTTCCATTCCCTCTTTGTTTTGGTCAATGTATTTCTGTTGAGTTGTCAATCGGTCACAAGTACAAAGACCGCTAACATTTGCGACAGAAAAGACAATGAACTCTATTATATTTACAGTATGATCTGTGGTGTTGTTGCTGTTCCAGGTGGAAGCTCTCTGAATAACCTGATCGAGCTGAAGACCATCAACATCAACTCCACCGACACCACTGTTTCTCTCCTGAACGACTGCACTGAGGTTGGTCTCAAAAAAGAAACACTCCCTGATACTATTCATATGTCCTGTACAGTCCTAGTGAAGCATGAAGGACCGCTCCATTCAACGCAGTTGCAATTCAGTCCATTTCGGTCATGATGGAAAGGTGTGTTAAGTATTATTGTGGTGGTGGACAGAACAGATGGAGGTGGAGGACAGAATTTGGGACTAAGCTGTTTGCATCAAATGTGTACAATTAACACACACAATGTTGGCAGGTGTTGATAGTTGGTCTGTGTGTTTGTAGTTTCACAGATACTGTACGTAGAGATAGGCAGCAAATGTGCACAAATACACACACAATGTTGGCAGATGTTGGATTATTGGTCTGTGTGTTCTATGTGAGTTTTTTCACAGATACGTAGCGATAGCCAGCAAATGTGCACAATTACACACACAATGGCAGATATTGGCAGATATTGATGATTGTTTGTGTGTGTGTGTGTGTGTGTGTGTAGTTTCACAGGTACATAGAGATAGCCATAAAGCAGTGCCGTAGCTCTGGGATCGACTGTAAGATCCACGGCTTGGCCATCGTGGGCCGCATCCGCGCTGAGGACGAGGACCTGGCCACTGTGCCCTTCCTGGCCTCGGACAATGAGGAGGAAGAAGACGACAAGACGGCCACTGGAAGGTGTGTGTGTGTGTGTGTGTCTGTGTGTGTCTGTGTGTGTCTGTGTGTGTGTGTGTGTGTGTGTGTGTGTGTGTGTGTGTGTGTGTGTGTGTGTGTGTGTGTGTGTGTGTGTGTGTGTGTGTGTGTGTGTGTGTGTGTGTGTGTCTTAGTCTGAATTATGTGTGGTGAGAGCCTGTGCGTGGTTACTACTGCATGTGGCCATTGACAGTAATGTTTTGGCTCTCTTTGTATGCCTACTCTGTGGCTGTTTATTGAATGTCTGGAAGCTCTAACAGTAGCCTGTCAACTGGAAGGAGGATGTTCTATTATTATGTAAATCAAGATGTATTGATGAAAATTCCCAGATTGACAATGAAGTGGGAGTATGTGTGTGCGTGTGTGTGTGTGTGTGTGTTGTGCATGCATTGATTGTAACGTTGTGTCTGTGTCTCTGCCAATAGCTTCTCATTGTACATGTCTGGCAGCAGTCCTGTCAGTAGTGTGCCAGCTATAAGGAGTTCCATTATAATGCAAATTAGCCTGCATAGATGAAAGTCTACAGTCTGATGATGGAGAGAGAGAGAGAGTGTGTGTGTGTGTGTGTGTGTGTGGTGTATTGACCAGGGACAATCACAGAGACTCCTAAGGCCTCTTAAGCTGGGTAGATCAGAGAGGCTTCCGGCTGCGCCGTGCTGAGACCCATCTGAGGAACATCTCCGGCCTCAGCTGGATTAACATCCCCTCTCCTCAGACAAACACACACACACACACTCACACACCTCCACCACTGTACCCTTGGCCAAGCCATTACAGCTGTGTCATGGCGGCAATACATGTCAAGTGAAGGCTTTGTGCTTAGAGAGCACAACTCATTCCAGCCTGCCTGCAGCTAAAATTGGCATCAGTTCTCATTAGTCGTCTATAGAGTGGGAGAGATAGGTAAGAAGGTGGAAAGAGATAGAGAGAGAGACAGAGAGAAAGACAGATGGAGAGAGAGAGAGAGAGAGAGAGAGAGAGATGGGCTGTAACTCCTTGAGCAGGAATGAGAGGTGGTGGTGGTGGGATAACGAGGCCCTTCTCTGGGCCCTCAGCGGCCTCCCTCACTGTACTGTCCTTCATAATCCCATCTCACCTGTTGTCCTCCTTGTCTTCCTCTCGTTTGCCCCCCCCCCTTCAGCCTGGCCAGGAAGAGGTCATCGGGCCTGGAGTCGGCCGCCACCATCAGGACCAAAGTGTTTGTGTGGGGCCTCAACGATAAGGACCAGCTTGGAGGGCTCAAGGGGTCAAAGGTGAGTTGTGGACTACGGATGGTCCCGCATGGTCAGTTCTGACCTGACGCAGCTATTAAGAATGCCCGGCCATGCTTGATTTGTGTTTTAGTGCTTTTTTTTTATTATTATTTTATTGCTTTGAATCTGGCTGCCAATTACAAAGCTTGTTCATCCAAAAAGAGACATTTCAGTCATTATCTGGCCAAACCTCATGCCAGGAGTCAGTCACCCATTTCAGATTTGGCGGTCAGTGCAGCACAAAGTTTTGTTTTGAAATTTGAACACCATGGACCAGATAGAACTGGCTGGCATCCGAATACAAAACAAGAGCTGCTCTATGGAAAAGAAATACAACATTTTCTGTCTAGTCTCTAGAACTAGACAGAAACTAAATATAGGAGCAGGGATGAGTGGTTGTCGACAGCCTCTTCATTGGTTTCCGTCCCTTTCATGTCAGAGCACTGTTCTGGTGTCCTATATGTTATGTTCTTCCATTGTATTGGAGTATGCTGTGTTGAGGTGTATTGGGTTATTGGGTTGTCCTACTGTATATGAGCCACTCAAGCGCTTGTGTCTCCTTCCAGATCAAAGTGCCGTCGTTCTCCGAGACGCTGTCCGCGCTCAACGTGGTGCAGGTGGCTGGAGGCTCCAAGAGCCTGTTCGCCGGTCAGTATGAACACACACACACACACACACACACACATAGAGAAAAAACAGCAAAAAAAACTATTCTTTAGAGATTTTTGTAATGCCCATCACTTCTTTTGATGTTTTGATATGGTGCATTTCTTTTGATGTGTGACACTGATATACTTTACTTCAAAACCTGAAATTGTCCAGTGCTGGGTCTCACTCTATGTCTTGTTCAACTTTAGAGGAGTTGTTGTTGTTGTAGTGGTAGCAGCAGTAGTAATAGAACGAGTAGTAACTCCCATGTCTGTGTGTTGCAGTGACCGCGGAGGGGAAGGTGTATGCGTGTGGCGAGGCCACCAACGGCAGGCTGGGTTTGGGTCTGTCCAGCGGCACCATCCCCATCCCCAGACAGATCACGGCCCTCAGCAACTACGTGGTCAAGAAGGTGGCCGTGCACTCTGGTGAGTAGGGCACAACTGCCTGCGTATGCCACTTTTGAATTGGTTATTAAGAAAATGCTCACTCCTCTTTTTCTGTGTGTGTGTGTGTGTGTAAACAGGAGGGCGTCATGCCATGGCTCTGACAGTGGATGGAAAGGTGTTCTCCTGGGGAGAAGGAGATGATGGCAAACTGGGCCACTTCAGTAGAATGTAAGATTCCTCTTCCTTCTTTCTCTCTCTCTCTCCCTCTCCCTCTCTCTCTTTTTACCCTCTTTCTTCATGTTTTTATTCCCCAGCATTACTCCTCACTCATCCCTCTCTCCCTCTCCCTCCCTCAGGAACTGTGATAAGCCCCGGCTGGTGGAGGCGCTGAAGACCAAGCGCATCCGGGACATAGCGTGCGGGAGCTCCCACAGTGCGGCCATCACGTCCAGCGGGGAGCTGTACAGCTGGGGACTGGGCGAGTACGGACGCCTGGGCCACGGGGACAACACCACCCAGCTCCGACCCAAACTGGTACACACCCCACTGACCATCGACAGCGCCGCTCTGCTGAACACCACAGTGATGATTGGACTAGCCATTCATTAGATAGATAGATAGATAGATGCTTTATTGATGCCCAAGGGGAAATTCAAGAAGAAATTCAAGATATTCAAGAAATTCAAATTATTATTATTCATATCCGACCCAAACTGGTACGCAACCCACTGACCATCAACACTGCTGCTCTGCTGAACACCACAGTGATGATTGGGCTAGCCATTCGATAGATAGATAGATACTGTAGATAGATAGATACTGTAGATAGATAGATAGATAGATACTGTAGATAGATAGAGAGAAATACATTTATTGATACTTTATTGATACTTTATTGATCCCCAAGGGGAAATTCAAGAAATTCACATTATTATTATTCATATTATTAGCCATATTATTCATGCATTCTAATACATCCTCTGGGTTGGTACATTATGCACTGTGTATGTTGGTATATGTGTACATTATAGTGTAGGTTGACATGTGGAGATGAAGATGCATCGATTGGACTTAGTTGTGCACATAAAGACTGAGTGTGTGTGTGTGTGTGTGTGTGTGTGTGCGCAGGTGAAGGTGCTTCTGGGTCACCGTGTGGTGCAGGTGGCGTGTGGAAGTCGGGACGCTCAGACGCTCGCCCTCACTGATGAAGGTGCAGACAGTTTTCTTCTTCTCCAGCTCGGTCTCTGCTCCTCTGAATAGGATTATTCATGCACCAGCGATTCCTATAACCTGTGTGTGTGTGTGTGTGTGTTTGCCTGCCTTTGTGTGTGTGTGTGTGTGTATGTGCTTTTCTAGGCCTGGTGTTCTCCTGGGGAGACGGAGACTTTGGGAAGCTGGGCCGAGGGGGCAGCGAAGGCTGCAACATCCCCCAGAACATCGAGAGGCTCAACGGTCAGAGTGTGTGCCAGATCGAGTGTGGAGCCCAGTTCTCTCTCGCCCTCACCAAGTCTGGAGTCGTCTGGACATGGTCAGTCTTACTTCCTGTACAGATAAATTAACAAGCAGTATCTTTCTATCCAGAGCCAATATGCGTAACACAGTTAGGTGAAATTACAAAGTAATAGTGAGACAAATGTCAACAGTCGAAAAATCAAGTTGTACAGTATTGTAGTTCAAGTCCAGACAAAATTCAGTATATGAAATATCTTTTAAAAGTGAGTCTTTGCATGTTCAGTAGAATGTGACATTTTTAAGAAGTGATTACAAAAATACTGGGCTACATTTGAACATGATCTTTCTACATCCAGTGTAAGTGGTATTTCCTGTGTGTTGTGTGGTGAGTGACGTGTGTCTCTCTTGACATCCTGTGCCAGGGGTAAAGGAGACTACTTCAGGCTGGGCCATGGCACTGACGTCCACGTGCGGAAGCCCCAGATGGTGGAAGGCCTGAGGGGGAAGAAGATCATCCACGTAGCAGTCGGAGCGCTACACTGCCTGGCTGTCACAGAAACTGGACAGGTAAACAAACTAGGCACTTACATTATTAGTTATTAGGTATTATATAATTAAAGGTGCACTATGCAAGATTTTTACCTTAATGTAACCTAAAGAATTTGTAATAGGGCAATCATTCACCTAGCATAGCCATAGAGTATAGCCGTAACGGGTCACTCCCGAGAGAGCCAGCAATGCAACTTTAAGAATTGCCGATCTGGAGACATCTGTAGGGGGAGCTCTAGATACACCTGAAAATGTGTTGTCAAAAAATACCTGAAACTGCATAGCATGCCTTTAATAGTAGTATCATGTTTGCCTGTGATGTTGACTTGCCTGTGGTTCTTGATGTTGATCTGGTCTATCAAGTAGGTGTATAAATGGTGAATACCTAGAAAGTTCTTCTCTTCAGCACATAAGTCGTAGATGCTAAGCAGCTTCTGGTGTGTGCGCCTTCAGGTTTTCGCGTGGGGCGACAACGACCACGGCCAGCAGGGGAACGGCACCACCACGGTCAACCGCAAGCCCACACTGGTGCAGGGCCTGGAGGGCCAGAAGATCACGCGGGTGGCCTGCGGCTCCTCGCACAGCGTGGCCTGGACCACCGTGGACGTCACCACGCCCTCCGTGCACGAGCCCGTGCTCTTCCAGACGGCGCGGGACTCGCTGGGGGCTTCGTACCTTGGTGAGAGCGGCAGATGTAAAGGTGCAGTGCAGCGTCCGTCTAGTTCCTCATGACCCCATGACTTCAATTGTTCACCAAATTGTGTGTGTGTGTGTGTGTGTGTGTGTGTGTGTGTGTGTGTGTGTGTGTGTGTGTGTGTGTGTGTGTGTGTGTGTGTGTGTGTGTGTGTGTGTGTGTGTGTGTGTGTGTGTGTGTGTGTGTGTGTGTGTGTGTGTGTGTGTGTGTGTGTGTGTGTGTGTGTGTGTGTGTGTGTGTGACCGAGGAGATGCAGTTCACTGCCAAGTGTTTTTCCACCTCTTTAGCTCCCCTCACCGTGTGTGTGTTTGTTTGTTTGTGTGTGTGACTCTGCGGTCACAGAGGAGATACAGTTCACTGCCAGGTCTTTTTCCACCTGTTTAGCTCCCCTCACTGTGTGGTGTGTGTGTCTGTGTCTGGGTCTGTGTGTGTGTGTGTGAGTGACTAAATCCCTCTATCTGTGCACACATACTCAGGTGTGCCATCAGACAGTGACCCGTCGTGCGTCAGCAACAAGCTGAGTGGACCGGGCAGTGTGAAGCCCAACCGGCCCTCGCTGGCCAAGATCCTGCTCTCGCTGGACGGCAACCTGGCCAAGCAGCAGGCGCTCTCTCACGTGCTCTCTGCCCTGCAGATCATGTATGCCAGGTAAGCCTGACCTCCTCCACACACACACACACACACACACACACACACACACACACACACACACACACACACACACACACACACACACACACACACACACACACACACACACAAAGACACACACACACACACACACAAAGACACACAAAGACACAACCCCAGACACCTACCCACACCCTCTCTCTATCGTCAGACTGTAGACTTTCATACACACACACACACCCCTCTACCTGCCAACCAGTCAGGCAGCAACACACACTCACACTGGGCCAGGCACAGCCACACACTTACTGGTCCAGGCATACACACCTACGCTCCCACTTTTAGTCAAGCTGCATGTTTAGTTACATTTTCACATACAGATTTGCATACAGACACAGACACCCCAAACGACTCGCCCTGAAGGGAATAGAACCAGAGGATTCACCTCAAGTACATGAGTGATCTCCCCTCCCTGGGTAGAGAGATAGGACAGGTGCCCTCTTCACTCTTTTGATGTGTGTGTGTGTGTGTGTGGTCTCTCAGGGATGCCGTGGTGGGTGCTCTGATGCCCGCCTCCATGATGCCAGTGGAGTGCCCGTCCAGCTCGCCCGTGCCCCCCTCTGACGTGTCGTCAGCGTCCAGTCCCTCCGAGGCCGAGGGCCCTCCAGTGCCCCCGGAGGTTGAGGAGCGCGTGAGCCCCAACCCCTGGCAGGACAAGAGGACGGAGGTGAGCCCACAGAAGAGACACGAGCTGGGGACACACGGATGGCCGACATCACTAATCGTGTCCTTAATCTCATCCAAATGATGATGTTTATATATTACTCAGTATGATGTTTTATATATGGTGTAGACTTGCATAGAGGCAATCATTTGTCAGCATCAAAAATCCAAAATGTAATAATCAAAAAGTCAGTGTTGCTTGTCTTTTTTAAATAGTTTTGTTGGAGTTTTTCTGCTTTAAAATGATCAGTATGACAAAAGCCAAAGAGTGTAAGAAAGTAAGGGGTGAGATCAGAGATGTAAAAATCCAGCTTCAGAAAGTAAAAGTCCTGCCATGTTTTGGCTATACCTGTGGACTTAACACATGTGATTTCACCAATCAGCTGCTCTACCTGGCTTAAAACATTGTGCTCATTCGAATCGGCTGATTAAGTGAATGGTTGGAACCGAAATGTAGCTGGATTTTTACTCTCTGGAGCCGGACTTTTACACCCTATACATCTGGGCGAGATCGAGGCCTTTAGAGGATTAATACCATATGTGTGTGATCCTCTCACCAATGCTGTGTGTGGTGTGTTGTGCTCAGGTGACCACCTCTGAGGATGCGCTCACCCCCTCGTCCGCCATCACCCCCTCCGCCTCGGCCGCCTCCTGCCGCCCGTTCATCCCCGTGACCGATGACCCCGGAGCCGCCAGCATCATCGCCGAGACCATGACTAAAACCAAAGAGGTCAGTGCACAGTCCTGCTTAACTTTTTGTTACAGTACAGAAATAAATGTGTGCAGTAACTGCATGTTACTCTCTATAAATGTATTATGTCTTGAAGGTTGGAGCAGCTGCATTATGTTTTGGGTTTAAATCAATCAATAATACGCTTGCTTTGTGTAAATTAAGTCATTGTTATTCTGATGTGTATTTATTGCGTTTCTGTGTGTGTGTGTGTGTGTGTGTGTGTGTGTGTCTGTGTGTCTGTGTGTCTGTGTGTCTGTGTGTCTGTGTGTCTGTGTGTCTGTGTGTCTGTGTGTCTGTGTGTCTCTGTGTCTGTGTGTGTCTGTGTGTGTCTGTGTGTGTGTGTTCAGGACTCTGAAAGCCAAACTAAAGTGGTGGGTCCTGAGCCGCAGTACCTGGACGAGTTCACCAGTCTGCTGGTGCCGGACGACACGCGGGTACTGGTGGACCTGCTCAAGCTGGCCGTGTCGGTGCGCGCCGGGGACAAGGGCCGCGAGGTGCTCTCCGCCGTGCTGTCCGGCATGGGCACCGCCTACCCACAGGTGCGTCGCGCTACGCTTCAGGCTAGTGGCCATCATTCTCTCGCTCGGCTTATCTCTCTCTCATTGGATCTCTGCCTTTTCTGTCACGCTAGTTCCTGTCATGCTATTTCTTGTCATGCTATTTCTGGTCACCTGTGTCTGCTCTCTTTTTTTCTCTTGTGTTGTGATAGTTTTTTTTTTTATCTGTTTTATGTCAGTTTAATTAGAGTGCATGAAAATGCATTCTACTGTTATCCGATATCTTCTTGTTATTCTTCTTCTAATGGATTTTGTGCGTCTAATTCAGCTTAAACCGTTTAACGTAGAAACTTCATTCAAACTGTGCTGCGTAGGTCTTACTTATGTACTATGTATTTTTCAACTTTGTAACTTTTATATTTTTTGAACTATGAATTAAAAACTATTAAAATTTCCCCATAGATTTAACATTGCAACATCACACGACATCCTATGACTAGCATTGCGCAGCCTCACGGCGCAGTCACACGCTTCATCCGTTGTTTTCCCATTCACTTTACATTGGCTGGACTTCATTTCATGCCGCACTGAATTGTGGGTCCGATGCGTTGCCTGAGATACGTTGCCTCCGCTAAAAAGTTGAGAAATGTTCAACTTTTGACGGATCGCGCAAGCGCCAGCCAATGAAATTCCGTGTATGCAAATTTTCGAACACTGACTAACCAATCAGTTCGCGTTTATGGAAATGTGACAAAATGAGGCATACGTTGGCGGACGGAGGCGTCTGACTGCACCGTCATAGAGTGAGTGAGTCTGAGGCTAACCAGAGCCCATTTGGGCTAAATGTCATGGCTAAGGAAACGGACAATAACAGGACTGCAGGGTTCATACTGTATTGCCCCTGGCTGCAGCAATGAAATGTATAGGGCTAAAACAGCTGGGGTTGAGAAACTTTTTCCCACAGGTTACTTAGACAAGGAACCAGCCCTCAAGGCATAGCTAGTACCTACCAAAGATGGGGCGCTGACACGCACACGCCAGGCATAGGTTAAGGTTTAGTTGTTATCCTCAGCATGTCTGCTAGGCAAAAGGCTGGATGTAACGTTGTTGTGAAAATGCACAAAACACGTTGTGATTTCGTAAAAACATTTAAATGTTTACCACCGTGCATAGAGCGCATAGCCTATTTAATTGTGAAACTAATATAGCCTACTGCTTCATCTAAACTTAAGTTAGGCTACAGCCAGCATAAATATTGTGATACTCCAAACACTTTGTCACACTTGAGGGAAACTTCCCGTGCTTTATTTATCAACCAAGCAGCTTATATCACAACCGAGTTGCTGTTTTAGCCACAAGTCACGCTTTTAACAGAGCATTAATTAAAGGAACACTTCACTGTTTTTTCATATTAAACTATGTTATTTTGCTTAATTAAGACGTTTCAATGCGTGTACTCACTGGCTCTGGTGCGCGGCGCAACTTTGATAGCACTTAGCTAGCCCAATGCATTCATTAGGATCCAAACAGAGATGAAGTTCGAAGTGACCAAACACCTCCATGTTTTCCCTATTAAAATACAGTTACACGAGTAGTCACACGACCAAGTATGGTGAGACAAAATAAAACGTGGTGCATTTCTAAGCGGGTAAAGCCAGATTGCTGGATTCCAACAGCCAATCAGATTGCAGGATTCTGGGAGCCAATCAGATTGCAGGATTCCAACAGCCAATCAGATTGCAGGATTCCAACAGCCAATCAGATTGCAGGATTCTGGGAGCCAATCAGATCGCAGGATTCCAACAGCCAATCAGATAGCAGGATTCTGGCAGCCAATCAGATAGCAGGATTCTGGGAGCCAATCAGATTGCAGGATTCCAATAGCCAATCAGATTGCAGGATTCCAGGAGCCAATCAGATCGCAGGATTCCAACAGCCAATTAGATTGTAGGATTCCGGGAGCCAATCAGATTGCAGGATTCCAACAGCCAATCAGATTGCAGGATTCTGGGAGCCAATCAGATTGCAGGATTCTGGGAGCCAATCAAATGGCAGGATTCCAACAGCCAATCAGATTGCAGGATTCTGGGAGCCAATCAAATTGCAGGATTCTGGGAGCCAATCAGATTGCAGGATTCTGGAAGCCAATCAGATTGCAGGATTCTGGGAGCCAATCAAATGGCAGGATTCCAACAGCCAATCAGATTGCAGGATTCTGGGAGCCAATCATATTTTACATTTCATTTTTGCCATTTTCATGCACTGGTAATTCCTTGGAATTGCATTTCTAGTTTAATTTTTTTTTTTTATTACTTTTTTAAATGTTTCATCCTTCCAAGCCTAAACCTCTTTCTCTGACGCTCTCTTATAAATCAGTGCTCTTGTAATACTTGTTTAGTCTGTGTATAGAACTCATCCCGTGCGTGTGTGTATCGTTGCAGGTGGCAGATATGCTGCTGGAGCTGTGTGTAACCGAGCTGGAGGACGTGGCGACAGACTCCCAGAGCGGCCGTCTCTCCTCCCAGCCCGTGGTGGTGGAGAGCAGTCACCCTTACACCGATGACACCTCCACCAGCGGCACGGTCAAGATCCCAGGTACACACACACACACACACACACACACACTCAGGCATACATTGATTATTAAGATGCTTACTCTCAGATTGCATATAAAAGCATGTCAGTTTAGGCCACAATATGTTATAATGCCATTCTAGATATTTGACTATACATGTAACACCAAGTGGTCTGTATCCTCAGGTGCTGAAGGCTTGAGGGTGGAGTTTGACAGGCAGTGCTCAACAGAGAGACGACACGACCCTCTGACCATCATGGATGGAGCCAATAGGATCGTCTCGGTCCGATCAGGTGACCAGCCCTAATCATCTTACTTGTTGGTTTGTCTGTTGTTGGCAAGGGATTGTGTGTGTGTGGGTGTGTGGTTAACACTTTGATGTCCTTGTGTGTGTGCATCAGGACGCGAGTGGTCTGACTGGTCCAGTGAGCTGCGTATCCCTGGAGACGAGCTCAAGTGGAAGTTCACCAGTGACGGCTCGGTCAATGGCTGGGGCTGGCGCTTCACCGTCTACCCCATCATGCCCGCTGCTGGTAGGAGACACAGACACACACGCAGACGCAGAGCTCAATGTCATTTGGCATTTAAAAACAGACACACAGTGACACACTCTGATACACGCCAACTTTCAGTTCAACCACGCGTCTAATCATCCGTTGAAAGAAATACACACATATAGATGTAGATACACACACACACACACACACACACACACACACACACACACACACACACACACACACACACACACAGATTCTCTGCACATTCACCTTTCTGATCTTCACAAATGAGCGACTCTTCAGAGCACAGAAGCGTAACTCCTCGTCTCCCGTCCCCCAGGCCCCAAAGACCTGCTGTCGGACCGCTGCATCCTGTCCTGTCCCTCCATGGACCTGGTCACCTGTCTGCTGGACTTCCGCCTCAACTTCACCTCCAACCGGAGCATCGTGCCGCGCCTGGCCGCCTCGCTGGCCGCCTGTGCCCAGCTCAGTGCTCTTGGTAAGTGTGTGTGTGTGTGTGTGTGTGTGTGTGTGTGTGTGTGTGTGTGTGTGTGTGTGTGTGTGTGTGTGTGTGTGTGTGTGTGTGTGTGTGTGTGTGTGTGTGTGTGTGTGTGTGTGTGTGTGTGTGTGTGTGTGTGTGTGTGTGTGTGTGTGTGTGCGCGCGTGCGTGAGGTGGTGGTGGAGGCATGCTGAGGATCACTGAAGTGGTTCCAACCCTTTCTGCCCAGCTCTCCAAGTGCCCTTTGCTGCTGTGATTGCTGTGATGCTGAACATTCTCATTTCAACAAAACTGTAACCCAGTTTTCAGTTCATATTTCAGATTTCCTCTAAGAGTAAAAAGAATAAAGACTGTCGTTCACCTAGACCATGTAGAATATGTAGAAAACTAAATAACTAAAATAACAAGCCGAAAGCTATCCACCACTCCATGTCACTCTTTGCAGTGGTCCACATTGACATGAGTCCAGTTAAGTCACGTTTATTTATTTAGCGCATGTCATACACAGAGGTCATAAACAAAATGCTTTACATAAACTAAAGCAATAGGGAGGGAAAGTAATTTCATCACCATCTAGTGGTTGCGTCCTAGAGGCTAGCGGGAGTGGAGGGGATTTTCTTTTAGAAAAAATATATCTCGGCCCACGATGGGAACTTAGTTAAATGCCTTCAATATGCTATGCATCAGCTCTATTGCTTCTAGTGGTCATACTTAATTTTTTTGGATCAGTTTAATTGTTTTGAGTTTGTTTGTAACATGGTGATAACGAACTACAGTAGCTAGCTACAGTAGCATTTGACGTCACCAGTTTGGGCTCTTCATCTCCAACTGATCAAAACGGCAATTTGCTTAACTGACTTTACATATTTTTGTAATAACAGAGAGCGATGTAAACCGCGTGATAATTACCTTTATGTTGGGATAACTTGTGTTGTGCTCCTACTCACACAAGAGCTGGCAGTAAGTGTGATTGTCTACTAACTAACCAACTAGCTAACAGGCTAATAAACAAACCATGCTAGGTGAGTAACGTCGTGGAAGGGTGTCACGTCACTTGTAGTTGTAGTCCATTTATGAAATGAAACGAGCAATTAGGTTTTTTTAAAATAAGGCAAACTATGGTCTGCTATTTTCACAGTTAGTAGATTATTACAGTATGCAGACTGAAAAATATTTTTGGTGGATAAGATCGCTGGTATAGCTGCGTAGTATTTATTTGAAAAGTCGGTCTATGGGATTTAACATTGGAGCTGCTCTTCGATAGGAACGCAACCGCTTGGGGCGCTGTTTTTCACTTTCCCTCCCTATGCAAAAGCTACGTGTAGTATCAGGAGTGTAGGGTCATCAACAGGACATCACCGTTAAACACCTCTGTTTCTCCAGCTGCTGGCCACCGGATGTGGGCGCTGCAGAGGCTGCGTAAGCTGCTGACCACCGAGTACGGCCAGTCCATCAACATCAACCGCCTGCTGGGGGACAGTGAGGGAGAGGCGCGTCCCATGGTGAGTCCCCACCATACCCCTCCCACTGACCCTGAGTATCCGCTCCTCACTGTGACGGGAACCATGTCGCTAGAATCGGGGCGCTTGCAAACGTTTTTGGAGTCCCAATTTTTCAATGCATTTTTATCTGGAATGATTTGGGTTGTAATGCATACAAATGGATTCGTAATCCCAAGGTTTGAAAGCGTTATCTGGAAATTCTGCAGATATGCGCTGAAATGAGGAAAGGCTCACTTTTTTCCCCTATTGTGTGTGTGTGTGTGTGGCAGAGTTTTACGGGCAGTGCGCTGGCCGCCCTTGTGAAGGGCCTTCCTGAGGCACTGCAGAGGCAGTATGAATATGAGGACCCGGTCGTCAGAGGAGGCAAACAGCTGCTCCACAGTCCCTTCTTCAAGGTACAGACACTTGAAATACTGTGTGTGTGTGTGTATGTGTTTTCTCAGTATTTCCTTTCTTAAATGTACCCTGTAGTAGTAGTGACCCTGGTTTGTGCTGGTCTATACATTGAGGCCACGTGTGTGTGTGTGTGTGTGTGTGTGTGTGTGTGTGTGTGTGTGTGTGTGTGTGTGTGTGTGTGTGTGTGTGTGTGTGTGTGTGTGTGTGTGTGTGTGTGTGTGTGTGTGTGTGTGTGTGTGTGTGTGTGTGTGTGTGTGTGTGTGTGTGTGTGTGTGTGTGTGTGTGTGTGTGTGTGTCCTTTGGGTCCATGCAGGTTTGTGAGTCAAAGGAAAATGACGTCTGAAAAGTCCTTGAATTGTGTGGTTATACGTGTGTTTGTTTTGTATAAACTGAGAATTCCATT